>NC_073745.1:145232537-145580544 GCF_029784135.1 Toxorhynchites rutilus septentrionalis | reverse complement strand
GATAAAATATTATCGAAAAAACTGCACGACCTTACACAGAAGGTCCTAAGTAGAACGTTTCTAGTAAAAAACTTATCAACTCATTGGATTTTCAACGAATTTCAACAGAATTTTCTGTAAGCGTTTTAAAATCGCGGGATATTTACATAAAAGTGACTGCCAAATTAATATTTAGCAGCCTTAGGAAAAATTACGAATAGTCAGATACTTCTAGAAGTCGTCAGTTAAAAAAACATTAAAACACTATCCCAAGTAAAGCGAAGAAAATATTGTTTGTGGGTTTCGATGTGGGGATTTTTGGTGATTTAGACCTTATTTACGAATGAAAAAAATATGAAATCACAGCATTTGTACCTGGCGAGTACAATGCGAATTCTACAACTTTCTTTAAATTAAAATTTAACATTATTTTGAAAGTGCTTGAAAATTTCGGCAACAGAACACGAAGCCAGAACATTCATTGCAATCATTTCCATTTTTGTGGGATCACATAATAATGTTAACTCAAAGAGAGAGTGAACTAAAATTAGCTTTAATTTTTTTTTTGTCGAGTTTTTTTTTATCTGTATTATAGTGACTATAGTGACACATAATCTGACGCGGGACATTTTGCTCAAACGCGGGACTGTCTGTTTAGTATAAACAGTAAGTGCCAAAGCAATTGATACACTGTATTGCAAGTTTGTACATCATTGAAATTTTAAATAGAAACGTAATTTATCAATTATACTGGGGTGGCTGTCTTTCCCGACTTTCCCCTATATAAACCACGTTTGTAACATTTTTTGCACTAATTTGCCATTTCTGTGCTCGTCTGATCTGGTTGCCCAATTCTGGACCCAGGCAACTCCGTGCCCGTGCTGTTGCTATATAATCATACCAGTTAGCAGCATTTATACATGCTGCGAACGCGTCTAGACGAACTACAAGTACATAAAAGTATTCAGACAAGCTCCTGTTCGGAAAAGGTAGACGTTCGAAGGATAGAATGAAAACAAACAGAGTAATTTTCGTGACACGGATAAATGAAACTCTGCCAACGGTATGTACTCTACGTTGTAAATGATCAACCCCTCTTCACAGATGCTGCACTATCAACCCTATTCAAACATGAGATTCGCCATTGGTGTTCTGGCATGTTCTCTACGTTGGAAAATGCACGTCGCATTTGTGGCGGGCGGTGAGTTTGTGCTATTTACTTGTGGCATTAATTTTGCACCAAACGCTTGTCGACTCAGACAGCACTTTTCTTCTTGTGCAACTATATATCGCATTCTCAGTTGCTTGATTGTGAATCGCTCACCTAGAATGAATTGCATTGGATATTTGGAAGCAATTTGAAAACTTATTCATGCGAGCAATTATTAGATGAATACTATCCCAAAATTGCATTGATATATATATTTTTTTTTATCTGTATTATAGTGATTTTCAACTCATTTGGCTGGTTCGTCACTTTTTACTTCCATTCTTGGAAGAATGTCGGGAGTGAGAATTGAACTCGTGACCTTTAGCGTGAGAGGCATGGATGTTACCACTACGCCAGATCGCCTCCTGCATTGATATATTTGGAATGCGATGAAAGTTTGCCTATGCAGACCGTTTGAGATTATTCTTTCACTCAGATGTTTCTTCTAAATTTTTGAGTTTTCTTTTGCAAAAGAAGGAATTCATAGCTTCGTTTGCTTTCTTTGATCCTCTGCCGAAATATCGGGTTTACTCAACCGAAAGGAAAAACTTTCACAGAGATATTTTCTCTCAAGGGGCAAAAATTTGCCTGCAAGCTCCATTACCTATCGTCTCTAGGGAGCTCGAGCGCTCCATCGAAAAACGTTACGCAACATTTTCTTTTTCCACCACCACTTACATGTTAATATATAGGTCGTCTAGCTTCCATAAAAGCTTTCCAGTTTCACCTCAGTCCTCCGGAGCAAAGTAACTTTTCGAGAACCCTCGCATATGTACATAAATTAATCTGGAAATACGCTTCGAAAGTGGAGCTTTGAACTCTCATAACCTCACACTTGCAGCATCACATGCCCCCAATATGACAACGCAATGAAAGGCTCTTGGAATGGGGACAAACGCTAGTTGTCACATAGTCACAATCTGCAAGGAGTGTATGTATGTCAGAGATGATGAGTTTCCTTTTCTGTATAAAAGCTGAAATGGTATGCGATTAGGTTCATTCAAGGGAGGTAAATCGGTGAAAACTATTATTGACTTTTTACCAATTTCATGGTTGGGTGGCTTTTTTTCTGTGCACAATCTTAAATCTTTGTTTTGAATTTGTTTCAGGGCATATTTACACATAAGAGAAAATTGAATCAAATCAGGCCTCTGAAAATGTGAAAATTATCAGTTATTGTTGAATAACTTGTTTTTAGAACAGCGCACACACGCATTGTCGAGTCTCGCGAGTCGTCAATTTTCGCGCAGTGAATTTTTGATATTTTTTGAAGATATTTATGATTATTTATGTTATTTATATCATTTATGATGAATCCCGGGTCACCCTCCCAATCTCTTTTCAATCTTGTTCTCAATGTTTTTTTATACTTTTTATATGTTTGCAACTTTAGTGAGTTCATGGGGTTTCATCTCAGAAGAAAAGTATTCGGCACTTGAATACCTTTCCAAACAACTTAGAGAAAACATAGAGCAGGCTGATGAGTTTGCTCTTGACGATGAACGGATCTTTCCCACGTGTCAACATCGTAATGATCCAAGTGAACTTCTACAATCAGGGACTGTAGACGCTCAAACTGGTTATTTGTAGAATCCTTTTTGCGAGCGATATAAATTTCTTCCGTTTGGGGCATTTTCTGCTTGCTAATTTGGACCCATCAACTCATAGTAAGCAGTTTTATGGGTTTGCGGCACATTTCATGCAACGAGGGGCCTTTTAGTAGTTAACGTAGTTAATATATTGGCTGTCAAAAAAGTCCTGCGGTATTTTTTTTTTGAATTTTCATTTGTTTATAAAATTAGTTACAATCATCTGTTTTAGGTCAAATATGCGCCGTTTTGTTCGATGACTTGTTCCCAACGAGATGCCAACTTCATAATACCCCTATTATTGGCAAAAAAACTCGGATAACCAATTTTCACAGGCCTCTTTTGTGGCTAACTTCTGACTACCTAGCTCGTTCGCCATGGACAAAAACAGGTGGTAGTCACTTGGTGCAAGGTCCGGACTATACGGCGGATGCAAAAGAACCTCCCATCCGAGCTCCCGGAGCTTCAGGCGCGTCACCAAAGAAGTGTGTGGCCTGGCGTTGTCCTGATGGAAGACAATGCGGCCTCTGTTTATCAAAGATGGCCTCTTCTTCATGAGTGCTACCTTCAAGCGGTCCAGTTGTTGGCAGTACAGGTCCGAATTGAGCGTTTGGCCATAGGGAAGCAGCTCATAATAGATTATTCCTTGACAATCCCACCAAACACACAGCAGAACCTTCCTGGCCGTTAATGAGGGCTTGGCCACCGTCTGAGCCGCTTCAGCGGGCTTCGACCACGACCGTTTGCGCTTCACGTTGTCGTAAGTGACCCACTTTTCATCGCCAGTCACCATCCGCTTCAGAAACGGGTCGATTTTGTTGCGATTCAGCAGCGATTCACATGCGTCGATACGGTCAAAGATGTTTTTTTGCGTCAACGTGTGTGGTACCCATACATCGAGCTTCTTTGTGAATCCAAGCTCCTTCAAATGGTTAATAACGGTTTGATGACTTATCCCCAGCTCTTGGCCGATGCTACGGCTGCTACTATGCCGGTCTTTCTCGGCTAATTCAGCGATTTTGTCGCAATTTTCGACGACAGGCCTTCCGGAGCGTGGCGCATCTTCGACGACCTCTACACCAGAACGAAAACGTTGAAACCATTGTTGTGCGGTGGAAATGGAAACTGTATCGGGTCCATAAACTGCACAAATTTTATTGGCAGTTTGAGATGCATTTTTGCCTTTGTCATAGTAGTACTGTAAAATATGTCGGATTTTCTCTTTATTTTGTTCCATATTTACGACACTATAACTCACGAACGACTTAACCAAACAAAACACTGTCAAGGACTATATTATAGCGCGCAAAATACCTTTCCAACAAGCTATAGTATGACTCGATTCAATGAATACAACTAGAACTACGCGCTTACAACGACACCTCGCGGTAATACTGCAGGACTTTTTTGACAGCCTAATATGTCGTATCGTCGCGATGGACCGGCTTGAACCACTCGCACTGCATTACGATATGGACTCCGTTCAGTACGCATATACTGTAAATCTTTTGGCCCAATGGAGCTCTTCTCCAGGAGGATCAGATATAGCTGGTGTCGGCTTTTACGAGATGTCTCATGGAGAATCAGTGGCTCTCATAGTCTAGTGATTAGCGTGGAACTTACTAAGATATGGGCTTCGGATTCTATTCCTGATCCAGTTCAGAAAATCTCTCGTCAAAGATCGTTTTTCTGGTTTGCACTGGTGCGGGGGAACTGTATAGGGTGTGGTCAGTGATGGGATGATCAATGGACGTTCACTTCTTAACTGCTCGGGTGACAATTCATCAAATTTTGGTAAAATCTTCACATGAAGAGTGCTTAAAAGGTTAAAGCTCCTCATATTATGGACATTCAACTACTTAAATGCTCGGGTGACAATTCATCTAATTTTGGTAAAAAATCCTCACATAATGAGGGGTTAAAAGGTTAAAGCTTCTCATCTTACCACATCTCACATCGGAAGACGGCTGAGTTTTGCTAGAGCTCACATGAACCGACATTGGGACATGGTATGTTGTGAAAAAACAAGTTTCCAAAAAAATACATTTTGCTATATACCATAACGAAGAGTTCTTCAATGTATAGGTTATCTTCACTGACGAAAACAAGTTCAATTTAGATGGTCCTGATGGTTTCAACGGGTACTGGTGTGATTTCCGGAAGAAGGAACAGTATTTTTCAACTAGGAATTTTGGGTCTTTGCCCAATCCCAGTGATGCTGGAAACATAAAACAGTAATATAGCGATGTTCCTTCTGCAAGATAATGGGATTGGCAGAGAGTTAATGTGAATCGGTGGAACTCTTTAGTTTCCATTTTCGATTCTGCTGCATTTTGAACGGGACGGCTCTCCAGCACCCTTTTCTTTGTTGTCTTATCATTATCGGTATCCGATTGGGAACTCTGTCCTGCATTTGGGCTTTGTAGTCAAGGCCTTTTTCGCTTGTGCGAATCAGCAACTCGAGAAAATTTTCTGGCAAATTAGGCAAACATTTTACAAGTACTCTAAAATCGTTCAGAACAGACACAAACATATACAATTAATAAAATTCACCAGTTTTCTCATTTTCATGTCGAAAATAGAAAATAATTGATAAATATTATAAACTGTAATTTATTGACACATTAAATCAACTGGGGACCGCATCGGTTAATTGTTACAAACTCCACTTTATCCGAAAGATAAGTATCTGCAATTTTTCTTCGAATGTGATTTCCGGCATATTATAGGTCATCCTAAAATACTACGTTCTAGTCGTTATAATTTTTAAAAAAGATGGTCCAATAATTTCAATGGCCTAATCGCCTTGTATTATCGTTTCATTCGCCAACAGTCTCAGGGCCTTAGTATTTAAATTTAATTGAATTATTCTTACATAATAAATCTGCATAATCTTAACCCATTAACGAACAAGCTGTAAAATTTTTTTTTTAAACAAAAGCCATTGCACAATGGTCCAGGAAATGTATTTAAGTGGAAATTAGCATTTAGAGCTCGACAGTTATTCTCTAGACAAAAACTGTCTTCGACAAGGTTGTTACATACGATAGAGCGCTCATTTTTATGTTATCAAAAATATGGTGACCAAAATTTTCGATGAAATAAAATCTTAATCTAACTTCCGTATATTTATAGATATATAACATAGTTCGACAACGTTGTAGTCCTAGTTATTTGAGACATCTTTGTAGAACAAAGTTTTTTTTATCTTTTGAAATAATCGATATAGCGCCTTTAGGGTCACGTTAGGGTCAGCATGAAAAAAACTGTTTTTTTGCTCTAACTTTTATATAACTTTTTATATAGTTGCATTAGGGTAACCATGAAAAAACTTTTTTTTGCTATAATTTCTATATTTCAAATTCTACATTAAAACTGTCTCCGTACGACTTTTAGAGCTTATCAATACCAACATTTTGCGATGCAGAACTTGTCAATATCTTAATCCTACTTAAAGTTACTGATTTTTTTTCCAAAATCTAATGATTTCAATTTTAATTTACTCAAACACAAAAAATAACATAATTTTGAAAATCACGTATGAAAGTGAGTGAAACTTGTTTTTTCAAATTCCGTCAACAAACATTTTTTATGTTTGCCCCAGAAAGAATGACAAACAAATGAAAAAAGCGTGTTTTTTGGGAGAATCAATAACTTTGAGTGAAGTTGAGGCATTGACAAGTTCTGTATCGTAATATGTTTGTATTAGTAAGTTCTAAAAGTCTTCCCAAGACAGTTTGTATGTAGAATTTAAAATATAAAAGCAAGAGCAAAAACCAGTTTTTTTCATGGTGACCCTAACGTAAATTAGAAAAAAGTCACTTTTATGATTATTTCGAGAGATAGAAAAAAAACTTTGTTCTACAAAGATGTCTCAAATAACTAGGACTATAACATTGGCGAACTATGTTTACCTCGATCTATAAAGATAAGAAAGTTAGATTTTTTATTTAATCGACAATTTTGGTCACCCTATTTTTGATAACATAAAATTGAGCGCTCTATCGTATGTAACAACTTTGTCGAAGACAGTTTTTGTCTAGAGAATAACTGTCGAGCTCTAAATGCCAATTTCCACTCAAATACATCTCCTGGATCATAGTGCATTGGTGTAATTTTGATTATTGACGTTACTGAAACCCAAAACCAATTTTTTCCGTCTTTTGGTATTCCGGAAAATGACAAAAACCGAAAAATCACCAAACAAAAACATTGGACAAAACCTACTCATTTGTTCCTGTAGGAGGTTCAACCCAAAGGTTTTTTTTTCCTACATCACAATGTGTGATCTTTTATCGAAGTAATACTGTAGAAAAAATTACATATTTTTGAATTTTATAAGGGTTTGTTTTTTGTTAGGTTATGTGAGGTTGTGTACTTTCCGCACATAATTGTTTTAAACCGAATTTATTGCCCAATAAAGTTATACAAAATTGAATGAAATTGATAGGAAGTGGAAGCTAATAGACTAAGCTATCTTTTTATACCAAAACCATACCATATGGTTGCTTTCTAAAGCCATAAAAATTATCAAAGTTGATGTTCGATTTTTGGAACGCTTGGCATAAAATGGATTAATGTGTTGTTTGTTCATAATCAAATATGAAGACTACATGGTTGAAAATGTGCAGTCAGTAATTACGCTTGCATTGAAAAAATTGACAATCTTCGGATGGCGATTAAAAAAACTACAAAAGTTAATTTCATAGGACAAATTTCTAATAAAACATAATTTTATTGAACACTAACTGACCCGGCAAACTACGTCCCGCCCAAAATTTGTTTTTTGTTATCAATACCTTCAAACATTCACGTTTTCTTACTAAGCGCAAGTTCATGAGTCCAATCGCAGAACTGTTCATTAATTGATCTTCTAATCGACCCCGTTGAATTTACCTTTTACCAAAAAATTCCTAGCACTTCTACCAAAACTCATCATTCTAATATCAGAATATTTTCAGACTCAATTCTCGTTCAATATTTTTCAACCACTTGCAAATAACATGTTTCTCCTTTAGATGGAATAAATGTTTGATACAGGAAATATGATAGCATAAAGACAGTCCCCTCTCCTCTTCTCCCCCTAGAGAGGGAGGAAGAGTATCTATCCGCCATAGAATCATTTATTGCAACCTAAAACCTCCACATGCCAAATTTGGGTTCATTAGTTTTATTAATTCGCGAGTAATGCAGAAATCTGAGTTTAATTTGTATGGCAACCACCCCTTAGAGAGAGAGGTGGACTGTCTAACCATCCATATACCTAATTTGGTTTCGTTTGCTCGATTATTTCTCGAGTAATCCAGAAATTTGTGTTTCATTTGTATGGAAGCACCCCTCCCCCTCCCCTTAGAGAGGGGGGTGGAGTGTCTAACCACCATTAAAACATCTATTGCACCCTAAAACCTGCACATGTCAAATTTGGTTTCGTTTGCTTGATTAATTCTCGAGTAATGCAGAAGTTCGTGTTTAATTTGTATGGCAGCCCCCTTAGAGAGGGGGGTGAAGTGTCTAACCACCATAGACACATTTATTGCACCCTACAACCTCCACATGACAAATTTCGTTTCATTTGCTTGATTAATTCTCGAGTAATGCAGAAATTTGGGTTCCATTTGTATGGCAGACCCCCCCCCCCTAAGAGAAGGGGGAGGTGTATCTAACCACCATAGAATCATTTATTGCATCCTAAAACCTCCAGATGCCTAGTTTGGTTGTATTTGCTTGAATAATTCTCAAGTAATATAGAAATTTGTGTTTCATTTGTATGGCAGCCCTACCTAAGAGAGGAGGGAGGAGATTGAACCACCGTAAAAACATTTATTGCACCATAAAAACTTCACGTGCCAAATTTGGTTTCGTTTGCTTGATTAATTCTCAAGTAATGCAGAAATTCGTGTTTAATTTGTATGGCAGCTCCCCCTTAGAGAGGGGGTGAAGTGTCTAATCATCATAGAAACATCTATTGCAACCTAAAACCTTCATATGTCTAGTTTGGTTTCATTTGCTTGGTTAATAATGTAGTAATGTAGTAATGTAGTAATTTATGTTTCATTTGTATGCCAGGCCCCCCTAAGAGAGGGGGCGGAGTATCTAACCACCGTGAAAACATTTATTGCACCCTAAAACTTTCACATGCCAAATTTGGTTCCGTTTTGCTTGATTAATTATAGAGTAATGCAGAAATTTGTGTTTCATTTGTATGACAGCCCCCCTTAAGGAGGGGGGTGGAGTGTCTAATCCCCATAGAAACATTTATTGCACCCTAAAACCTCCATATGCCTAGTTTGGTTTCATTTGCTTGGTTAATTCTCGAGTAATGCAGAAATTTGTGTTTCATTTGTATGGCCTCCCCCTTAGAGAGGGGGGTGAAGTGTATAACAACCATAGAAACATTTATTGTCCCCTAAAACCTCCACATGCCAAATTTTGTTTCATTTGCTTGATTAATTCTCGAGTAATGCAGAAATTTGTGTTTCATTTGTATGACAGGCCCTACTTAGAGAGGGGGAGGGGTCTCAAACTATCACGAAAACCTTCCCCGGCCCCTAAAACCCCTACGTACCAATTTTCATGTCGATCGGTTCAGTAGTTTCCGAGTCCATAAGAATCAAACAGACAGACAGACAGACAGAAATTATAAAAGAAATAAAAAATATATATAGATGATGCACTGTAATGAGCATCAACCATTGACTTGTATACATGCTAGTCGAATAGATGGAATTGCGTCTTAAATATTAAAAAATAAGGCAGAAAGTTGCCCAAATTGAATTATAATTTTATTTCAAGATCTTTGTTAGCAACATTTAACATTTTACAATATATTCTCATACACTTTTTCCTCGCTGTAGTGGTGAATCAGCAGTTCATACTAGTGTCCTTGTATTGCTGTTGAATCGCACTATGTTTAAACAGTCCATTGACGGAACTGTTCGACTATTTTCATTTAGTGTTCAACAGTTATCAACGATGAAAGAGTTTCGTGCTGTGGTGATAAAGAGCTTTTGAACGGAGGTTAACAATTTATCCGAACAATTTTTTTCTAATTCTCCGTGAATACACATTACTAATTACCGTACTATTAGTTATTAATCTAGTTATAAATCGTAATGAATTCAATTATCTTTATGTATATAATCAATTATAGAAATAGGTTAATATTATAGTCGTAAGAATAATCAATAACGTGATTTGTGGATTCGTAACACTTTATATTATAAAATTAATGTTTTGTAGAATGCCAATCACGAAAAGATTGTACGAAAATTATCATTAAGTGTTTCGGCAGGACGGAGTGCTTCCTCATACTGCAAATCTGCCTCAGAATCGATGTCGGGAAAATTAAACCGACTTTTTGGCCAAAGATGAATGTTCTCCTAGTTCACCGGATCGAAACCCTTTGCATTACTTCATAAGGTCAAACGTGATGTCGAAGGTAAACGAATACAAGATGTCTACTTTGGCCCAGTTCGAGGCCGTGATCCTCCGAATTTAGGACGAAATGTCGATAAAAGTCATGACGCCTGCGATGGGTTTGAAAAACGTTTGAAGATGGTCGGTTTCTGAAACATGTGCTGTAAATGAACACGATATTATCTTTCATTCAGAATAATAATCAATACAATCTGAATATGTTGTGTAAAATAATCGAAGTTTGAATTTGTATGAGGGAAAATTGGGCACGGTGGATTTATGAAAAACCTATCTAAAAAATTTTAACTGGAAACATCTCTTAAGAAGCCTTATTCATAAATTCTTCACCTACCCGAAAGTATGTATCTTTGAATGTTTGTAACACACAGATAATTCAACTGAATATATCATGGAATAGGTTCACGGCTTTATAAATGTGAAACAGGGTGCGTTATCATTTCTTCGGCGAAAGATTTACTCGACAAAAATCGTTTGTTTTTGCCGTACATCTGACTCATTCATCAATACTTGCAAGGGGTCTCAAACTTGCAAGTTGGAAAATACAATTATGTTAAAAAATTACGTGTGGGTAATGTCGGGAACATAACCGGAGTAACGTAGGACTACACAAAGAGAACAGTCTTTGTTAAATATATTTTTTAATGTATTGTTGAATCTTCATCTTCTGCGTGAAGTTTTATTATTTGTCATATCACTTTAGAATGCATCGTACTGTAATAATTCGTAATAACTTCTAATTACTCTTTCTTGAAAGCACCAATGGATTCATCCTTGTTCTCGCGATGTCGAAATTTTTGTCTTCACTTTTCTAGATAAACTGGTTGCAGCTACATGCAATTTCGCATCAATATCATCACTCGGTGCTGAATCGATTACACGAAAACGATGGGTTAAGGTTGTACGTTGGTCGTTGCTGATGATATTCGTGGAACAGAGGCCTTCAAGTCCCCGCAGACTGTAGACTTTTTATCGTCCAATAGTTTGATAGACTCCTTGATCAGTACGAAGAGGTATGTACACAATTCATCGATTCAGTTGGGTCGGTGTTTGCACTAGCCCAAACCGTAGGAAACAATAGACCGATGAAATGTCTGCAGTCTGCAGAGGCTCTTGGTGTATGAGCGCAACAAAACTGAAACTCGTTGCCCGCTGTTGCCGTTGCCGCCGCTGCCGTTCCTGCCAGTTTGGCCGCTTATGCTCCTTCTGTCGCTTATGCCACTTCTGCCGCTACATACAAGAACGATGGCTTTAGCATATGAGCTTAGCTTAGCGGTTAGAAATTGAATAATGTTTTCGGAATGCCAAATTTGTTTGATTCGACTGTCGGTAAAATCATAAGGGGAGTGGCTTACAATACAATTCCTTACTGCAAATTTAGCTATCATTACCAAACCTCTCAAACTACTCGGTGAGCTCAAGTCAGATCTATGGAACAAGACGCGCCCATTCGCTAACTAAGAAAAGAATTGAAATTTAGTTTTATTTCATAATTTTCGAGAAAACGTATTACTCTATTGCGTAGAATACATATTCGATACAGAAAAGCAAATTTTCATTCATTATTTTTTATTTTAGAAGTGTGTCAATTTCATCCATACAAATGAAACACAAATTTCTGCATTACTCGAGAATATTTCGAGCAAATAAAACCAAATTAGGCATATGGGGGTTTTAGGGGGCACGAAATGTTTCTATGGTGAATCGACACTTCTCCTCCCTCTCTAAGGGGGGGGCTGCCATACAAATGAAACACAAATTTCTGCCTAACTCGAAAACTAATCAAGCAAATGGAGCCGAATTTGGCATGTGGAGGTTTTAGGGGGCAAGAAATATTTCTAAGGTGGTTCAACATTCCTCCCATCTCTCTAAGTCGAGGGAGTGGGGGGGTGCTGCTGCCATAGAAATGAAACATAAATTTCTACATAACTCGAGAACGAATCAAGCAAATGGAACCAAATTTGGCATATGGAGATTTTAGGGAGCAATAAATGTTTTTATCATGATTTGACACTCCTTTCTTCTCTCTAAAAAGGAGGAGGTGAGGGTGCTGAACAACTCGAGAACTAAGCAAACAAATGGAATTGAACTTAGCATATAGAGGTTTTTTTCTGTATCAAACATTTATTCCATGTAACGGAGAAACATGTTATT
Organism: Toxorhynchites rutilus septentrionalis; assembly: GCF_029784135.1. Taxonomy (NCBI): domain Eukaryota; kingdom Metazoa; phylum Arthropoda; class Insecta; order Diptera; family Culicidae; genus Toxorhynchites; species Toxorhynchites rutilus. The sequence goes on along the minus strand of NC_073745.1, from coordinate 145,568,178 downwards.
TGCAAGTGGTTGATATATCTTGAACGAGGATTATGACTGAAAATAATCTGATATTATAATGACGAGTTCTGGTAGAAGTACTAGAATTTTATAGTAAAAGGTAATTTTAAAGGGTAGAAGATGATGACCCACCTTATACTCATTAGAAAATCAATCAATGAACAGTTCTGCGATTGGACCTATGAACGCGCGCTTAGTAAAAAACGTGAATGTAATAACTAAAAACAAATTTTGGGCGAGACGAAGTTTGCCGGGTCAGCTAGTCAAAAATAAAAGCCAGCTTGTGACCATATCACTGATGGACATTGTTGTAAGAATGGTTCAGAGAAAATCGCACTTGTAGTCTTTCATAGTATAAGCGGAAGCATATTCACCTACTTTAGCGGTTTCGTACCGTTTTCCATCAAACAAAACAGAGAGAGCGTCTTACCAAATAACAATGTGACGAGAAAACGTGCGATTTATTATGCTAAGGATGGAAGATTGGATGATTCTTCTAAATCCCTTTCGGCGTAAGATCCCATGCATTCTGCTACTGATTTACACTGTGCGGTCTTTGTCTGCCTTTTGTCGACAGGATGTTATGTTCTGATGACAAGGATGTGGGGCAAAATGAGAGCAACGTTTCATTTTTTGTCCGACCTAGTATTTGTGTTGGTACCGCGATGAGAATGTGTTTGTATGAGGGAACGAAAATGGGATATTTAGGGGAGGCTGCATGTTGAACCAGCTACTGGTGACCTACATTTCCACACGAAGAAAGTTTGCAATGTGTGTTTATGGTGAGATTGTGCTTATTCCGATGCAGCGTTGCCGGGAGTCTTGTACATTACTGGTTGGCTGATAAATGACAACAAACTGAATCAATTTTATTTCAAAAAAATCTCAATTAATTGAGTATCAAATCAGTTCTTCAATTAAATTAAAGCAATTAATAAAAATAAAACGGAATAACAAACTCAACCTACAATGTCATCATACATAAAACCAACACGAACATTTCGATCTCAATCCGTGAGAGACGCCACAAAAAGTCCTCTTTTCTTTAGACTATGTTTGCACTATTCTCTCTCTCAGTTGACCGCCATCGAGGACACTACGGGAGGCCGTTGCCCTCAGATGCTAGTTATTACGCAAGCAGTTTTTTTTACTCCTCTTGTTGGTTATGCACTACCATGCCAACCGGAATCCTGTGATGCAATTGACGTCATCGCTGTCATGACGATCTTGCGCCATGGTGGTCTCCACCACCTGTGCTGATGGGCCTTCGTATCATCATTGCTGCTGGTCTTGCGACAATCCCCCCAAGGAATAAAGGGTAATGTAGTAGTAATAAAGCCTTGGACATCTTTTTATGCTCTATCTGCTATAAACGAAATATACTGAGTACTCGAAACATGCAGCTGTCCCATCTCTGTGCGGCGTGTTTATGGGCATGGAGGAAATGTGGCAAACTAAAGCCATTTGTTGTTCTTTTGTGTCCTATGGTATTCAGACGCTTAATGTGATGATTTATTTCAGCATGAATTGTTTTATCTGTTGTATGTAGATTGCGAATGGATTTCATGAAACTGCAGTACAATAAGTGTATCAATTTGCGTAAGCTCATGAAAAATGCGGTCATTGCGTTCATCAATTCCAAAAAAAAATTTCGGTTTAAAGCAATTTAGCAATGTGGACGAAATATCTGTACGACATGGAACTGTGTGATGTTCTCGGAACGATTTTCTCAGATCGACGAGAAAAAGGTTCGTAAGAAATTACACTTGTAGATTAATTCTATGATTCCTCCCGTTTATTCACTGTTATCACTGGAGTTCTTTCCTAGCATTATCATTAGCATGAAACATGCGGCAACAATTCAAATTCTAGAACAAGTAATATCGTAACTCTTTCCGAATCATCCTTTTCGCTGTCTCATAGCTGAGCTAATGTGATTGATGGAGAGCGGCCATCAGTTGCTGGTGCTGTTGATTTGTGAGGGGAATTGGATGCGTTTGCGGTGGCATGTAGAGAGCAGGCAGCGCGCTTGAACTTGTGGATGATATGGATATAGATTCTGTAGCTTGAGTATCGCTTGTCACGGGATGGGTCGTTTGCATGTGTTTCTTGAGAGAATTTTTCTGGCCGAAATTCTGATGACAAACATCGCAATTGTACAGCTTAACACCTGTTTTGATGATAGTGTTAGACAAATTATTGTTTTGAAATGGATTATGAGTATAGATTAGAAACTTTTCCCTTACCAGTGTGAGTACTTTCATGCTCCAGCAGGAATCGTTTTCGGATGAAGGATTTTTCACAGTACGAGCACTTGTATGGTTTGTTGCCTGCAGGGTAGAACAGAGTTGATTATAAACTCTCACACAATAACTTCAATTTGGAATACGTAATGAAAACTAAATTGGAAGAAAACCTTATTGTTCATAGTGGTTTAGTGGAGACTCGTGGTATTTCATAATACTGCGTTAGAGTTGTACGCGATTTATTCGTGAATTTGAAAATTTACATGTCAATTTATTTCTCCTATTTATTGGGTGTGCAGTAGGGTGCCAATGAAAATGGTCATCTCGAGTTTCAAAAAGTTACCCCATAAAAAATGTTCACCACCTCGAAAAAACACCCTATGCCAAATGTTGGCGAGGCTACGCCAACGCGCCTTCACTGTAGCTCCTTTTCGACCAGCACATAAGAACCCAGTATCGTCAGTCGAGTCCTGAGACGAGACATGACAATAGGGGGCCGATTCCGGACCACTTTTTCTGTCAAACTCGGACCACTTGCAACTCGACTTCTGATTGATTGATGAGGAAAATAATTGGCAAAGATAAATATAAAAAAATGGGATTACCAACATTTTCACAGTGTTGCCAAATATACTCAAAATTGAATCATGCATTCACATTTCAATTCAGCGACAATTTCTATAACGGATTCTTTGTAGATTTTCGTTTCTATTACGTCCGATGTTCAGTTCCCGAAGAGAGGGAAACATTGCATCGGAATTTCCACCCTACATCTTTTTGTGATTCTCTTGCCATCTAGCATAACATAATAGCAGCGACCTAGCAGAGGAGAGCATTCAATTATTTTTCAAACGTAACGCAGTTAGCAATGAAATTAGGATCAAATAACAAATAACAACCAAGGCAGCAGAAAAATTTATTTAAAATCATATTGGAACCTAAATAAACCATAAATACCTACAAAAAAACCGTAATAAACGCTATGTTATAATTTGGGAATTTATTATTTTATCAATATTTCAGTACGGTGAGTATTTGAACGATATCAAAGTTGGATTAAGGGGGTCTCCGTAGCCACATTGGTAGCGCGTTCGCTTAGTAAGCGATCGATCGTGAGTTCAAAACTCAGGGCCCTCATTGACCATCTTTGTGTTGTTACAGAATAGCTACGTCCACGCAACAATCATCAGCGATGGAGATCGATCCACGGTCGAAATAAGATCGATTCATCCATACAACTGCTCTGCTCTGCCAGACACATCGGGCTACTGTTCTATAAATAACTCAACAATGATCAAACAACTGTCTCCGCTGTCCGGTGGTCCAACTGGATAATGGAAGAACAGAAAGAATACCCTTACGCCTAAATGGCTACTGTGTGAATGTACCATATGTAATGGTATAGAAGGAATACTGGCGAATGGCAACTGTGTAATGTGCTAATTATAGATATGATAACCATGTGACATGTACACGATTAAAATTCGGCTCTGTTACAGCTAAAATGCTAATGAGCCTTAAATAAATAAATGGGATAAAAAAAAAAAAAAGTTGGATTATAAGGCCTTACTCCCGTATACACTTCACGGTGAAAACGAAATGAAGTGCATCCGCGATGACAACGATACGGTGTCGATATCTGGATACGAAATTAGTTTTTAACAAGTCTTACTGCTCGGCCCGAAGGCACTTTTAAATTGCTAAAATCTGAATGATATTTTTTTTGCGTTATTTAATTACTCGAAGCACGTCTTTCTTACCCTAAATTGATCTATTTTCTAAACACTTCCGATATTCTCACTAAAACATATCTTTATAATATAAAATTATCTTCAGATACAATTTTTGTACGATATTATTTTACCAAATGAAGAAAGCAAAGTTTTCCATTCACATTGAACACTAATTTGATACGGAGAAGTTAATTTTTATTCATAATTTCTATTTGAAAAGTGTTTATTCTACCTGAATACCAATAATTTTCTTTAACTCGAAAAACGAAATTCAATGGCGTGTTGTTCATTTCGTTTTCATCGTGAAGTGTAAACGGTAAGGCCCATAATATCTTGATGAATAAAATAAACTTTGAATTTAATTCATGTATTTCAACATATCATACTCCTACTATCAAATCTACGTTTTCTAGTTTTCTTTATCTCTTCACATTTAATTTGTTGCATACCAAAATAAGAGGAAAATACTTATTGTTTAAAATATGTGCCATTCGGTTGAAAAATTAATACAAAAAAATGGTGCAGCTCAGAAAATACATAATACGAAGAACACATGTTTTTCATGGGAAAATAATCTTCCGTACTGTTATAACATTTGGCAACCTTCACATCTCGCTCCCCTGTTATCCAGCGCTTGCTCGACGAAAATGCAGAAAGAAGAGTAAGAAGCCAGTTGTCACGTCTTGTCTTAGGTCGAGTCTAGCACAATTATCCCACTAACAATAGCGTTATAAACAATATTTGTCACTCTTTATTCTAAGTATTCTATAAGTCATAGAAAACACAAAATCTCAAAGTAAGAGCAAGGAAACCTCGTGAATTAAATCTAAAACTGGACCAAATTGTTCAAGCTAGTTCAAAAAGTAACTACATTTAAGTTTAAAATTAATTTGTAAAACTAATACACTGAATTAGTCTATTTGTTTCCACAGTGAATTCATATATGAGGGGCTCAGAATGCAAGGGGTGTAAGTGGCTTGATCGTTTTCTCTTCATCAACTTTTTATTTAGTTAATAACTCAACTGCAAAAACTTTCCAATTTAAGTTTGCTATAGAATCCGATAGATGAGGTTCTGACCTATTTTCCACGCTGGTAAATGCAGCTGGGAATGTATTTGCAGCTAAGTTATGACCCAAAGAGAGAATCGATGTAGAGAAATCGATCAAATCACTTACACCCCTTTCATTCTAAGCCCCTCATATGCAGGGTTTTCCAACTTTAAATTCCGAAAGTAAATGGAAATAAAACACACTTAGAATTCGAATTTCGATGAAACTTTTATTTCAAATTAAAGTTTGGTTTATGCCATTATGTGTGAAATACAACATCATTCAAATGTCCACCTAGGGCTTCCTCGCATACCTTGATCCGGAACATGTAAATTTCTATGACTTTTCGGCACATATGGGGCGGTATCTCGGTCATAACTTCACGAATGTTGTCTTTCAAATGTTCAAGAGTTTGCGGAGAGTTGGCATAGACACGGTCTTTCGCATAACCCCCCCAAAAGTCTAGCGGGTTCAAATCGCATGATCTGGACGGCCAATTGGCATCACCAAAACGCGAAATTATGCGTCCCTCAAATTTCGTTCGCAATATGACCATGTTCGGTCGTGTTGTGTGGCACGTGGCGCCGTCCTGCTGAAACCACATGTCATCCGTATCCATATCTTCAATTTGTGGCAAAAAAAAAATCGGTTATCATGCGGCCATAGCGCTCACCATTCACAGTTACCGTCTCGCCGTCCTCATTTTCAAAGAAATACGGCCCGATGACTCCACCAGATCATAATGCGCACCAGACAGTGACTTTTGGCGGATGCAATGGCCTCTCAACAATCACGTGTGGATTTTCTGAGCCCCAAATATGGTAATTTTGGGTGTTCACATAGTCACCGAGCTCGGAATGTGCCTCATCGCTGAAGAAAATTTGATGCGAAAATTCAGCATTTTGCTGCTGTTGTTCGTTCACCCAATCGACGTATGCCCGACGCATTCCATGGTCACCACGCTCTAATTTTTGTACCAGTTGGACTTTATATGGATGTAGGTGCAAGTCCAAAGCAAAATTCGCCACAATGATGTGTTTGACAAGCCCAATTGCTGAGCACGCCGTGGAATCGAAACACTCGGGTCATCCTCCACACTGGCAGCAACAGCAGCAATATTTTCGGCCGAACGCACATTACGATGATGCACAGGTTTCACAATATCCGCTACGGATCCAGTTTGTTCGAATTTACGCACTATATTAGCGATTGTGTGCTCTGTAGGCCGTCCATGACGACCAAAATCCGTCCGTAATGCTCGAAAAACATTTGCCGGTTTTTCATCATTTTTATAGTATAATTTAACAAAATTAACACGTTGTGCGATGCTAAAACGATCCATATTGTAAAATGGCAGACATTCAACTAACGATATGACGCTTTGGTTGACAGCTATGTCAAACGGTTGTCAGCGCAGGGCTGTATACTTTCGGAGGCCCGAAATGGAAAACCCTGTATAATCAAAATCATAATTATTGTTTAACGTAACCTATATTGAACTTAACTCTATATAAAAGGTGAAACTTAAAATTATTATTAACTTAGTCATGCCTTAATCTATAGTACGGATAAATATTCATGCCTTAATATTATAGTACGAACAGATAGTACGGTTAGAGCAACATTGATTATCGTCCAACTTACTCGGAACTCCTAAGTCCTGAATTGGAAGAGAATACATAACCCACAAAAAAGGGACTCAACGTAAGTCGGAAGCTTGTAATTTATAATTTATAATTTGTAAACAAATGTAATACCATTTTCAGGAAAATAATAATTCCTCGCAGAACATAAAACCTTAGTTTTCGGTTGTTTTAATACGGTATTATTATTTTGGAACACCCCGATCCGTGGATCTGTTGTCAATCTCCAACACCAAATATCAGCTCAATCGAACTTAAGGGAGAGTGGCGCAAAGCGGTCAAAGTTTGAGTTTTTTGAAAATCGAAAAATCACCCAAGGGGAGAGTAAAGGAAATCGGGGTTCTCGAAAAAACAATTTTGATGCCAAATGTCTTAAAATTGCATGAAACGTCGAGATCTAGTGGCATTTCGAAATTTTTTTTGTCAAAAATCGACACTCTGGGACTGGTTTTTTTTCGGCATCCGAAACGAAGAGTATTGTTTAGGGTGATAATAAAAATAGTTATCTCGATTTTTCATTCGGAACTTGCTACGTGAATGAAGTCCGAATGAGCTAATATTTTGCATAGGGTATATTCTTGTGCAAATCAACGTTTCGTAGCAAGTTCCAAATGAAAAACCGAGATAACTATTTTTATTGGCACCCTAAACCATACCAAATAAATCCCAGAGTGTCGATTTTTGACAAAAAAAAATTTCCAGATGACACTAGATCTCGACGTTTCATGCCATTTTTAGACATTTGGCATTAAAATTTTTTTTTCGAAACCCCCGATTTCTTTTACTCCCCCCTTGAGTGATTTTTCGATTTTCAAAAAACTCAAACTTTGACCGCGTTGCGCCACTCTCCCTTAATTCTGATTGAGCTGAAATTTGGCATAGGGTGTTTTTCGAGGTGGTGAACATTTTGTATAGGGTAACTTTTTGAAATTTTAGGGTCGATTTTTTCCCATACATTCATTGGCACCCTAGTGTGCAGCTTAATTCATTCCGTTTTTTGCATGAAACACACATTTATTTTATTATTATTATTATTCTGTTTTATTTTATCCGACTTTACATGGTCTTAATGAATATCTTCTATATACATAAAAATTTCGTGTCACGATGTTCGTGGCCGAACTCCTCCGAAACGGCTCGACCGATTTTAATGATATTATACTCAAAAAACATGGTAGGCATAAGAATAGGTCGTATATGATACCGCTAGGATACCGCTTACTTTATATTTAATACTAATTAGGGTGGTTCTAGGCAAAAATAAATCTGAATAATTTTGTTTTTGAATTTTTTGCATAAATTTGGCTTAATACATATAACCATATATAACCAATTTTTACCCCTATCTCCAATTTTTAATCGCGATATTTGTATTTCTATATAAACAATATAAACAATACCAAATAGTTGATCTGTCGTTCGTTTTTAGTTACGTTGTTAAATGCCAGATGACACTTCATCCTCTTCAATTTTCACCCCAAACATACGCAAGTAACCTTAATTCGACTAAAGCTAGGCACATCGCCGACAAGCTGGAGGCCTTTTTAGATGAGCAAAATGAATTATTTGAAATTATTCTAATCCCCTACATGCTCGGAATGCAGAATAACAGTCACGCTATTGTCGTCAATTCTGATAAAAAAAAACCGGCTGTAGAGCACGTGTGCCACAATGTGCCACAGCTACCTCAATCATTAAGAAAATCATTACTCATTTTGAATTAATATTTTTGAATATTTGGATGGAGGAGACGAAACAAAATAGTACGCTCGATGGATTCTTTTGTGTGTCGATTGATGAATTGATGCAGGACAACGTTATTCTACGATGTCTTCACAAAGGTAAAGAGCGGACGTTTGCTTTTCCTATGACACAATGAAGGAAATATACATTCACTTGCGAGACGCTATCATGGGCAACACCTACATAGCCTTTGTTCAAAAGTTTGCACGTGTGCTCAAACAAAAGAAATGCATACACGTATTTCGTCCAACATGTTGCTGGATGTATTCGGATGAATGACAAAAGCGAGGATTGACTTATACGCATTTTTTTTAGTTTGATTAGTCGACAAAATATGCTCTGAGCAAAAGGGTAGAGAAATTTCCTCGGAAATTCTAGATCTATCTACTGATCAACTATCCTCCTGTATTCTAAAATCCGATCGAATCAGAACTACCCGAACGAATCGCAACTCAAGTTCAATCGAGTTGTGCAAAGTTGACAGCCTTGTCATGCAATTCGACATTGAGCTATTTCTGTGAACCGCAAATGGTAAAATATCAACAAATATCATTGACATCCCAAATCTTTGAGAAGTGCCATATTCGCCTCAGCTGAGCAAACATTCAATGTTCATATTACTGTCAAGCTCTGCAGTTCGGTGAAGAGCAATAAATACATTTTCAAGTTTGTGAAAAAAGGAAACAATATGGATGTGTTTCGAATTCAGAATACCGAATTGAATACTCCTTGATTGAATCACTACGACGAAAAAATGAGGTACCGAATTGACCTGTGCATCAGCTCCAATGAAGTTGTTTGGCGTATCTTTGGTTTCACAATTCATGAACGAAAATGGTGTGATGAAATGAGAATGAGATTTTTTTTTGTTTTTTATTTTCTGTTTGGTTGGTGGTCATCGTCTAAAGCGCTCCATTTTCTGAATATCATAGATCTCATCTCCATCTCCACGTCACACTCGGGTTCGGGAAGTCCATTATTCCACGGTCCAATGCGATACACGATCCAACCTTCACGTATCTGCTCGACATTCACGTGGAATCTATCCTTCATAGATCACAATCGATTAATTTTATGGATCGTTAAAACATTTAAACACACTTACAATACATTAGCTATTTTTTATTCAACATCCAAAATATTCCCTAGAAGTAATTTATATGGCAGAACAACGTTTACCGGGTCAGCTAGTTATCTTATACTAGTATCTTTGGAGCCTCGTGCTAAACTGAGCTGAGTTTTCGTTTAGTTAATGAAAAATAAACACGGCATTGAAACTAATAATAATAAATAAACCATACTGACATACAGTGACTTCAAACTATAGGGATCTTTAAACTCCTTCGTCACCTTTCCAATGAAACCAAGCTGTCGTTATGCCTTCTCAATTATTTCTAAATCATGGTGGCTAAATATTAGATTGGAATCTAATGTGATTCCAAGGTCGCGCACCGTCTTTACACGAGTAGGGTGGTCCCGTTGATGTCGTACTCGAATTGCAGGGGGCTTTTTTGCAATGGGAGCCGATGACATGACACTTTGGAATACTGTGAGTCAAGTTGTTGGCACGGCACCACGATACAAATTTGTCCAGTATCTCCTGAAGTCGGCAAAAATCATCTTCATCAAGATGTCTGTATCGTCTGCGTATACTAAATAGCACCCGTTCTCCAGAAGTAGAGTTGCGTCATTGATATATAGCGAGAAAAATAGATGTTCAAGATTGATTCCCTGAGGGACTTCCGAGGGATGGCAGAGCCAGTCTGAAGTTGATGAACCAATCTTGACCGCAAGAGTTCTGTTGCAAAAATACTATTCAAGCTATTGAAAAAAATTCTTAGAGAAGCAGAAAGAATAGACTGGTCAACCCAATCAAAAGCTGCTTTCAAGTCGGTGTAAATTGTGTCCACTTGTTTGCGCAGACCGATATTTCGAAGACAGGTCGAGATAAACTCAATGGCGTTTATGGTCATACTTCTTCCGGAGTAGAAACCATGCTGGTTTGTAGAAATGTGACCTTTTGTTCTGTTGAAAACAAAATGTTGGAAACGACGATCTCGAGCAATTTCGAGCATACACAGAGAGTCCCACGATAGCATCTGAGATCAGTATTGCTTCCCTTCTAGTGGACAGGAAACATACACGATGATTTCCAGTCGGTTGGGAATTGGACCAAGGACATTGACAAATTGAATATGCGCAGCAGTGGTTTCTTGAGTTGGACAGAGCATTTTTCATAACACATGCAGGAATTCCATCTGGACCGGGACTGTTCGACGACTTTAGTTTTTTCACAGCTGCAATAAACTTTTCAGATAAGACCTCGAACGTATCCAGCTCGATCACGTCATTTGGAGTGAAGTCAAGTGGGACCACGGAATCTTCATATGCAGGCGTAACTTCGAAAACAGAGCGAAACAATTCAGCGAAAAGTTGACACTTCTCCGAACTAGTGTTTGCGACCCTTTGATCCAGGGATGGGGAGGTCGGAGGGCCAGTCTCTTTTTGTTTCGAATTTACAAAATTCCAGAATGATTGTGGATTTCGTTTGAGATTCCTTTCGATAGATCTGGAATATTTGTGAGTTCGACGTTCAAGTACTAGTAACGGCGGCTAGCTAAGTGGCAGACAATTTTATCAGGTAGAGAACGAGAGTTGCGGTAGGTCCTATGAGCGAGTTTGCTGCGTCTTCTCATTCTTTACAATACTTCATTAAAACACGGCGGTTTCTTGAGCGGACTTTTCAACGGAGCACATCGAGCAATCGAGAAACAAAAGGTTATCGGGAAGTGCAAGGTCTGGGTTATAATGTGGGTGAACCAAAATTTCCCATCCGCTATTTTTCGAATAGTTTTCAACTCAAACAGCAATGGAATATTATAGGGAAGTGTCTGGACCTATAATCTGGACGTTTTCTGGCATTAGCTCGTTTTAAAAGTATCAATTGTTGTTTTTAGAAATCTACATTGATCGTTTAACCAGGTTTTAGCAGCTCATAGTGGATCGCACTATTTTGATCCCACCCGTACAGAACATTGACTTTGGTTTCGACGTTGATTATCTGGTTGGCCGTGTTTTACATACGCTCTTTTGCGTTTTGGATTATCGTACCAAATCCATTTTTCGCTCTCCGCTTCTAGCAACATTTCGTACATGCAACATCATCGTTCGTCATCTCTCACTATTCATGTGGGACATAATTTCCTTGCTTTTTAATGTATCCTGCACTTCCCATGTTTGTATAGGAGACGTAAACGACAAAATGAACAAAATCGACTTTTCAGTGTTACGCATTCTACACAATGTAATACGTATGCCCAACATGCGAATAAACATTTTTTGTTCGAAAACATTTGAGCAATTTTGGAAAAACGTTTTCGAAAAATCACTGTTTGTCTGCATAACGAACGTAGTTCCATACAGCTTTCATACATCGCTCGAAAATCAATAATTACCAGTATTCTGTGCTATAAGCTATTTTTATTTGAATCACATTCTTTGTAGAGTCCAAATATGCCTTTCATGGTAGTATCTTATCACTTAACGTTTCCTAATAAATGATGATGATGAAACAATGAAATCAGTAATAAAATATATATGGAAAGCTTTGAAACCAGGGGTGTAAGTGACTCGATCGATTTCTCTTCATCAACTTTTTCTTTAGTTAATAATGCAACTGCAAAAACATTCCAATTGTTTTTGGTCAATATCTTCAATTTATTCATGTGATGGTTAGTTCATTGGCATTTCTTACAAAGCTATTTGATTTTATCCGACAACAACTGAAACTATCGGTGAAGACGTTTTGACTATGGCTTTGACTTTTGGATACAATAGAGCCTTCTTTTTAATTTGACTACAATAAAATTGATTTACAAATAAATATTCATGGTGAAAAACTAAAACTATGTTTAATCACTTTTGTCTCAAATTCCGAACACCATTTTCGTCACTGACTCATATTTCGAACACTTTTGTCTCAAATTCCGAACAGCAAAGATGCATTTAAAAAAAAACATAACTTTTGAACTACTGGACCGATTTATATGATCGATTTATCAAATTAAAGTCAATTAGTTAGTCTTTTTTGGAAAAATGGTATACTCGCAAAAAAATGGATTTTGCTTTCTTAATTATTGATTGTATTTGCTTTTTATGGTTTACATGGTTTCGGGGCCAAGGGCGCTATATCGGTATCGATACCTGTAAATGATGTTAAAATGAAGTCTATAACCAAAAGAATGTCAAGGTTTTGATTATTAAATTATTTATAACAGTAAATTCACATTGAAAAATGAAGTGTTCGCAATTTGAATCATGCGTAGAAACTTGATTCATATTCCGAACACTAATTTTAATGAAGATTTCTGCATAAAATATCTTTTTTTCATCCATTTATTGTAGATTCGTACAAATTCTAGCACTTACCATGAAAACAAAAAACAGAATAATTGAAAAAACTACTAAAACTGAAAAATTAACAATGCTTGTTTTTTACAAAATTTGCCAACGTAAAAATTTAATCATTGGGTTTGACTGTCACCTTTTTGCGAATGCTCAATATTATAAATTATAGGCTGTATCGATACATGTAAATGATGTTAAAATGTAGTCTATAACCCAAAGAATTTTAGGGTTTTGATTATTCAATTATTTATAACATTAAAGTTCAGTAAATTTACATTTGAAAATCATGTGTAAAAATTTGATTCATATTCCGAACACTACTTCAATATTAATTTGAATGAAGATTTCTGCATAAAATATCATTTTTTCACCCAGTTATTGTAGGTTCTTACATTCTCTAGCACTTAACACGAAAACAGCAATCAAAACAGTTGGAACAACTACAAAAACTGAAAAATGAACGATGCTTGTTTTTTACGGAATTTGCTAACGCAAACATTTTATCATTGATTTTGACTGTCACTTTTTTGCAAATGTCTAATATTATAAATTATAGGCTGTATTGATAACTGTAAATAATGTCAAAATGAAGCCTATGCCTCAAAGAACGTCTGTGTTTTCATTATTTAATTATTTATAACATAAAAGTTTAGTAAATTTATATTTAAAAATGAAGTGTTCGTAATTTGAGACTGTTCGGAATATGAGACATAACGGTATCCTTCAACTGGACAGATCATTTCATTGGAATTTTGCATGGTTAAGCTTGTAGACCAAAAAACAAAATGCGCACACTAATGGTGTTGGTGATTACGTCTTCTATACAAACATGGGCAGTGCAGTTTTGAGTTGTTTAGAAATAGCTTGTGGAGTTACTCCCAATGATTCTGCAAGCACAGTAAACTAAATATACTGGCTGGTGACTGTAATATTAATTGGTGTGATAACCATAATTCGAATCATTTGAAGCGTTTAGCTGAATTTTTCATTTTAAAACAAACTGTGAATGAATTTACGCGTATTTCCCGGCACAGTAAAATTTTAATTGATCATGTGTATTCCAACTTTGATAGTGTATGATAGCTTAAAAACAACCGATCATTAGACCATAATTATTAACGTTTTGGATAGTTTCTTTAACAACGATGATTATGTAAAATTGAAGTACTGGAAAAAATATTTTAAACAGGCTGTTTCGAACCTTGTGGAGAGAAGCCTGGATTTTCCATTCGAGGTTAGTAACTTAGATGAATCTACAGCTGTTCTAACTAACGTCCTGAAAACGTGTACAAATCAGCTAGTTGATCAAAAGTTTCCAAACAAGGTTGGCGGTTGGACTTGTGTCTTGGTGGACCATTTGGCTGCAAGGACCTTGTCGGGACCGTATCGACTCTGTGACGGACAAGACTGAGTATTGGCTTGTCTCTTGGCATTGTTATATTTTGAACTTATATCTGTTAAAAAAATCAGTTCGTTTATTTGCTAAACTGATTTCAATGCTGAGAAAAAAAATCTTTTAGATAACTCGTCTTGCTCAAACCTCATCATCATCATCAGCACGGACAAGAGACCGAGACGGCGTGGATGAGGACTACACCGTTGCAATGAACAACGACCAGGCCATTAGTCAGCTAATGAACTACAAAGCAGCAGGTAACGATGGCCTCGCAGCAGAGCTTTTCAAGGGAGGTCCGGGAAAATCTGTAGAGTGTATACATCGGATGATAGTTAGGATCTGGGACAGATACCAGAGGAATGGAAAGAAGAGATAATCTACTCCATTTATAAAAAAGGTGACAAACTGGATTGTGGGAACTACCGTGCAGTCACGATCCTGAATGGTGTCTACAAAATTTTGTCTCAGATCCTCTTTCGCCGTCTATCATCCATAGTAAACATATTTGTGAGAAGCTATCAAGCCGGATCCACGCTCGGTTGCTCTTAAATCTAAAACGACGACTAGATGTTTACACTGAGACAGATCCTTCAAAAGAGCCACGAGTATCAGGTCCTTATGCACCACATCCTCGTCGACTCCAGGCCCGCATATGATACAATCGACCGACGACAGCTATGGAGAATCATGGATGAACATGACTTTCCCCGAAAGCTGACAAGACTGATTCCGACAACGATGAACGGTGTGTGGTGCAGTGTGCGAATCTGTCGTAATCGTTTGAGACTCACAGGGGACTTCGACAAGGCGATGGACTCTACTGTCTGCCCTTCAACGTGGCGCTGGAAGGTGTTATGCGGAGAGCGGGCTTCAACATGCGGGCGCAATTTTCAACAAGTCTAGTCAGTTTATCTGCTTCGCCGACGACGTGGACATAACCGGATGAACATATGCGATGGTAGCGGAATTGTATATCCGACAGAAACTCGTAACAGGGCTGATTGGGCTTGAAATCAATGCGATGGGCTGATCCCAATAGAATCCTTGGTAGTAGTGCTGTGATCGACGGCGACGAGCTCGAGGTGGTCGAGACATTTGTCTACCTTGGCTCTTTGATAACAATCGACAACAGCAACAGCCGTGAAATTCGAAGACACATAGTCAACGTAAGTTGTAAGTCTTGGGGGCTCCAGAACCTCTCAGATCCAACAAACTCCGACCCCGTACGAAGTGTACCGTGTACAAATCCCTGATCAGACCGGTAGTTCTCTAGGGACACGAAGCATAGACGTTTCTCAAAGAGGACTCACAAACGCTTGGTGTTTCCGAACGCCAAGTGCTCAGAACAATATACGGTGATGTACAGGAAAACGGAGTATGTAAAAGTAAGATGAATATCGAACTGGCGCAACTCTACGACGAACCCAGCATCCAGAAAGTCGCCAAGGCTGGACGAGTGCGATGTGCAGGGCGTGTTGCAAGATTGCCTGACAACAGCCCTGCAAAATATGTGTTTGCATCTAATCCGATGAGGCTTGGCAAGAATCGATGCGGCCGAGGTTGGCGAACAGCGGCTATGGATCAAGTTCATTGGCGGAACAATGTTGTGAATAATATCCAATCTCTTCATGGGATGTACCATCATTGTAAATAAATAAATGCACTGAATAACGACATAACTCCGTCGATGTATCGAATGGTGTTATTTTTTGTCTCCTCTATTCAATTTTTCTTCTTGTGCAAATAGATATTTTGAATTGATATGATTGTAACCGATTCATTTGCAATCATAGTATTCGTTTAGTGTTGTTTGATATATTTTTATCTGTGTCAGTTATTGTAAATTATTGTCATTGTACGTTCTATTGTTGATGAGATTTGTGAACAGATAAAAAGACCCACAATTTAATGCAACTGATCATATTGTATGAAACATTTACCACAGTTGCATAGTTAGACGCCAGTACCGATGTGTTCTGGATGTGTGACAGCTGCGCCGGATTGTTCAATAACGGGTTCTTTCGAAATCACTAACAGCAAGAATGAATACCTGGAGTCGGAAATGATCAATTCATTAAAACATTACATCACCAAGTTGGGTGAAGTTGTTAGCACACATACTGCCCAAGTTGACGCTAATACGCAAGCTTCTACGTTACAGATGAAATTGAGTCTTTGTTTACGAACAAATTCACGAACACATTCTTTCAATATAAAGTATGAGAAGAAATAAAGGAAGTAATACTGATACATATTGTGGTTTATTTAAATTCATATGAAAAAATAACATTTTTGGATCTATTTCTAAAAATCATTTGATAAATAAAGGCTTCATAATTCCTATTTCACCAAACAGTTCAACTTCAATTGCTTCTCTTACTCGTTTTGTTTTTCCTCTGAATCAACTCCTAAAGACGCTTGCGCTTACGCGCCACCGGCTTCCTCGTGCGAGTATTTTCCACAAAACGTTGCTTTGCATTTCTCAAACATCGATGCAAAACTTCCTTGCACTCAGCCATTGAAAACTCTGGATCAGAATGGAGAACGGTTCGGTAGAATAGATTGATCACTCCTCCGAATTTACAGAACGGAACCTTTCGCTGAACCTGTTCCTGGTCAGAAGATTTGCGTCCTGTGCCAGTCCACGAGCAATGAAGGAGAAACTGACGTTCGAAGAAACAGTCCATAATCTGGAGACTAACGGTAACCCCTTTTCCTGTGTACCGTTGACGACCGTGAAGTTTACCAATGGAGGCAATGATTGATTCCACGAATTCTTCGTTCTTGCAACCTTCCTCCAACGCTTCCATCTCATACACATCTTTCACTGGCTTCAGGTCGATTTTGCTGATAGTTACAGGCTTCACTACGGGTTCATGGCGGGCAGATGCGGTGGAACCACCCAGAGCATCTAATTTGTAATTTGCCTGTGCCAGTAGTGACAAACACATATTGAGCTTCGATTCAGTCGAATCAGGAGAACTGATCAGCTCTTCCCGGTCGGTCTGTGTAGATGCATCACAAAATATTTTCGCGATAGGACGATTGTCTGCAAGAAAATCTTTTATTTATTTATAATTGGTCATAATTGATCAGGTCATCGAGTGAGGGTAACACCAATTCCAATCGACATCAAGAGAAGCACAATATATACAAGTTCCGTTCAACAAGGTCTCGTTTCGAAATATATCCTATCACCTTGGCATAGAGAAAAATAAAAAACAGCAGAAGTGCAACTAATTTTTTTCAAACTTTATATTAAATCTGTATATTCAACGAAGTGCTTTAGCCATTTCAATATTAATGTCGAGAATTAGTTCTACCAGTTCTTATCAACTATTTAATATTGGCACCGACTTTTTAAAGAAATGTCGCAGAAGAGTATCCGAGTAAATTTGTTAAAACAGGTTTTAAATAGCCTTTGAACTCCTCCTGCGAATGACCTTGGTCGCCACGATTTAAAAAAAATTAAATGTAATACAAGTGTTGTAAAATAATATATAGTTGTTAGATAGTTGTTAAAAGAATTTGGATTTTGGGAGAATTCCTACGGTGACCTTCTTAGGTAAAAAATACCTACGTACTGAGCACGATGAATATCAAAGTGTATATAGCCGAATAGTTGAGAGTTCATGTTTTCAGAATCACATCACTTACCACAGTGAATCCTGATTCTAGTTGCCCACCCATGCAACCCATGCCCACTAACAATTTTCTTCCATAATAGCCGCAAGGGAACCACGCTATTGGCCCCTCCAAATCATAATTTATTAAAGTATTGCTTCCAATTCTAAGTTCTTATTTGGGCGATTAAGAAGTAAAAATAGATTTTGAGAGAAAATTCGCCTAAACGTACTTTAGTTTTTATTAATTAAAATAATGATTTAGTTAACATTTTGAGGTAAAACAATAGTCAATATTTAGTTTACTTTCCGTTCTTGCGAATAGTTTCGAACATTTTATTCGGCATAGAATTAACGAAATTTTCAAGCATTTCAGCAGCGATAGACCTCCTCCTTCTCCCACAGCAGCTTCTAGTTTCCAAACTGCCCCATACTGCCTTCCACTGGACTACTTGCTGGCCAGTCCGAGACCTTGATGTCTCCGAAAAGTGAAATATCCAGGCATAAAATCCTCGGTAAATGGAACCAGGACGTCTTCCAATAATTTCACGTATTTTTCTGAGTTCATCCTGGTTGAAATTGTAGCAAGAGGGGTTTTCCGTGACGTGGAGAACCACCTCAAATCATGAGTGTTCCGCCTACAAAGTTTCGGCTCAGCTTGACTTAAGGTTCCTTCCTCAAATCATGCCAGTAGTATGATTTCATCCAAAAATACAACGTTATCCCATTCATTTCGCCATACCATATGCTTTTTGGCGAAGGTCAATTGAGCCTGGATATGTGCTGGACCTTGGCCGAGTGGTTAGCGTCATAACTAACATGCCGGATGTTCGGGTTCGATTCCCGTTCTGGTCGGGGGAATTTTTCGTCAAAGAAATTTCCTCCGACTTGCACTGTGATCACGCGTATTCTAGAGCTTGCCACTCAGAATGCATTCAAGGCGTGTTATTTGGCATAGAAATCTCAACTAAGTACTAATAAAAATGACGCAAGTAATACTACGTTGAGACGGCGAAGTTCCTCTAGGAACGTTAGTGCCATTGAAGAAGAAGAAGAAGAAGAAGAATGTGCTGGACCTTGGTCTTTATAGTGCACTTGAAGTAACCAAATCCCCACAATATCTGTTCAACGCGCTTATTGGTAATCGAGAGTCCAAGTTCATCCTTAATTTCCGATGCATTGAACTTTCCAGTTCCGGCCAGCTCCATATTTTGATTCCAGTCACGATTGCTTGTGTTGATATTCCTCTTAGTTTTTTTTCTTAATGTTATATTTTCACCTTTCTTCAGCACGTTTCGAATCGATGTTTCGGATCTATTTACTCTCTTTCCCTTTCCCGGTTACCCATATCAGTTTTCTTCAGTTCTCGAACAACTCTTTGTTCTGATTCACTCATCGCTTTTTGGCATTTTTCACCTCAGATCAACAAATTGCCACCACTAACAAATATTTAGCGTACTAACACAATAACAAAACTGAAATGACAGATTGCCAATTTTTTTGTGTCACTTATATTCGATTGTATGCGTTCAAACTAATTTCCCTCGTCAAAATGAAATTTTGCCTCCTATTAGAGATATACGCAGTATATATCTATATCTAAGTGTTCCGACACAAGCAGAGTTGCCAACTATAATTTTCAAAAATCAGGAAGAACGAATACAAAAATCAGGAGGAAATCAGGAAAGCATGAGATCCGGAAGATTAATTCCGATTTTTTTGGAAAACAAAAGCATCATTTTTATAGGCAAACATACATTTTTTTAAATTTCAAATGCACAGTTTTGTTCCACGATCTTTTGTCGTCTTAATATTTGTGAAAATGTAAGATTCTGGAGTGAGAGAAAAAAGATCTCGCTACATTGTCCTCAATGTTCATTCATTCTACTCATGTTTCAGGTGAAACGCACATTCCGTATCAAATATGTATTTCACGTAATATAGCAACATATTTTTTCGCAAATTGTGAATATAATTGAACAAAACTCTATCTAATAATAATGTTATACTATAATTGTTGCATTCAGCAAAAATGAATTCTAATTTTATCAACTCCAATCAGGTTACAATTTATTTGATACGAAGTTATAAAATTCCTAAAATACAAATAAACAGGGATTAGGCACCTTCTTAAATTTAAGTATGAGTTTTTTTTTACTTTTAGTAATTCTGGCTGAAATTTTCATTTAAACTGGCGAGAGCGACACAACCGAATCTGTTCGTTCTCTTATTTTCAAGTCGCAGGAATATTGCAGTAGATTGATTTTAATTTAATTCAATTCATCAGTTATATCTATAAATTTACACATAAGTTTCATATTTTATATTTTAAATTTCATTTTAAGTTCTCAGCAGTAGTAATTAAGATCATGAACTGGAGAATTTTTTAGCATACGTTCACTAGTTTTAGAATAGATTAAGTATTGTTTAGGATAGATTTCAATTCACCTTCAATGTTACTTTGTTTTTCTTTGTCTATTGTTCAACCTTCCTATTTTTCTATCATCCTTTACAGCTGTCGTAGGGCTGTCGATAATGTAGGATTATTTGGATACCCGCCAACCTACCTTTCGACGTGGCGTAACTAACACTCCCCCCGCAATGCGCGAAGGCTACTCCTGAAGCGCGTTTGTTTTAACGCCTACGTCGCTCAAAAATGCCTCCAGAAGTCTGTACAGTAACCCGCCTTACCTGACCATCGGCCGATGGACAGGTCGCAATCACACGGTCTTTAGGCCAGCAATTTCTGGCTAACTTCGGATCCACGATGATGACCTAATCACCAAGTTTGATGGGTTCAACTGAAGTGAACCATTTGGTCCTACGAGTTATCGTAGGCATGTAGTCTCGTACCCAATATCTCCAGAAGATGTCTGCTTGCATCTGTGACTGCTTCCAGCTATTTCTAAGCAAAATCGGGTTATCGTCCAAGGGCACCCACGATCTAAGGCGTTGGCTGACCCCAACAGGAAGTGGTTGGGAGTCAACACAGGGGAATCATCGTCTTCAACCGGAATGTTGGTCAGAGGACGGGAGTTGACGATGTTCTCGATGATTTCTACCAACATGCTCTCCAGAACTTCTTGGGTCGGGAGTCTGCTAGTTTGAAGTCGCGCGAGATTCTGCTTAACGGTTCGGATCAACCGCTCCCACGCTCCACCCATGTGAGGCGTGGCGGGAGGATTGAAAGACCACTCGATGTGGCTCGATGTAAACTCAGCTATCAGGGCGTCGTGGTCGAGATTTTCGATCGCGTTTTGCAATTCCTTGTTTGCACCACGGAAATTAGTTCCACGGTCACTGTAGATCCTTGCTGGAATCCCCCTCCTGGCCATTATGTTCCGGATTGCCATTACGCAGGAGTCGGTTGTCAATTTGTAAGCGATCTGCAGGTGAATGGCGCGAGTGGTTAAGCAAGTGGCGAGAACCCCCCACCGTTTCTCGTTTCGTCTTCCGATTGATACCAAGATCGGACCGAAGTAGTCGACCCCCATATGAGTGAAGGGACGACTGAAGGCGGCTAGTCGAGCTGGAGGAAGATCACCCATTGCCGGAGGCTGTGGGTTGGCGAGAAGAATTTTGCACTGTTGACAATCTTTGCGGATCTGGCGATATGCTGCTTTTAGCCGGTACCGTTGAAGTACTTCATTAATTACCGTCTCATGGTTTTGATGAAGGAATCGTTCGTGTATGGAAGAGATGATAAGGCGAGTTACAGGGTGATCCCGCGGAAGAATTATCGGTTCGGCTGCATCGCGATCAATGAACGCGCATGCCTGCGTTCGACCTTTGACACGAAGCACATCGTTTTCATCCAAAAATGCATTCCACTGGTACAACAGACTTGATCTGGGAATCCTTTTCATTGAATTTTTTAGCGCACGATTCTTATTGAGGATCACTATCTCCTCTGCGAAGGCGTGGACTGAGCACAGCGAAAAAAATGATTTTCTGCATCGATGAAATCTTTTCTCTTCAGTTCTCCAGACACACGTGGTTTTCCATAGCAGCTACGTTTCAAATTGTTGATGTACCGCAATACGTAGGCTGATACGCGTAGCAGCTTGTTCCATTTGGAGAAATCCTGTGGACGTATTACCGGATCACTAGGCTGTATATGCACTAACAGATGCAGTCGAAGCTCCTCTTCAGTGGTCCTCACGGGAAATGGGTTTACTGGCCAGTCTTCTTCCTTAAGGAGAAGGAATTTTGGTCCTCGGAGCCAGCGACTGTTACTTGCCAAGTTAGGTGCTCCTTTCCACTTCGTCCCTTCGTCAGCAACGTTATGTTTCGTCGGTACCCATCGCCACTCACAAACATCCGTTGTCTCAAGGATTTCACTGACGCGGAAAGCTACAAATTGACTGTACCGTCTGTGATCTGAACGAAGCCAACAGAGTACGTCTTTAGAATCCGACCAGAATATTCGACGGCTGACGGCGATTGAAAGAGATTTAGATATCGTATCGGCAAGCCTCACACCGGTAACTGCTGCTTGTAGTTCGGAACGAGGGATCGATAGGAACTTAAGTGGCGCAACTCTTGTTTTTGCGCTCACCAAGGCACATTCCACAGTATCATGGTTCTCAAATCGAAGGTACACCACCGCTGCGAATCCGCTCTCGCTAGCATCGACGAACGTATGCATCTGTACTACTGTGCCTGCTCCCGTGGGTGTAAGCGTTCGGTAGCAGCGTGGAATTTCGATGGTTGCTATGTACGGGAAAACTGCCAACCACGAAGGCCATTTATCGTATTTTGCATCCTCGATTGGATCGTCCCAGCCAACTGGAGTACGCCTGATCTCCTGGAGCAACACCTTGAGGAACATCAAAACGTGCGCGATTAGTCCCAACGGGTCAAAAACCATCATTAGCGTTCGAAGAACCTCTCTTTTTGTGGGTCTTCGATTTCCTGAAATGAGGTCCTGTTCGTATCGTGAAGAGACCTTGTAGGTAAAGCAGTCCTTTGAGGTGTCCCACCACATGCCAAGCACTTTCTCAGTTGTACTTTCCTTACCGATGTCGAGGTTTTTCTCTGGTGTGGTTTCTTCATTGATGGCAGCCAAGACGCCACGGGAATTCGATATCCAGTTCAACATTTCAAACCCGGCTGCTGCATGAATTTTTTTCACGTCCTGAACCAGTTGAACTGCTTTTTCTACGGACTCTACGCTCACTAGCATATCGTCCACGTAATGTCGTTTGACGATTGCATCAACAGCTATCGGATGATCTGGCTCGAATCTCTTAGCGTTGATATTTTTCACATATTGTGCTGTACTCGGAGAGCAGCAGGCGCCGAAGGTCATAACCTGCACTACGTAGACACTTGGCTCCGTTGCTTGATCGTCATCCTTCCAAAAGAAGCGCAGACAATGCTGATCATCAACGCGTATCAGCACCCGATGAAACATCTCACGGATGTCTCCGCTTACTGCTATTCTAAACTCTCGGAATTGTACCAGCACCGAAAGAAGCGATGTCAGCTGGTCAGGTCCCTTTAGCAGAAAGGTGTTGAGCGACACTCCATGGACAGTGGCTGCTGCGTCCCATACAAGCCTCATTTTGTCTGGTTTGTTCGGGTTGACGACCGGGAAAATTGGAAGGTACCACACGCGATGTTGTGGCGTTTGGAGTTCCTCTGTAGTCAGCTTCCTCACGTAGCCCTTGCTTACGTGGTCGTCGATTTTTGCTTTTATCGCAGTGGCTAACGCCGGATCCTTCTTCATACGATTTGTCAAGCACTTCCATCGTTTCAGTGCCATCGTTTCACTGTCCGGGAGTCGGACATTATCGTACTTCCACAGGAGTCCGGTTTCATAACGACCAACCTCAGTGAGACGTGTATATTTTTCTAGGAGCATTTGTGCTCGTTGGTCCTGATGCGATATCAGCAGCTTATCTGGTTTCGCGATCCCGAGGCTGTCAAGCGAAAAATGGGATTTCACTAATTTATGTAGGTCCTCGTCGGGATCTCGGTTGCATTCGCAGCTCTGCACGCTATGGTAGTTCACGTATCGCTCTGCTTTCTCCTTGTCGGTACAGTTTCCAAGACTATCCAGCCCAGACGAGTCTTAACGGCAATGGGCTCATTATCGTTGCCTTCGCGGCTCTTGATTGCATTACCAAGTGTTGCGTGATCTAGACCGATAAGAATCCGTGGACTGACGTTGCTGTAGGACTCGAGTGGTAATCCTTTCAAATGCGGATATTTTTCTTGGAGTTCCGTATGTCGTAGCGTCTGTGGACGAATTTGCAGTGAGGACATCGTGTACACACCGGCCAGCTCATACTTCTTCGAGCTACTAATACCGGAGATCTGTACGTTGATTTGCTGTGACTGCGACAGCTTTTGTGTTCCACCGGTCCACTTTAAACACAAAGATTTTGATGGTCCTTGAATTCCCAACTCTTCTGCCAGGCTTTGCTCCATTAAAGTGAGCTCGGATACATCATCCACGAATGCGTAGGTGCGTATCGTTTTCATCGGTCCGTACAGCTTAACAGGAACGATTCGAAACAAAATCTCCGATTGGCCTTGGTGAACATTGCAGCTATGATTCGCATTCCTCGTCTCAGTATTGATGTTGCTGGATGCAGGAATTGACGGCGGTAATGATCTTGGAACTTCGTGCTTCTGCGTGTTATGGAGAAGAGGGTGATGGAAAAACTCACACCCATTTATACCACACGGCTTCGACTGCTTGCAGGATCCATTGTGTTTTCGCAAGCATTTTCGGCAAAGCTTGCATTCCTTCACGGTTGCCCACTTCGAGTCGTAGCTAAAATCCTCGAATCTCTTGCACTTCGCTATAGACGGACAGTTTCCTTTGCACACAGCACACTGCTCATTGACAACAGCATTATATTTCGTTTTAGAAGGTGGTCCGGTTGATCTATTACTTGTACACTGTAACTCGGAATGGAAATTCAGAAAGCCATCCTTTTTCCCACCTCGAGAACGCTGCTCGCTGCTACTGCTACTGATCATAATGGTGCTAGCGTCCTCCGCCGTAGTATACAGCCACGCACTGAAATCAATCAGTGTTATGTTTGATTTCCCACGAGAGTATCTGGCCCAGTCCATCTTTAGAGATGATGGTAGCCTAACCACCAATTCGTATCTGAGCGATGAGTTATATACGAAGTCACTGACCTCGCACGCGTGGATTATGGCGACAAGATTCTCTACCGTAAGCGCGAAGTTTACTACTGTCTCCAGCTTCTCCATATTTGGTGACGGTAATGAGCGGACCTTACGGATTATTGCCTGGATAATAGCCTCTGGTCTCCCGTACAGCATTTTAAGCGTCGAAATAACACTAGCTACATTAGACGGATGAAGCAAACGACACCTCACCGCTTCTAGTGCTTTGCCTTTCAAGCATTTTCGTAAACGCAACATATTCTCCTCGTTTGAGAACCCACACATTGAGGTTGAGGAGTTGAACATTGAAAAGAATAGCGGCCAGTCTTCCGGGTTCCCACTGAAATCCGGCAAGTCCTTGGAAACCGCTTGACGTGCGGCAAGCTGACTTCGATTTAGGATACACACTGTCTCGTCGTTTACTGTTCTTGCTGGTGGAGCTGGATATGATGTATGAAGCGGGGTTGATTCCTGTCTGGGAAAAAATTCATTGCCATCTACAAGGGTGCCCGGATGCAAAGGAACATTGGATGGTCGATGTGAAGTGAATCTTGACGGGTGCGTAGGTGTACGCTGCCCTGGCTGACTTTGTAGGTCCGAATCAATCGATGGTGGTTTATTTTGCTGAGCGGGACACGGAGTTTAACTCTCCTGGGGCTGCTTCGAGTTATTCAATGCGGGTCCATTTGTCTCCTCTGCTAAACCGGAATCGTTCTGTTCACCATGGCGTTCCGTTTCATTCACCCATTCCTGGATCTTCGACATCTTTTCCAAATCGCTGATGATCGATGACTTATCACTGCCGTTATCCATCAGGATCTTGTACTTATCATCCAAGAACTTCTTCTCTAGTTCATACTGATCTTTGAGCTTTTGCAACTTTTTTTTTTTTTTCTTTATTCCTTGGTGAGTTCGCCTTACTCTTTCCAGAGTTCGCCTTACTCTTCAGTCGATCCGTACTGGTACCCTCTACTGCCGGCTCGATTTGACTTTGCCTTTCATTCGGCATACTGCGATGACCCTGGTTGGTGTTAGTACTGGCGATGGGATGAATCGCTGTAGGTGTTGAATCCTTCGTGGCATCGCATATGGGACAGATCCAGGTCACGTTGGCGACGTCATCCGTGACTTCTACGCACTCATAGTGAAACCAATGTTTACAGCCATCGTTATCACACTGCACCATTTGATCGTCGTCACGCTTATTACACAATTGACAGTGGAAATCTAGTTTCCTTCGACAGTCACGAATCGGATATCGTCTCGCATCGGACGGATGCGGAATTAATTTTATTTGGTCACCTGCGGTATCAAACCTCAGCGCCTTTGGGTTCGCTCCGGTGTTTCGAACGGGTATTGCAGTCAAAGAAGCATTTGATTGATTTGAATTAACCTGCATACTGCGGGGAGGGGGAACTACACCGACGGGAGTGGTTGTAGCTACCAATGCGTCACCAGCGTTACTTGCCGCTGCTTCATCTGCCATCGGGACATCGCTCGGTCGGCCAGAGTTAGTGGATTTTTTTGACATCTCAGAGTGGATTCTTAAAAGAATTTTATAAGATGTTGCATTCAGCAAAAATGAATTCTAATTTTATCAACTCCAATCAGGTTACAATTTATTTGATACGAAGTTATAAAATTCCTAAAATACAAATAAACAGGGATTAGGCACCTTCTTAAATTTAAGTATGAGTTTTTTTTTACTTTTAGTAATTCTGGCTGAAATTTTCATTTAAACTGGCGAGAGCGACACAACCGAATCTGTTCGTTCTCTTATTTTCAAGTCGCAGGAATATTGCAGTAGATTGATTTTAATTTAATTCAATTCATCAGTTATATCTATAAATTTACACATAAGTTTCATATTTTATATTTTAAATTTCATTTTAAGTTCTCAGCAGTAGTAATTAAGATCATGAACTGGAGAATTTTTTAGCATACGTTCACTAGTTTTAGAATAGATTAAGTATTGTTTAGGATAGATTTCAATTCACCTTCAATGTTACTTTGTTTTTCTTTGTCTATTGTTCAACCTTCCTATTTTTCTATCATCCTTTACAGCTGTCGTAGGGCTGTCGATAATGTAGGATTATTTGGATACCCGCCAACCTACCTTTCGACGTGGCGTAACTAACAATAATGATAAGTTTTTGTGGAAATATCAGGAAATGTATATTCGAATGGTTGAGTAAGAGTTAAAAATATAACGATTGGAAACTGCCTTCGAGCATGCTAATCTGATAAAATCTGAGTACACTGAAGTCGCTTTTACGCGGTTTTTTTTTTACACGGATTTCGGAATTTACGCGTTTTTTACGCGGCACGTATCAATCGCGTAAAAAGTGACTCCAGTGCAAATAGATTTTATGTGTTAATTGATATGTGTTTTCACGGAATAAGTTTGTATTTTATCACTGATTAGTAGCTCATAAATAAAAGGAGAAACAGATATCATGATTGTAGCATGCGAAAAAATCCAGTTAATCAATTGTTAGTATATGGTTTTTTTTGACGCGGTTTCTTTCACGCAGAGACCCTTTCACCAGCGTATATATAAAGAGCCAGTGTGCGCTAGTTGAAATCATGGAATCTTGGAAATCTTGAAATCTTGGTACGAGTGGGTCACACGCTTTTACTCTCTCTTCACTCTTGGGAGTTTGAACCTGCGTCCAGCACTGAAGCGCGCTGATCCGTACTCTCCAAAAATATAAAAATATTTTTGCGTCGAAAATCACTGAAAAACAATCAAAAGAATGTGCTACACATCCATGCCATGCAGTAATGCTGATGGCTCCAACTAACTTCGATTTATGTTCATTAGAACTGCGGCCAAGTCACACTCGAACCCAGCCAAAGAGATGCTCTCAGTTTAATATTGCACAATTCCACGCGAAATCAACCAAAAAAAAAGACGGGTGGGTAATGTCGGGGACATAACCGGAGTGACGTAGGACTATACAAAGGGGACAGCTTTTGTTAAATATTTATTTTAAATATATTGTTTTATTTTCTTCTCCTACGTGAATACCTACCTATCTACCTGAAAACTGGATTAGTTTACTGTTTACTCTTTATGAATATGTTGATGGTTCTGAAAAAAACCTTTGGTGTTGTGTTTTTGTTATCACTCGATATCCCCATCTTGTTCGGCTGAACCTTTCTGTTTAGCGATTGCATTTGCCACTCGCCACAGCTTTCACAGTTGGAAAATTTCTTCCCATCCAGCTTGTGACATATTGTTTAACCTGTAATTGAACATTTGCGATGACAGTGGTATAGTGTCGACTTTCAATGTGGGGTCATAATGTGGACCCCGAACTCTACGTTTACAAAAATGTCCAACTAAATATGTCGCATTACAGGTCCGTCCAATTAGCTAAATGTCGAGATAAGTGTAAATTACTGTACTTTCAATCTAGAAGCAATTTAAGAATTGGTGAAAATCAATTAGCTCAGAACAACTGCCAAATTCACATATCCTGGCAAACAAATTATGAAAAAATCAATTTGTGTTTTATTATTATTTTGGATATTGTTTTAGAAAGCATTGAACTGTATTTCCTAAACTTTTTTTTGGAAGGTTTAATGGCCCTGAAAAGCGCCTTGTTTTATGGAATGGTTTCAATTTAGAAAACTTAATACTCGTGATTTTGAAAAAAAAAACCATTTCGAACGCCCTCGATGCCGCCTTGTTCTGGATTTGCCACCAAAGCAGATTATATAAAGAACAAACTTTTTTCTTCTGCTACCAGCTGCCGTTTTGCGATTGCGTTTGCCACTCGCCACTCGCTGCAACTGCCTGTTGTCTTGATGTCCACCGAACCGAATGTGTTCTGTTCTGAATGCGGGTTTTCTTATCGTCTCGAGCAGCTTTGCCAGCTAACTCGATCACTTCGGCGGCCGAAACTATATAACGCCAGCTAGGTAGACTGGTGCACTGGTACTAACGCGCTCGGCCTAGCTACCCTTGCGGAGAAATTGGCGAATACACCTACGTGGAACTGCACACTTGCACGGTTCGAGTGGGACTTTGCCTTTCCCTTCACTTGTCCTCCTTTGTTACGTCAACACGTCCACGTTGCTGCTTGTGTTGCTTTGTCGATGTGATGCGATGCGATGTTAAACGATGCCGTACAACCACACGGTTTGTTTACGGTTTGAAAGAAAATAACATATTTTTTTGGGGTCCACGTATTTTATACTCTAGCGGTACACACTCACAGGATAGAGACAAATCGGCAGACTCAGCCAAAGGGACGAGTCCAACGAGACGAACGAATGAGCGTTAAAAGGCAGCGATGGCAAAAAAATACATTCATCACGATTTGTTCGCTCGTTGGATTCACATGCAGGCTAAAAAGGGTCCTTTTCAGGATCACAAAATTATCTTCAATCTAAAGAGTTTATTGTTTTGTTATCACTCGATATCCCCATCTTGTTCGGCTAAACCTTTCTGTTTAGCGATTGCGTTTGCCACTCACCACAGCTTTCACAGTTGGAAAATTTCTTCCCATCCAGCTTGTGACATATTGTACAGTAAATTACATTCAATGGCACGTCGCATTACCACCACTTAGTGTCGGATTGGAGGTAATTTTAACCTGTAATTGAACATTTTCGATGACAGTGGTACAGTGTCGACTTTCAATGTGGGGTCATAATTTGGATCTCTATGTTTACAAAAATGTCCAACTAATTATGTCGCATTACATGTCCGTCCAATAAGCTAAATGTCGAACTAATTGTAAATTACTGTACTTTCAATCTGGAAACAATTTAAGAATTGGTGAAAATTGAATAATCAGGAAAGTCCCCAACTATCAATAATCTCAGAACAACTGCCAAATTCACATACTCATCAGATCCTGGCAAATAAATTATGAAAAAATCAATTTGTGTTTTATTATTATTTATTATATTATTGTAGAAAGCATTTAACTGTATTTCGTAAACTCTTTTTTGAAAGGTTTAATGGCCCTGATAAGCGCCTTGTTTTATGGAATGGTTCCAATTTAGAAAACTTTGTACTCGTGGTTTTAAAAAAAACCATTTCGAACGCCCTCGATGCCGCCTTGTTCTGGATTTGCCACCAAAGCAGATTGTTAAAAGAACAAACTTTTTTCTTCTGCTACCTGCTGCCGTTTTGCGATTGCGTTTGCCACTCGCCACTCGCTGCAACTGCCTGTTGTCTTGATGTCCACCGAATGTGTTCTGATCCGAATGCAGTTTTTCTTATCGTCGCGAGCAGCTTTGTCAGCTAGCTCAATCACTTCGGCGGCCGAAACTAAACACGGTTCGAGCGGGATTTTGCCTTTCCCTTCACTTTTCCTCCTTTGCCTTGTCCAGACATGGCTGCTTGGGTTGGTTTGTTGATGTGTTGTGATGCGAACTGATGTGGTGTACGGTTTGAAAGAGAATGATCGTTACGGCAGCGAAGCGGGGATTTTTAAGCTGACTGGCTGGCTCGAGAATTACGCATGTGTGACACTGCGACCAATGTTTCGTTCATTTTTTTTCTTTTTCCTTT
The DNA here is from genome assembly GCF_029784135.1 of Toxorhynchites rutilus septentrionalis. Taxonomy (NCBI): domain Eukaryota; kingdom Metazoa; phylum Arthropoda; class Insecta; order Diptera; family Culicidae; genus Toxorhynchites; species Toxorhynchites rutilus. The sequence continues at coordinate 145,537,657 of NC_073745.1, read as the reverse complement.
CCAATCGTGGTTCATTCTATTTCGCTGCTGCTCTGGTTGCCCGTTTTGGTCGGTTCGATTTGAGGAGCACAAAATGGACCAATCAAAAATGGGCACATAGTGCATTTTGACAATGCTCGATATTTCACAATTATTCAATTATTTATCTCAAGAAAAATGAAATGTTATTCATTATGATAGATGCGTAGATATATTTCCTATCAATTGATGCAAAAACCTTTGCGATCTATTGAGAAATGCTCGAGTTATAAGCGTTCCAAATCTTGCATTTTTTCCTACTTGTTCAGTGCCTATATTTCCATTTCACCCCCTATATCTTCCGGTTAGACGTAGTCCTACGTCAAAACAGCAAATTTTGACGCGACTCGAGATTTTATTGAAATTAAGTACTTATGACGGATCACACCTGCAATCACAATTTTCATTATCATATGACCAATCTGAATTACGATTGATTTTTTAAAAGGGCGATTCAAAATTATTGAATGTTTGGCGTAGGACTTCCCTGTTTCCCTAACATGGACTTCAAAACCAAAGAATCAGGGGAAATCGGCATTGCAAATGCATTTTGAATGCATGCATTTTGTACTCCGGAAAGTATTCTCCCAACACGGGCTACAATAGCGGGTACGAACACAACACTCATTCAATCAATAATTTAATCAATACAAACGAATTACTAAGTCAACGGTAGTCCTACGTCAACTTTGTGGTTATATAATAGATATAACCCACCAATTTGGAATGAGGTAAGACAGAGTACGATTGAAAACTCCTGGAAGAAACTCATAGACCAGTTTCCGGAATGGGAAACAAAATCTGATGATCTTAAGGTGAAGGTGGAAAAAAGCCACAAATGGCTGCCACAATGGCGCTCGTTTCTTTCGTCTTCCTCCCTCACCCATCGCCCGGTATTCAATAATTTTGCGAAACAGTGTGTAGAAAATTATCGTTTTCGCACACTATATATTTCTGCTGTATATAAATGCATGTGTTATATATTTTCTCATGTTACGCTCGCGTATAATCAGAATTTTACTTCTATATGTACAGGGTTTTCCAACTAAAAATTTTCGATGAAACTTTTATTTCAAATTAAAGTTTGGTTTATGCCATTATGTGTGAAATACAATATCATTCAAATGTCCACCTAGCTCTGCTTTGTGAGTGAGGAAATGTGTTCCAGTTGCTCCGTAATACCAGCTCCTGCTCCGCTAGTGAAAAGTTGCATACATCATCCCCCGTTGCTGGTCAGCATTGATATTTGCGTACAATGTGATTACAAAGACACGACAGAGAGCATATATTACAACTTCGACAAAGCCAACTTCGACGAGATGAACAATTTCCTCTCAAACGTTAATTGGGATGATTGTTAATTGGGCGACGTCAACGACGCGGCATCAACGGTATCGTGCATCATAATCTTTGCCATTGATCAATTTGTACCTGAGCGAACTAACCGTGTACCTCTCAAACCTGCATGGTCGAAATCGGAGCTTAAGCGTTTGAAGAAACGGAAAAGGGCAGCTTTTCGGGAACATGCCAAACTTCATACCGAATCCACGAAAACACGTTATTCCAAGGCTAATTCGGACTACAGAAGATTGAACGATCAACTACATCAAGCGCACCTAAGACAGCTCCAACGTCGTCTGAAATCCAACCCTAAGAGGTTCTGGCAACACGTGAATAGTCAAAGGAAGGAAACAGGGCTCCCCTCAACCATGACTAACGGTTTAGTGAACGCTGCAACCATTCCAGATATTGCAGAATTATTTCGTAAACAGGTCAGCAGCGTTTTCAGTAACGAACGAACAAACAGCCAGGACGTAGCAGCTGCATCTCGCAACGTTCCTTTCTCATCCTTCTCAAATGGACCGTTTGCTATTACGAGAGAAATGGTTATCTCAGCCGGGAGTCAACTGAAATGTTCGAAGGGTTCCGGTCCTGATGGTATTCCGTCCTTGGTCCTGAAACGCTGCTTGATTGCTCTAGCAACACCTCTAGCCAATACTTTCAATCTCTCCCTGAGGTCTGGTGACTTCCCATCCTGCTGGAAGGAATCTTACGTTTTTCCGATTCACAAAAAGGGTTGCCAAAGGACTGTATCGAACTATCGGGGAATAGCCGCTTTAAGTGCTACGTCGAAACTTCTCGAGCTAATTATTCTCGAAGAATTGGTTCAAAACTTCGCTCACTGCATTTCGATGGACCAGCAAGGTTTCATGTCCAAGCGCTCAACGACTACCAATTTAGTACAGTTCACTTCCTACATCATCCGTGAAATTGAGCAAGGCCATCAAGTAGATGCTATATATACAGACCTCTCTGCAGCATTCGATAAAATGAATCACGACATTGCTTTGGCTAAGTATGACAGGTTAGGTGTTCAGAACGACCTGCTTGCTTGGCTTTCTTCTTATTTGACTGGTTGAAGCATGTCTGTCAAAATTGCGGACTATGTTGCTCCTTCCTTCCCCGTGACATCTGGCATTCCTCAAGGCAGCCATCTAGGGCCATTCCTGTTTCTGCTGTATATGAATGACGTCAACTACATTCTGAAATGCCGCAATCGTACGCCGACGACCTCAAGTTGTATCTCGTGATACGGAAACCAAGCGATGCTGTTTTTCTACAGCTGCAATTAGAAGCTTTCGCCGAGTGGTGCCAACTAAACCGCATGTCACTCAATGCATCGAAATGCTCTATAATTTTATTCTGTAGACAACGTGCATTGATTCAACACAACTATGTTCTATCGGGGATAAGCTTGAAACGGGAATCGACGGTCAAGGATCTTGGATTACTACTTGATTCCAAGCTTACATTCAAGGACCACGTCGCCTACGTGGTGTCGAAAGCTTCATCTCAACTCGGGTTCATGTTCCGCTTCGCCAAAGAATTCAAGGATATATATTGCCTTAAGGCTGTACCAACAGTACAAAACTGTTCTAGAACAGTACAAAACTGTTCTTTGGTTCGACCAATACTGGAATATTCGGCTGTAGTGTGGTGCCCATACTACCAAAACGAGGTGAACCGCATCGAAGCAATCCAACGAAAGTTTATCCGTTTCGCTCTGAGGCATCTTCCTTGGAATGACGTCCACAACTTGCCAAGCTACAAACGTCGTTGCATGTTAATACACTTGTATCACTTGAGGCGAGACGTAACATCACGATGGCATGCTTCATTGGTGACCTGCTTCAAGGTAACATCGACTGTACTTCGCTGTTAAGCTGTCTTAACATAAACATCCGCCGCCGTAATTTACGCTCTCATGTTTTCTTATGCGTCCATCCCTCGCGAACAAATTATGGATTTAACGAGCCCATGCGAAGGATGTGCCGTGTCTTCAACAGATACTACGATGTGTTTGACTTAAATGTTTCACATTGTATGAATTAGGGGTTGTTTCCGTAGAGTTTTTAATTAATATGTGTAGTGTCGTAATTTTCATGTCATTGGGATAACTATTGTATCTGTTGGCAAATGAATAAATATTAGGGCTTCATCGCACACCTTGATCCGGAACAGGTAATTTTCGATGACTTTTCGGCACATATGGGGCGGTATCTCGGTCATAACTTCACGAATGATGTCTTTCAAATATTCAAGAGTTTGCGGAGAGTTGGCATAGACACGGTCTTTCGCATAACCCCATAAAAAAAAGTCTAGCGGGTACAATTGGCATCACCAAAACGCGAAATTATGCGTCCCTCAAATTTCGTTCGCAATATGGCCATATTCGGTCGTGTTGTGTGGCACGTGGCGCCGTCCTGCTGAAACCACATGTCATCCGTATCCATATCTTAAATTTGTGACAAAAAAAGTCGGTTAACATGCGGCCATCGCGCTCACCATTCACAGTTACCGTCTCGCCGTCCTCATTTTCAAAGAAATACGGCCCGATGACTCCACCAGACCATAATGCGCACCTAACACTGACTTTTGGCGGATGCAATGGCCTCTCAACAATCACGTGTGGATTTTCTGAGCCCCATATATGGAAATTTTGGGTGTTCACATAGCCACCGAGCTCGAAATGTGCCTCATCGCTGAAGAAAATTTGATGCGAAAATTCAGCATTTTGCTGCTGTTGTTCGTTCACCAAATCGACATACATGCCCGACGCATTCCATGGTCACCACGCTCTAATTTTTGTACCAGTTGGACTTTATATGGATGTAGGTGCAAGTTCAAATGCAAAATTCGCCACAATGATGTGTTTGACAAGCCCAATTGCTGAGCACGCCGTGGAATCGAAACATTCGAGTCATCGTCCACACTGCCAGCAACAGCAGCAATATTTTCGGCCGAACGCACACATACGCACATTACGATGATGCACAGGTCTCACAATATCCGCTACGGATCCAGTTTGTTCGAATTTACGCACTACATTATCGATTTTATGCTCTGTAGGCCGTCCATGACGACCAAAATCCGTCCGTAATGCTCGAAAAACATTTGCCGGTTTTTCATCATTTTTATAGTATAATTTAACAAAATTAACACGTTGTGCGAAACTAAAACGATCCATATTGTAAAATGGCAGACATTCAACTAACGATATGACGCTTTGGTTAACAGCTATGTCAAACGGTTGTCAGCGCAGGGCTGTATACTTTCGGAAGCCCGAAATGGAAAACCCTGTATTTATAATTGCAATTATTCATGGGAACACATCGTTCATACTTTTTATTTCAGTATTGAATTGTTATTTTTTTTAAATGTATTCTGTGACTCGTGTCAGTGAAGCGCCACACAGTCTGATAAGTGAATTGATCTATTTACATAGGAAATTCAAAACAAACTGTGTGCTTTGCTCTTCTCTCACAAACACTATTATCCCATAAGAACACTAGTTTAACCTATCTACTACAATGGCTTCCTCCCACCTGCACCTTAATGAGCCGGCATTCAACGATTTGGAAGCTTTGATCGCAGCGGTGGATAATTGTTCTGCTGGAATCTCTACCACCAATGAAGAGATAGAGCTGTGGATGAGCGATCAGGTGTACGATGGCATGGTATTCACTGATCAAGAGTTTGTCGATTCACGGAGACGAATGAATCGTATGACTTTAAGTCTCCGTAAACAAAGAAAATAAGTTGATTAAGTAATGCGTGATAATGTTGCTCTTTTCGGAAATTCATTGGCAGAAGAATCAATCGAAACGTTTTCCGAGAGGTGCCAGAAACGTTGATGACCTACCAGAAGAGCCAACGTTTTCTGATGCACTCAAATATCAATTCGTCTAGAATCGCTATAAACAAAATTAATTGGCAATGCTGCGTGATTTTGTTTTTTTTTTTAACGTAGGACTACGACTCTCATTTCTATACTGGGGTATAAGTTCAAAGTTTCGAAATCGAAAGCGTTACGCCGGAGAATGTGATTTTGAGCGTTAATAACTCCTAAACAACTGAACGAAATGGCATGATAAACACTTCATTCGAAAGATAAAATGTCTACTCGTTATATGCTAGTTACCTTTTGATCCAAAAACTCGTTTCAATAGCCTTAAATTTTTTTTCAAAACAGGCAATTGAAATCACCAATCAGTATATAAGCGAGCACCGCTCGGAAATCTACTCAGAAGGGAATAATGACCTTCGGGTTAAAGTCCCTTTAAAAACAAGAATCGAAACGAAATCCACTCAGTTATAATTGAACAGCGATTGGAGCATGTTGTCGCTATTGTGGCGAAGCTAACTTCGTTCATCATGAAAGCGCTGATGAACGGTGTTACCAAGAGTCTGTTCGTGCACCTTAGGTCAGAAGGGAATCCATCGGGAGGAGATAGATGTCACTGAAAAGGCGACAAAGAAAGTACGGTAGAACCCCGATTATCCGCGGAATAGTCGAGCTAGGTCACTGTGTATAACGAAAAGGTTAAAAATGAGGTGTAAATACGAAAAAAGATGTTTTAGCATGAAAAATTTGTTTCATCAATACAAATAACATTAAACTATCCATATGTAAGGTCGTGTATACCAATGTCCAGATAATGTGAAAGTCATGACCAAAACAAAAACGCAAGACGCAACCACTCAATGACAAATTTCGGGAGGGTCTACAGAATTATTAGGGAATTTCCTCGCGGATAATCGAGGTTCTACTGTACCAGCATCGAAAATTGTTTCCGCTTAAGGCATCGGAACAGCCGCCCCACACACATACACGCGCGCAACTCTTTTCGTTTGGTGAATATCGAGTTAGCATTACCCACTGGTGAGCATCGAGCGTCGAAAAGAAACCGAAAAGATGTCATCGTTGTTGAAAAATAATCAGCCAGTTCCGCTTGGAATTGGAAATTACATTCAAGCGAAAGAGTTTAATTCAACGTTTTCTATTCATATGATACTGCGACCAAATACATTTTGTTTTTTAAACAAAAGCTAAAATGTCAAAGTGTTATATGTTTGCTACTCATTGACTCGAAAACTTGTTTCAATAGCTTTAAAATTGCTTTGAAAACAGGCTATTGAAAACATATATAAACTGGCGCACACTCTGGAAATCGATTATAATTCGATACAGTTATGTGCCAATGTGGATTTGGCTGTTTAGAATACGAAATGTTTTATATGGTGTAGTGGATATTTCACCATATCAAAGAAATCATATTGAAAATCATTTGTTTACGAATGCTGCAATCGATCGTCGTTATTGGGAAGTTGGAATTGTTGGGAGGGGGGGCTTATTTTTGCTGTGCAATTTCGAGGAGGAATCCATTCCTTCTCAAGCGTTAATAATCATGTTCCGGATCGACGATGATTCCAATTGTCGATGCTTGGGGAGGGGGTACTATTTGTGCTGTGTATTTTCGAGAAGGAATCGATTCCTCCTTTGAGCGTGAATAATTCTTTTCCGGCTAAACGAAGTGGTATGATAATTATTCAAAAGATGAAATGTCTAAGATTTATATGCTTGTTACTTATTGATTGCTAAGTCAACGTTAGTCCTACGTCCACCTTGCGGTTATATCAAAGATATAACTCACTTATAGTTTTTTCTTCCTATTTTATTCAATATAATAAAATTTTGTTCTTATTAAAAATATCATCAAGTGCTTTTGTCATGCGAAAATAAATTCAATTTTTATAACAGTTCAAAATTCAATTTTTCAATTTTTATAACAGTAGCAAAATTTTACATTGAATATGACGTCAATGTGTGCTCCCGTGGCCGAGTGGTTAGCGTCACACCTAACATGCGGGGGGTTCGGGTTCGATACCCGTTCTGGTCGGGGAAATTTTTCGTCAAAGAAATTTCCTCCGACTTGCACTGTGGTCACGCGTATTCTAGAGCCACTCAGAATGCATTCAAGGCGTATTATTTGGCAAAGAAATCTCAACTAAGTACTAATAAAAAAATGACGCAAGCAATAGTATGTTGATACGGCGAAGTTCCTCTATGAACGTTAGTACCATTTAAAAGCCAAAAGAAGAAGATGATGTCAATTATTTACAAATTGATGCTTTTTAACTGGGCTACGGCCGATTTACGTTCACCCAGTTAGAAGCAGCCCAATTAAAGCAGATCTAGTTAGTCTTTTTTCGTGCCGAAATCAACTAAGAATCACAAACGAAATCAACAAATCGCCCGAAGTTTCATAGTGGGCTCAATTAGTTGAATCGGCTTCCGAGGACATTCATCCGAATCTTGGATATTATGAACATAATTATTCAGTTTCGCAGACAACTACAGTAAATCGCAAAAATGAGTGTACAAATGCTACTTGTCGACACTTTCCATTTATTTGGGTATAAAATATTTTGAATACATTGATTCTTTTGATGCATATCAATTACTCACACATTTAACTAGTTATACGTGCAATAAAATTCCGCGAAAAGTTTTCTGCTAATTGTTTATTCCTAAACATTGAAAACAATCTCTATTCTAGACATCACAAAATTTAATATACACCTTAAATTTCTCCGAATAAATTAGCCTTGTAAGTAAGTTCTTTGCAAATGACCGTACTTTTTTTCGTCAGTGATTGGTGTCAACACTTAACCACTGCTTGGGGATTGTTGGTTTTTGTTTTTTATTGATGTTTGAAAAAGTTTTTATCTAAATGGCAAGTTAGAGAAAAAGAAATAGATATTGTTACACGTAGGATGATAAAAAGTATGAATTGTCGTGGAAAGACATTGCAGGAAATAGCAGCTATACTTGGAAGAACCCACTATACAACAAAGAAAATCATAAACAAGTGGAAATATAAAGGAACCATGGAAAATCTCCCGAGTAGAAGATACAAACATATCCTGTCTTCTGATGATGAACGAGTAATTGTGCGAACATTTCGAAAGAACCCTAAAACAAACAGTCATAAATTGACTACCGAAGTAGCCGGCACCATTGGAAGACCTGTCTGGGCAAACACTGTCCTAACAGCAGCATCCAGGAACAATCTGAGATGTTGTGTTAGCCGTGAAAAAATTTTCATCTCAAAGGTGAATATGAAAAAACGACTATAGTTTGCTATGGCATATGTTAACAGACCTAAGGAGTTCTGGAACAAGGTCCTTTATACGGATGAGATGAAAACCAATCTCTTTGAATCGGATAAAGGACAGATGGTGTGGAGGAAACCAGAATTGGCGCTCCAGATTTAGCATTTGGTTCCCACAGTGAAACACGGCGGCGGCAGTCAGATGATGTATCGTACGATGGCGGCTTCTGAAACAGGAACCATATAGTTTATCAAGTCGGCGATGGACAAGATGGCTTCATTGAACATCCTGAAACGTAACCTTCAGTGTCCCGTGCAGAAATCGACTCTCCATCGTGATTACTACTTTCAACAGAATAATGACCCAAAGCAAACTGACCTCATCATGCGGAATACCTGCTCTATTATGTCCCAATCAACTCAAAACACCTCCGAAATCACTGGACTTCAACACAATTGAGTATCTTTGGTGGGAAATCAAGAACCATTTGAAGAACAAAAATCCAGGGAACAAAGCGGAACTCGGATCGACGATTACGGAGATCTGGGAGGCACTTCCGTCTACAGTGTAAAAAAAAAAAATTAAAAAAAGAAATGTCGCCTCGGCGCTTGGAGGAAGTGCTGGACGCCAAACGGAGGGCCATACCAAATACTAGGGGATTGGTTTTTGTTATCTGTTAACATTTCTGCACTGATTTCAATTTTCTTTTTAAGAAAAACTTGAACTGTACACTCAATTTTGCAACGTCTGAATCGAAGATTTTTTGTTTGTTTTTTAACCATGAAGTAGGAATGTGACCATTTTAATTTTTTTCTTATCACTACATGAGAGTTAAAAGGATCAATTTTACGATGAATATGAGTCGCTTTTAATTATTTACTTTTTAACCCCGAAAAACTCAAAAATAACAAACCAACACGTGGTGTATACTTAATTTTGCAATTGACTATACATTACACAGAGAACAAACTTACCCGTATGACTCATTTCATGTCTCATTCGATTTGTGAAATCGGTGAAAGCCTTCTCACAATAACGACATGGGAAAGGTCTCTCGCCGTTGTGGATACGCATGTGATAGCGCAAATGTAACTTGGCTTTGAACATTTTCAAGCAAACCTAGAAATATAAGTAGTGAAAACTAAATATGATTACCGCATTGATTCTTCTATTTTTTTCGTGTACCTCACACTTGAACTGGGGGTTTTCAACGTGGTTGGACATGTGTGTTTTCAAACCACCTTTTTGGCGGAAAGCCATTCCACAGACAGTGCACTGCAAAAATACTGTGAATATTACCAAAAAATAGATCTGACAGATTGAATCTTACCTGAAATGGTTTCTCGTTCGTGTGAACAGACATGTGCGTCTTCAGATTGCCCTTCTGGGTGAAAGCCTTGTCACAGACTTCACATTTAAATGGTTTCTCATTCTGGTGGGTCAATTCATGTTCGGTCAGTCGCCCTCCGCTGTTGAATTGCAATCCACATAGAGCGCACTGGTACTTGTGCAACCGATAAAGTCGCTGCTGATGATTAATGAGTCCGTTTTTGTCGTGAAAACGTCGATAACATACTTGGCACTGTACCGGCTTATTTTGGTTTTCTTCCAACTCTGCTTCCTGTTTATTGATTTGATGGGCTTTCAGAGCATGTGTAATTAGTTCTTTTTCCGTGGGAAAAGATTGACCACATGCTTGTGCGCAACATATCCATCCTAGCTCTTGTTGCACTACTTCTTTGATCGGTGCAACTATGGCTGTTGGTCCTTCTTTGTGAGGATGCTTCTTGGCATGCGAACGCCTTCTCGTAGCTTCCGAGAACCTATTTTTACATTTATTGCACTCCCATATCGTCTGCAGCTGCCGGACACGTTCTCTATGATAATTTACCCGCCGCTTGGATTTATACTTGCGCAGACAGCCATCACAAATTATCTTGGAAGAATTTTTCGTTGGACTAGATTCCCTTCTTCGAACATGCGTTTTCCCCCTATGCGAGTCAAGTTCTTGTGCGGTATTGAAAATAAGCAAGCATCCACAACAAATATGTTTATCCTTCTCGATATCAATTACTGTGTACAACTCTTGTTCGTATTCATTCATGAGTACCTCTTCGTCGGTCCTAGGTTTGCGCTTATTTAGAGCTGGTCTATCGTCGGAATCAGAAGACTTTGGCCTCGGTTTGGGACCGGGTTTCCTTCGAACTTTGTGCTCCCTGGGAGTGCTGTACTCTCCCTGATCGCTTCCGTCCCAATCACTGTTGCTCTCGGTCTCATCGCTGGATTTATCAGAATCGTCACGTAAACTGTCTCTACCGTCGTCACTATTGCTGTCACTTGAGATTGCCTCGTCGGAGCCTTCATTTTCCTCGGGATGCAGCGTCTCAGAGGGTTCGATTTTCACTTCCGCAAATTGGAACACATCGGTGTCGTTACTCAGACCATCACCCTTCGAACTGTCGACCACAAGAACAGGATCAATGGCTAGCGATAACGAATATTCAGATTTGAAGATCTTCCGCAGCTGTCGATCACTGTCCCGAGCGGTCCGGATGAAAGTTGTTAACAACCTCAGCGTTTCCATGCATTGTTGGCAGATGTTTGTTGGAAGGCCATCATTTTCGTGTATCTGGGAACAAGTGAATTTGTTTAACCGTCTATTGACGCATCATCGACCAAAAATGATTTTTGGCGTTAAAAATGTGGCATATGATATGTCCCAAATCTAAAATCCCTATTCAAAATACTCACTGACCACAGGCAACATTTCCGCCTGTGATGCAATAAATACAGTAAAACCTGTTTTTGTGTGATTTTCTGTTCTTTTGCGGTTTTTTTTTGTGCGATTTTTTATGCGGTGTATGAAAGAAGCATATTCGACGAAGTTATCGTCCATTTAGTTTTTTTCGATGGTTTATATGCATTTCAGTGCGAAAAAAGGATATTTGCGTCTCAATTCCACTTCTATCCCTCGCACAAAAAAAAAGGTTTGCCTGTAAATAACCTTCCTACGGGAATCCAGTTGACGTCCTCCTTTCCCCAAATCACATAACAACCCAAAGCTGAGCACCAAAAAAATGCAGTCCCAAATATTCTAAAACATTTCCTTTTCGTCATCATTTTAGAGGCGAATGAACTGAAAAGTTTAAAGCCTCTTTAATTTAACATCATCATCATCATTTCGTCATCCACGGCCTCTCAAAACTGCTGCGCGTCTGCAAGAATGCAGCGCAACAACACGTGTTAAGGTTTATAAATGGATGTTGACCTTAACAGGGCAACCCCGCTTGGGTTGGGGAGACGGGTAACAAACCCCTATATTCCGTGCGGGATATAGACGGGACGATAGATAACAAAGGGGGGTAGGGGTACAGATAATGCCCACGTGGACACGTTAAACAAATATTTTTTTAAAAGTACATTCAGATCTCTTTTCAAAAATAAATGAAATCTGTTCTGCATTTTCAAGAATGTTTAAACTTCCCGCCCATTTTGAGTACTCCATATTTATCCATAAAATGGTTATGTCGAATACTTGTCGATATCAACGAACTTTTGCACTGGAATATGTATTCTGAATGAAACTCACATAAACGGTGTGCGATCAAGCTTCAATTGGTAGTGGAAGATCATTATTTCAAGCTTCTTAGCTACGTGATATTTGAGCATAAACTGAATTATGTGTTCTAGGCCCAGGTCTACGTGAGAGTAAACTTGAAATGGCGAACTGCTGATACATTTCTATCTGCAGAGTACATCTGAAATGTTGATAACTTGATAAAATGATCGGAATATTTTTATTTCGCCAATCAAATGTAGACTATTTACATATGCTATTACAATGTTTTCTTATATACTCATTGTTATTTCCACGGCACATGTTTTTAATTTAATTTGCCCTCTATTTTCCAACTTATTTGAGTGGACTCAGCGAAACGAGTGCTATCAAAATCTCTATAATACCTGCGTAAAAACAGAGTTCTGCTTTTTTTGTATGAAAGGAACAGATTCAGTCCATTTGTTTGATGGGCAGTATCCTCGTTCCTGAATATTTCCAGAATTATTCATTTTGCGACGTTATCTTTGATACAGCTGAGTTAGGTATGCTCAACACCGGAGAACAGTTTATTAAGGATAAATTTGTCCAACCGGACCAAAGATTGGAATGTTACATGTGAGATTTGCTCCCGTGGCCGAGTGGTAAGCATCCCACACTATCATGCCGGGGGTTCGGGTTCGATTCCCGTTCTGTTCAGGGGAATTTTTCGTCAATGAAATTTGCTCCGACTTGCACTGTGGTCACGCGTATTCTAGAGCTTGCCACTCAGATGCATTCAAGGCGTGTTATTTGGCATAGAAATCTCAGATGAGTACTTGCAAAAATGACGCAAGTAATACTACGTTGAGACGTCGAAGTTCCTCTAGGAACGATAGTGTCATTTAAGAAGAAGAAGAATGTGAGATTTCCGTTAATTAGCTCATGTGATTACGACATTCGTGTTTTCTTTTCAAGGGAGCTTTGAGTCCTGGATTAGATTACATATTCTGCACCACAACCAAGGGGAAACTTCTATCAAAACGATCAATATGTATGGTCAAAATCACAAGCGATAAGTCTTCCTGCTTTATATTTGGAATTAAACCTAAAAAATTCTACATTCTATGGAATTAACCACATCGAAAATATTTTCAAATTTGTTTTGCATTGTTCTAATTTTTGCATCAATATCTGAACTAGTATCTCGCAGTCAAAGTTCAGTGAAGAAGTACGCCTAAATCCATTGGTTGTTCCTTCATTAGAATGCTATCGACACATTTTTTTAATAGTACCTCGATTAGCTTCAAAACAACATTCAATTGTGCTAAATCATTTCAGGAGTCTTCAGAGAAACTCTTTCCGATAGACACTCGTTTCTCGGAGATTTTCTGCAGGCGAATGCCTCTATGGCCAAATAAGTTTCTTCAGAAGTTAATAGGGGTATCGGTAAGTTTCTTGTTTTTTTTTTCAAAAATTAATGCTTTATTCTGCAAAAATAGTTACAAATTTAATATTCAAAGTATTGCCCATCGCTAGTCACAACTCTCCCATCTTTCTAGCAATTAACGGATCCCTTTGCGGAAATAATCGATTGATTCGTTTAAATCAATCCAATTTTTGACTTCATCAAAATTGGAGAAGTGCTGGTCAACCAGGCCATGTTGCATCGATCGAAAAAGATAGTAAAGGGATGGAGCAATGTCTGGAGCATACGGCGGGTAGGATAGGACCTCTCATTTCAGCGTTCCCAAGTATATTTTGACTGGTTTCGCGACATGTGGCCGAACATTGTCGTGCTGCAAAATAACTTTATTGTGTCTTTGCTCGTATTGTGGCCGTTTTTCCTTAAGTGCACGTCTCAAACGCATCAATTGTCGTCGATAGAGGTCCCCCGTAATGGTTTCATTCGGTTTTAGCAACTCATAGTACACCACACCCAGCTGGTCTCACCTAATAGACAGCATAACCTTCTGGTCGTGAATACTCCGCGCGGTCGATGTTGATGCATGGCCGGGGTATCCATACATTGCCCGATGTTAAGGATTGTCGTAATGGAACCACTTCTCATCGTCAATAACGATTTGATGCTAAAAAAAACTTTCTTTTGTGCCGTTGGAGCAGTTGTTCGCACGTGAAAAAAACGGTGTTAGACGTCTCGTGGCTTCAATTCATACGGCACCCAATGTCCTATCTTTCTGATCATTCTCATTGCTTTTAAACGATCGGATAGGGTTTGCTGAGCTACTCCAAGTGTATCTGCAAGTTCTTGTTACATTTGTGAAGAATCTTGATCGAGTAAAGCCTTCAATTCTTCATCTTCAAACTTTTTTGGCGGTCCGGAACGTTCTTCGTCTTCCAAGTCAAAATTACCGCTATTAAGCCGTGCAAACCACGTCTGACACGTTCGCTCAGTTGCAGCATGGCCACCATAAACTTCCACCAAAATGCTATGACTTTCCGCAGCTTTTTTTAAATATTGAAGTAATCAAGTAGCACTTCCCGTAAAAACACTCTCGTTGGTACGAAATTCGACATATTCGAAGTGGCAAAATCTATGTTGTTTACGCTTAAAATTTTTGACATAAAAAAAATCCATAGCCTAACTCATGACCTGAAAATGTATTAACCTTGAAAATGGTTTCTTTTATCATTAATCGCGATTACTGTAATAACTATTCGATGCATTCATATTTTGATTTCTCATTATTCGATACCAAATTACTCGATTATAATTGCAGATATTCGATTATTTGAATTTATCGAACGATTAACCGACGTCTCTACACGCTTGTCCACGAAGGGGGACGGGGGAGTCTAAAAGTGTGCTTTTTCTATCCAAGTGGTATGTGGACAGCCCCTAAGATAATTGAAAAGCCAGAATACAGTTGAAGTTTAACCAGAAACCGAGTAACGTGGTTTATCACTATCTGAAAGTCCGTGCACATCCAATGTTCAAGAATTTTTTTTCCTCCATTCTATGGGAAATGACAAAAAATTGAACATTAGCCAAAACCTGCATTTTTTCCTATAGGACGTTCAATCGAATGGTTTTTTTCCTACATCACAATGTGTATTCTTTGTGAAATGAAAATAATACTGTAGAATAATTTACATATTTTTGTATTTTATTTGAATTTGTTATTTGTTAGGTTATGTTTTTAAAACACCGCCGCAAAAATAACGCTTTAAAATTGATGGGAGTGTCTCAAACAAACGAGAAATCAGTGGTATATTTAGCGGTTTTAAAGTGAGTCATTTAGCGGTTTTAAAGTGAATTCAATTTTATGCACTTTCGATGTTCATAATGCTCATACCAAGAAAGGCGCTGTTTATAAGTTATGTTCTGCATTATAGAAGGGAGGAGCATGGAGGTCGGATAGGTCTTATTTGTATATACATAAGGACTACAAAAATACGTTATACAGCGAGATAAAGAATATTTTATAATGCTTTATGAGAAGTAAATAGTGCTACGGGTATTTGCCTGCCACTCAGCTTAGTGTTCTTTGTGCACTTCAACAGATCTGATTGAGGGGTTACTTTGCCTATGCCAAGCACAACAATACGTTTTTTTCTCCAGGGCTGTCGGACGAATTTCCAACTCGAAAAAGACGATAGACAGTGGGGAGATTCGAACCGTTCCCTTCCTATTTTTGTATGCCGTTCCATTGATTCTTGCCCTTTTTATGACTTTCACTTCGTATTCTGCTGTTCGCCGAACTTCATGCTTGCATTTCGGGGTCGTGTTCGGGTTGCAATCCGAATCAGAAGACATTCCGATTAAGTTGAATTGTGCTTTGCGGTAAATGATGAATTAAATTGTATATCTATCGTAGTACCGCGCGTTGAGGGGTTCGTGGAACTGATTTTTTCTGAAATTTTGATAGCCAATTCAGGTAGCCTGAAGGACTCATAAACTGCTAAAAAAACAAATTTGATAAAAGTGGTATTTATGTTGTTTCTCTAACAAACGATTCAATTGGTACATGGAAGAAGCACTTTAAAACTTTTCTACAATTTAGTCGATTAATCATCTAAATATTTGTGATAATTTTTAAGTACATAATTTCAATTGCTAGAAAAAATCATGACTGTCAAGACAGCCTCGGGAGATACGTCCTTTAATAATATTCACATCTTTTTCGACACTTATCAACAAGTCTCTGGCAGAGAGGCAAACAAATTCTAAATAAACCAAATATGAAAATTGAAAACTCTGTGGTGGGGAATTTAGTTTCGCAAATTAAACCCTCCGCTCAAATTTCTTTCAAAACACACAACCGTCGCAATTGTACCTGAATCGATGTGCATTCCATAATGATGTTCGCAATAAAAGCATCATCCAGTTTGGAGTAAACTGGAACAAGTTGAATGCTCCGATCGCTCATGCAGGTTCTACAAAGCTCCATTATGACCCGTGGCTGTGGTTTATCGTTCATCATTTGCTAGGTTTCGGAACTCGCCATACGTTCAAAATAAACTGTAGATATTTTTCACCAAAATCTTTTTCACTGTGGTTTACGATTGTCAACAAAGCTATGAATGAAATGTTTACGCGATGCTGTTTACTACGTAGCTGTCACTTGCCAGCGGTATGTTCATGGAACTGAACCAAGATGAATAGAAATATAGAAGGCGGGATTCGCTGTATGTTTACACGATAAGTCCCACGTCAATCCCTGGGGACTGACACTGATTTTCCTGTATTTTCGGGCCGGCAGTGGAAACCACATTTTTCCCCGATGGAAACGACCGCAACAAAGTTAGTAAATTATTTATAGAAAAACCATAATCTTTGAAAAACTAGATAAAAATCAATTTTTATGTTTTCTCGGTATTGTTCACACTACACCTACACACACCAAGACAAAATGAAGCACCCAAAATATACGCATTAACCCTTAAATGCATGATTTTTTCTTTTTAAATACCTATTAAAAGTAAAAAATATTGCGTTTGAATTATCGTTTAGAAATTATGTAAGGAAGAAAACATTGATGTACATATACATCATCATGCATTTAAGGCGGCTCGCACACCGGAACAAAAAGCAACTAGCAAGCTGCAATACGCCGTATGCAACATGCAACATATTTTGTGTTCTTCGCATACCAGAGCAATAAAAACGCCTGACATTATGCAAACAATTTACTTAATGTATTAAACTTGTCAAATTATGAGCGATAAGTTGCGGTTGAAACGTTGTGTTGCCAGCGATATGTGTTGCGCTGTAAAGGCGATAGCGATATCGTATTGCGTCGGTGTGCGAGATTAACAAAAAATGAATGGAAAAATCCATTGGCGATAATATTGCTTATTGCATGTTGATAGTTGCTAGTTACTCATTGGTCCGGTGTGCGAGCTGCCTAAGGGTTGAAATGATGCATTTCCAACCAAAATTTTCAAAAATCAGAAAATAAAAATCAGGAAGAAATCAGGATAGTTTATATTGGGTTGTCCGGAATGTTCATGCCGATTTTTTTTAATAAAATCATCATTTCTATAGGCAGACTAACATAAATTCAATTTTATTTTACATTCTACATTATTTTGTTATACAATGTTTGCCATCTTTCACGCAGTTCAAAAAATCTATACTTCCAGAACATGTTTGTTTTCTCGTATTTTTTATGCTGACCATAGAATTGTAGTTTTTTCCATTGAGAGAATTTTGCACGGATCATATCGGGGGATCTCCGTAGCCACATTGGTTGCGCGTTCATTTAGTAAGCGATCGATCATGAGTTCAAAACTCAAGGCCTTCATTGACCATCTTTGTGTTGTTTCGGAATAACTACGTCCACGCAACAATCATCAGCGATGGAGATCGATCCACGGTCGAAATAAGATCGATTTATCCATACAACTGCTCTGCACTGCAAGTCACATCGGGCTGCTGTTCTATTAATAACTCAACAATGGTCTAACTGGATAATGGAAGAACAGAAGGAATACTCTTATGCCTAAATAGCTACTGTGTAAATGTACCATATGGTATAGAAACGCCGAAAAATGGCATCTGTGTAATGTGCTAATTATAGAAATGTGAAACATGTGACATGGACACGATTAAAATTGGGCTCTGTTACAGCTAAAATGCTAATGAGCCTAAAATGAACAAATGGAATAAAAAAAAAGGAAAGGTGAAGCTTGAATTGGGCGGGTTCGTGCTTTCTAGAAAAAACGACCATTTCAGTTTTCTCCGTAGAGAATTCGATACCCAGCATGAAGGCCCACGTGAACAGATTGTTCAGGGTATCTTTCAACGACTTTTGTAGAACGACGAGATTAGTACCCGTGATGGAAATTACTCCGTCGTCTGCAAGTTGTCTCAGCGTGCAGTCTCTAGTCAGATATCATTGACGTAAAAACTATACAAGAGGTGGCTTAGGCAGGAGCCTTGTGGTAGGCCTATAAAACTGTAACGAGAAGATTTCGAGCTGCCATGAGAGAAAACCATTGCTTTTCTAACAGTAAACTGTTTAGAATTGATGAAAGTCTTTACGAAGCTTCTCTGAGGGAATTTCCATGTTGAATGTCTTAAATGCAGAATGTTGAATGATTCGATTATGTTTACTATAGGTTCACCATTGAAGTTTTTTTTTTTTTTTTTTTTTTATCTTCGCTTATTTTTCGTCGGCCTATTTCCGCCACTTTAGTGCCAATCACCGACATCAGGGAGGCGACTCCACCTGTTCCTACCTATCAGACTCAACAACTCATGAGCCGGGCCAACTTCTTTTACTTCCGCTCCGAAGGAAGACGTAACCAGAGATTTTTCGCCTCAGAAAATCCCAACGACGCCAGCTGGCACCATTGAAGTTGATTCTACTTGAATTTCACGTGCAAATATTATATAAAATTATATTATATTGATTGTGAATTAAAAAAGTAATGTATTACTACACTCCGAATCGTATTTCTTCATCAATAACCTTGCGGCTACTAGAAACAAACATACAAAGAAAAGATTGCAAATGCGAATTGAATGGCGAAATTGACATTTTGTAATGCAAGCATACATTGATGAAAACTCGAATTACGCCATCATGCAGACCTCTTTTCCCTTATTTTGAAAGTCGGAAACAACCTTCCGGAATATTGTGATTAAATGAAGTCATAGCGTCATATGAGAGTGGAAACGTTCTTGATAATTGATACACAGTCTTTTATTTTCCCACGACTTTTATTAGGCAATTAACTCATCAGCCTTCTAACGCTGCCTATCGCACTCACTGTCGCTGCCGATCTTATCCTCTATGTTTACGCGTTGTCTTCTCCTTTGCTCGTCCAAGACGTTCTCTCTCAGTAAGGTGTGCTTCATTTTCTGATTGAATTCATTACGCAAAGTCTTATTGTATAGGTAGCAGGTAACAGGACATTTACGGATGGGTCATTTGCATATGCTTCTTGAGTGAGCTTTTCTGGCCGAAATTCTGATGACAAACGTCGCAGTTGTACAGCTTAACACCTGTTTTAATGATAGTGTAAGCGTGAATGATGTGTAAAAATTAGGAACACTTAAAAAATCACTTACCAGTATGAGTACTTTCATGCTCCAGCACGAATCGTTTTCTAATGAAGGATTTTTCACAGTACGAGCACTTGTATGGTTTGATGCCTGCAGGATAAAACAAATATATTATAAACTCTTATTCTATCTCTTCTCTTATTATGTATAATTTCAAAATGGAGTACAAAAAGTGTGAGGGAAAACCATGTTCATTTAGTGACGACAAATGGTATTTTAAAATATTGCGAAAAGGTTTTAGGCGGTTTTTCCGTGGATTGTGGAATTTACACTTCATTATTTGCACAATAGTGTCAACCATTTATAGAGGAAACATAACCTTATATCAGACCTTACAGCACGAAACCAGGCCCCGGCCAAGAGGATATGATCCGCGAGTCAAGATGTGTCGCAAATTTAGCTGTCATTGCCAAACTATCAAATTACTCGGTGAGCTCAAGGCAGATCTATGGAACAAGTTGCGCCCATTCGCTAATCATATTTAACTCAAAACAATCGTCAAATTCGGGAAAATTTAAAGAAGGCAGTTTTGTAATCTTAAAATTTGAATGGAAGTTCTTAAGTTATTCGATTACTTAAAACACGACGCTCTCTTAACCATTTGGCTATATATTGGGTTGGGGAAAAAGAAAAGTCGTATATTGTCAATATACGGCAACACTTGAACTTATCTTGTGTTGTACTTATCGCATCGGGTCATACTATACGGCTATTTAAAGACGACAATCTGTGCTACAAGTGTCGTTTTGACAGTGTTGTGATTGTCCAGTCTCAATTTCAATCCAATGAAATGATTGTTTCAGTCTCAAGTTATAGCGCGTCAAAGATGGAGTCCACCAAGCAAGAAATTCGCCAGATTTTACGTTTTTACTACCTGCGAGGTAAAAGTGCAACGAAGACGACCGAAAAAATTCGTGTAGTTTATGGACCCGATACTGTAACGATTCGCACAGCACAGTGTTGGTTTGATCGATTTCGTTCTGGTGTAGTGGCTGTCGAAGATATACCCCGTACTGGTAGGCCAATCGTCGTGGAAACCGATAAAATCGTTGAAATCATCCGAGTAGACCGGCATGTGAACACTCGCTCGATTGGTCAGAAACTGTGTATAGACCATAAAACCGTTTGGAACCATTTACAGAAGATTGGATTCCAAAAAAGCTGGATGTATGGGTGCCACACGAGTTGACGCAAAAAAAATCTTTTAGACCGAATCAACGCCTGTGATGCACTGCTGAAACGGAACGAACTCGACCCATGTGATGAAAAGTTGATCACGTACGACAACCTAAAGCGAAAAAAGTCATGGTCGAAAAGCGGTGAGCCGGCCCAAACCATCGCCAAGCCCGGATTGACGACCAGGAAGGTTTTGCTGTGTGTTTGGTGGGATTGGAAGGGAATCATCCACTATAAGCTGCTCAACTATGGCCAGACTCTCAACTTGGTTTTCTACTGTGAGTAGCTTGACCGTTTGAAGCAGGCGATTGACCAGAAGCGGCCAGAAATGATCAATAAGAATGGTGTTGTTTTCCACCAGGACAACGCTCGGCCTCACACATCTTTGATGACCCGCCAGAAGCTACGGGAGCTCGTATGGGATGTCCTATTGCACCCATCGTATAGTCCGGACCTGGCTCCAAGTTATTATCATCTCTTCCGGTCCATGCAAAACACTCTTGGTGATACTAAGTAGGCCTCAAAAGAGGCTTGCGAAAACTGGCTGTCTGAGTTTTTTGCAAATAAGGAGGGGGGTTTTATAAGGGGGGGATAATGAAGTTGCCTTCTAAATGGCAACAAGTTTGCGAACAAAACGGCGCATATTTGACTTAAATTGGATAATTTTAAGTATGTGAAATAAAGCGTAAAATTTCGATCACAAATACGACATTTCTTTTTCCCCAACCCTATATTTCACAACATACAACATTTACAAAAACTCGCCATTATAATATAAAATCAACATCAGATACAATTCCAGTTTAATATTACGTAATACTGTATTGCATAGAATACATATTCGGAATAGAAAAGTAAATTTTCATTCATTATTTTTTATTTTAGAAGTGTGTTAATGTCATCCTGTAAATTCATGGCTGTAGAGTGGTTTTCACATTTTGACCCACCTGGCAGTATGTTAAGCGCCTTGATTTACACCTAAGACAAGATGTGACAACTGGCTTCTTACTCTTCTTTCTGCATTTTCACCGACCAAGTGCTAGATAACAGGGAAGCGAGATGTGAAGGTTGCCAAATGTTATAAAATTTCGGAAGATTATTTTTCCATGAAAAACATGTGTTCTTCGTATCATGATTTTCTGAGCTGCACCGTTTTTTTTGTATTACATGTTTGACATGTTGACATGTATATGGACGCCCTAGGGCCGCACGAAACACATATATTTTGCTACTGTAGTTCAAAGCATCATAATCATTACACAAATAAGTTTTAACACGCTCCTAAATCACAGAAGCTTTTTCTCAAAACCGATTTTGATTACTTCGGATATTATTTTAGAATGCATCGAATTTTTAAAAATAACTCTTTAGTTGAAGTTTTTTTTATAAACGTTTATTTTCACTACGGGGTTGCTTTCTTGTAGCCAGCATAGAAAATCATGAGCATAGAAATCATAAACTAAAATTAAACCTAAAGTGCTTCGTGCGATCCTGCTGCAGTATTTTATTCCCAAATCGCAAAATGAAGCTTCCGAATGAATATCCAAACATCTAAGAATTATCCAACGTAAGCATTGGCTACCGGCCATTGCAAATGCTGAACATATTTGCATCAAAATTGACTCCAAACAATAAACAATGCGTGAGCACCACGCGAGCCCTAGCCCTAGTTTTAGGTATTTTTTTAATAAAACATGAAGAGCATTTTTTAATGACATACCCTGAAAGGATTGTGTCACATTTACCCGAAACCCACTCACCCGAAAGACAGCTACCTGAAAGACGTTCATCCGAATTCCACTCACCTGAATGTAACAAATACCCGAATGCGACAGCTACCCGAATGCGACAATTACTCGAATGTAACATTTACCCGAATGCGACATATACCCGAATGTAACAATTACCCTAATGTAACAATTACGTAACAATGCGACACTTATCCGAAAGAATTAGGAAGTATTTATTAATTTCTGATCAGTGTTATATGAAGATCATATTTGCCTCGTACGTTCATTCCCATTCAAAAAGTATTTTTCGTGGATAGTGCAATTTGAGAAATAGTGGCGTTGAATAAAATCTTTTTCAAAATAATAAAAAGTGAAATAATGCATTTTTATGCAGTATTATGAAGTTTATTCAGGCTATTGAAATCACACCAATCGGTATACACGCGAGTGCCGCTCGAAAATCCACCCAGTTGCGATTGCGCAACGATTGAGATACGATCGCTGGAATAGATGGATATTTCCCTAACACAGACTTCAAAACCATGGAGCCTGTGGAAATCGGCATAGCAAATTAGATGCAAGCTGCGGGTGCTTTTTTACTCGCTTGCGTTTCTGGAAATTGGGATGTTTCCCTAACACAGATTTCAAAACCATGAAGCCTGGGGAAAGATGCAAACTACGAGTACTTTTGTACTCGCTTGCATTTTTGCAAACCGGAATGTGTTTTCCCAATACAGATTCCGAAACCAAGAAGTTGGGTGAATCGGCATTGCAGATACATTCAAATCGGCAATACTTTTAAACCCCCAAACATTTTTACACTCCAGAATTCGTTTTGCTATCACGGTCTACAAAAGCGGGTACAAATGCAACGCTTTGGCTCGATTATTCAAGACAACATTGGAAGATATCCCTTCATGTCGCCAGCTCACTGAACTTCTACGCATACCGTTTGATGATTAGGCAACATGTTGATAACTATTTGCTGCGATAACTACTACCATAATGCATGAATTGACTTAAGTTGAGTTTGCAATTGAATTCGTAAATTGTTTCATTCATTCACTATTTTAATCAATAATTTAATCAATACACAAAAGATAGCACTGCGCAGCGGCGATATCGTACCCAATGAGGATCATCGGAGGTGAGATTATTGCTAATTGGAGAAATACAATTGATTACTAAGCCAACGGCAGTACTACGTCAACCTTGCGGTTATATCACAGGTATAACCCATCCATAGTTAATCCGCAATAATATTTATTCTGATATCAAAATACATGACATGCATAATTAAACGGGCAAACGTAATGCCCTAAGTAAACGTATGCTATCCGATGCTCGGTAAAACTCGGTCGGACCTGACTAAAGGATCGTCTCCTATGTTTCAAACAAACCGAGCAATCGGTAGAACACAGGTCTGCTTGCGAGAGGCCGCCGCTTCCGACAGCGGGTCGGAGGCTGACTCGGATTGCGTCACTTTGGCGACTTGGTGTCGCCTGGGTTCCTTATCCTTCCTTGCCCTCGAAATACATTCAAGGCGTGTTATTTGGCTTAAGAAATCACAACTAAGTATTAATAAATGACGCTAGTTAATGCATACGTTGAGACGGCAAAAGTTCCACAGGGAACGTTAACGCCATTCAAGAAGAAGTGTTCCCGCTCGAGAACGGGTCGTTTGGTTTAAGCTGTGTTTTTGTGTTTATTTTCACCCAGGAAAAGTTTATACGGCGAGAAAAATTGGAAAAGTGAAGAAATATTAGAAAAAGTGATTTCCCATATGTTCTACATATTGTATTAGGTGCTGTTAGTCCAATTAAAATTCGCATTGGGTTGAATAAACACTTAGAAGGTAAAAGTTATAAAAGAAAATTACCTTTCCCATTTCAAATATGTTTTCTTTATATTAAAGTAACATTAAATCAAATGATGAGAAAATTTGATAATTGTGTTCGGTATTGGTAATTATCTTATATTACATTGATGAGTTTTTTTTCTTTATTTCTTCCATACATAACATGGGAGGTATCTCGTCTAGGATCACTGGGGCGGTTTTCATCATATCTCGTTCCACTTCGGTATCTTATATCTGATACGCACCATCCAACGACTGTTTACCATCTTTCTGTTACGGACCTGTTTACAAATTGCATACAATTCATTTCGTTTTCACCGTAAAGTGACGGTCGTGATCAGGCCCATCATCACTAGGTAAACACCAGTGGAGGGAACAAACAATATCCAATAACCAAACAATATCCAATAACCAAACAAAACGACCCTTTTCAGGGCGACCAAATCATTATCAAAGAGTTTAACGATGTAATTCTTCAAACATATCCAAAATCAACAGACAGACAACCTAACGGAATCCTACGTCAACTATGCGGTCGTGTCTCGGACACAACCCTCCTGTGACTTTTCTATGGTCAAGTTACCTGCTTAACTTTTGGAATATTTCATAACCCATGCTCATTTCTGAATGATCTCATGGCCTTAAAAAGCCATACGAAAAGAAAAAAAGACGGCATGTCAATTGTGCCTACACTAATTTCTAAAAATGACACAGCGAAGTCTTCAACATCTTTTTCGAATTTCCTCATTACAATTTCTCATTTTACTTTGTAACAGGAGGTTCGACAAAACTGATTCGATAATATGATTTGTCGGAATTATTCCTTCTTCATTCGGGTAAATGTCCGTTCGGGTATTTGTTACATTCGGGTGAATGTCAATCGGGTATGTGTTACATTCGGGTAAACGTGTTTCGGGTGAATGGGACACATCCCCCTGAGGGTACCTATTTAGGAACAAGAGTCTTTTTTCGTTTTTCTAAAAAAATCAATGATACTGAATGGCAAAATGGTCTACTAACTACCTGGTTTTACGTAGTTTTGACTGGAATACCGAAAATTTTGAAAACACTTTTAATATTGGAACATTTCAAATGGGGGTGGTTTTTTTTGCGCTCGTAAGTGTATGGAAAAATGTTTTCGGGTCAATTAGGAACGAACATTCGAATGTGGTTGTAGTATAGAATAAAAGACTTAGAACAAACTTACCCGTATGACTCATTTCATGCCTCCTTCGATTTGTGAAATCGGTAAATGACTTCTCACAATAACGGCACGGGTAAGGCCTCTCGCCGTTGTGGACACGCATGTGAAGGCGCAAATGTACCTTCGTTTTGAACATTTTCGAGCAAACCTGGAAATAATTAGTGAAAACTAAATATGTTTACCGCATTGCTTCTTCTATTTTTTTTCGTGTACCTCACATTTAAACTGGGGTTTTTCAACGTGGTTGGACATGTGTACTTGCAAACCACCTTTTCGGAGAAAAGCCATTCCACAGACAGTGCACTACAATAGCATAAAACGTTGTGAACATTACAGAAAAGTTTATTTCTGAAATATTGAATCTAACCTGGAACGGTTTCTCGTTTGTGTGAACAGACATGTGCGTCTTAAGATTGCCCTTCAGGGTGAATACCTTGTTACAGACTTCACATTTGAATGGTTTCTTGTTCTGGTGGGCCAATTCATGTTCGGCCAGCCGCCCTCCGCTGTTGAAATGCAATCCACATAGAGCGCACTGGAACTTGCGGAACCGAAAAAGTCGCCGCTTGTGATTAATGAGTCCGTCTCTGTCCTGGAAACGTCGATAGCATATTTGGCACTGTTCCGGCCTATTCTGGTTCCCGTCCAATTCGGATTCCTGTTTGTTAATTTGGTGAGCTTTCTGAGCATGTGCAATTAGTTCATTTTCTGTAGGAAAAGATTGACCACATGCGTGTGCGCAACAAATCCATCCTAGCTCCTGTTGTACCAGTTCTTTGATCGGCGCAACTATTGCTTCCTTGCGAGGATGCTTCTGAATATGCTTACGCCTTCTCGTGGCTTCTGAGAACCTAAAATTACACTTGTTGCACTCCCATATCCTCTGCAGCTGTCGAACACGTTCTCTATGATAATTTACCCGCCGTTGAGATTTATACGGGCGCAGACAGCCATCGCAGATTATCTTGGAAAAAGTTTTCGTTGTACTGAATACCCTTTTCCGAACTTTTTTCGTTCCCCTATGCAAGTCGAGTTCTTGAGCAGTATCGAAAATAAGCAAGCATCCACAACAAATATGTGCATCCTTCTCGATGTCAATTACTGTGAACAACTCTCGTTCATATTCATTCATTGGTAACTCAACAACTTTACGTTTGCGTCTTTTTAACGCTGGTCTATCGTCAGAATCTGACGTTTTTGGCCTCGGTTTGGGGCCAGGTTTTCTTCGAGCTTTGGTCTCCCTGGGAGGGCTGCACTCTCCTTGATCGCTTCCGTTCCAATCACTGTCGCTCTCGGTCTCATCGCTGGATTTATCAGAATCATCGCGCAAACTGTCTCTACCGTCGCTGGTATTGCAGTCACTTGAATTTGCCCCATCGGAGCCTTCCTCGGGTTGCAGCGTCTCGGAGGGTTCGATCTTCACCTCCGCAAATTCGATCTCATCGGTGTCGTTAATGGGACCACCACTTTTCGGACTGTCAACCATATAAACGGGTTCAATGGCTAGCACTAACGTATATTCCGATTTGAAGATCTGCCGCAACTGTCGATCACTGTCCCGAGCGGTGCGGATGAAAGTTGTTAACATTCTCAGTGTTTCCATGCATTGTTGACAAATGTTTGTTGGGAGACCATCGTTTTCGTCGATCTGGAAACAAGTGAGTATTGGATGAATGTGCTGGTCAAACATTGACCAAAAACTGCATTATTCCTGCAGGTTCAATTGAATGGTTTTTCCTACATCACAATGGTTTGTTTATGGTAATGGTAATACCGTAGAAAAGTTCACATATTTTTGTATTTTATTTGGTTTCGTTATTTGCTAGGTTATATTACGGAAACATCTTCCGCAAATACCGATTTTATCGCTCAATAAAGTTAAACAAAATTGAATGAAGTTGCTAGCCATCAATGCTATTCATTAATGCAAAAACATAATCATACTGTTGCTTTTCAAAGCCATGAAAAATTGTATTCGAATTTTTCGTACAGCTGGTTTTCAACGACTTAACCGTTTATGCGCGGAGCTAATTTTGTGCGATAAGCGATAGTCTAGATTTTTTCAATTCGTACTTCTAATATGTACCCAAAAGGAGAAATCCTACGTTGAAAGAACTGCTCTCAAATCTCACAACCGTCGCAATTGTACCTGAATCGAGGTGCATTCCATAATGATGTCCGTGATAAAAGCATCGTCCAGTTTTGAGTATAGTGGAACCAGTTGAATACTGTTGTGGCTCATACAGGTTCTACAAAACTCCATAACTTCACGTTCCTCGCCCATCGTCTGCTGTATCACAATTCGTAATACGTTCGAAATAAGCGGTTAATATTTTTCATCAAAACCTTTTTCACTGTGGTTTACGATTGTCAACAAAGCAACGAATGAAATCTCGCGTAACTTTTGAAAAGGTCGTATGTAACATTCACAGCAACTCGAGAAAAACGAGGTTAAAGACCGGAACATTGTTCTGCGAATTGTTTTAAAAGTAATCGATCTTTATCACTACTTTTACCACTAGCTGCCAATAATGCCAACTTTGAAAAACCAATCGTAACTGTTGTAATGTGATTATAGTTTGAAATTGAAGCCTCCGAGCGAAAAATATAACATTGGACGTTTTGACTGACGGCTTTGTACATTGGACGAATTACGTTGCACAATGAAAATTTGAAAATAACTACCGATAACGATCCAAACACTTGCACTTCGTGCTAAAAGCAGATCTTTATTGTTATCACTTGTAGAATTGCACTAAAAACGGTATCTACTCCCGAAAATAACAAAAACTCAAAATGTCCAAAGTGCGACTTCGTGTTGTTTTGATTGCTTTGTTACTTCGGACGTATCGAGTGTCAGAGGAAAGTGGCGTCCGAAGTAACAGTTGAGTGCTTAAAATTAGAATCTGTTCATTGGACATATTTTGTATCGGTGATAAAAAGGTGAAACGGTTGTTTTCGCAATGTGTTCAATAATTGAGAGCTAATGGTGTGCATCCATGAAGTAGATTTTTTAAATTTGTTACTTAGGACCTTTTCAAAGGTTACACGAGAAATGTTTACGCGGTGCTGTTTTCCTCTGTTTACCTCTGTTCCCTCTGTTCACTATATTGCTGTCAGTTAAGCGAAGTATGTCCACAAACTGAACCAAGATAAATAGTAGTATACAAGGCACCTCTATATATATCAGGCGAAACAATCATATAAAATGCCCTTTCAGCCATATTGGAATTGCTGTCGGTATTGTTTACAAACAACATCAGAACGCTGCCGGCGGCTCTCTACAAACTGCTACGATGCTTATTCGAACGATGCCTACTATGTGCGGCTTTCGCGAACTTCTGTGAAAAAGAAGGGATGATTTTGTAGGAATTCATTCTCATTCTCATGCATGTGAAAATGCAAAAATGGCGTATTCTAGCAATAACAAAACAAACAACCCCCGCTCCATAAACCGTAATCCCCTTCTTATTGAAGTGATTATGTTGCTTCACCTGTTATACATTGATATAAGCGCCTTGCTAGTATATAGGGTATATAGGGAAAAATATATTCAACAAAGGTTGCCGCCTTTGTGTAGTCCTACGTCTCTCTAATTGTATCCCCGATATTACCCACCCGTCTTTTTTGCAGTCGCTGCTGACTTCTTTGACCCCCTCGTTCTACGGCTTCTGTGTAACAGTTTTTGGGTTTTTTGGGAAGGCTGGAATAGCAGCAGAAGAAACTATCAGAACAGCGAAAGATAGATCATTTTCAAGGATATTTGTAACAGTTTTTTCGTGAAGCAAATGAGAAAAAGATTCAATTTTGATTACCCGACGCTCAAGTTGCGGCTATGTTAAATTGGTCGACAAAGAATGGATGCCTAAAAAGAATTGACGATTTGTTCGCATTTCGGCACCTTCGATGTCTTGTTTGTAACGTTCTCACTATGCCTTAAGTGCGATTCACATACAACATACACGTCACGTTCACGTCCCGTCACGATACGTCAATGATTCTACCATGCAATTCTCATGAAAACATTCACATACACCAGCAACGTAACGACCCGTCAGCATACGTTCAACGAAAACGACCGGCAGGGTTTGTAGAAAAGAATAATTCACGGAGACGGACGGCTCGTTTGGTTTTTGTCTGGGCTTTGTGTCTCGGCTTTTGTTTTGATTTGGTTATACAGTAATTAACATCTACATCGACATAAGGCTAATTGAACAGATCTGTGATGCAACACGTTTAATTAGACATTTTTACCTCTAGTTGGACATTTTTGTAAACATTGAGTTCGGGGCCCAAATTATGGCCCCACATTGAAAGTCACCACCAGTCGCAAATGTCCAATTACTGGTCAAAACCGACTCCAATGCGACACTGAGTGGTGCCTCAGCATATCGCTTTATAAGTAACAAACTGTACTTTTTATGCCAACATATCTCTTAGCTCCAAATTTCGGAGTGAAAATCATTCGCGATTAGTTGAAAGAATTATTCTATTTATTATTGTTATTGCATAAGAGTCGGACTACGGGGTTTAAGCATTTAAATAATTGAATTCAATGATTCACATTGAATTTTTCAAAATTTAGAACTGATTCTAGGCATGCTGATTTGAAAGAGGGCATTGCAATTTAAAATTGTTGTAGGTGGCGACACCATGAATAAAATTAAATAAATCATTCGTTTGGCATTTGACGTGACGGTGCTGGTGGAAGCATTGACTGCATGTGTGAATTGGTGGAGACGTTGACGGAACGTAGACGTTCTTCTCCGTAACGTGCTATGTGAATCGCACATTACTCTTGGGTATCGAGCCATTTTTTTGTGGATATAATCAGAACAAAAATAAGCTTCGAAATTGGCTCAGCAACAATACGATGAAGCATTTTAATAAATGATAGTATGCAATCTAGAATGCAATCAGAAGAACTTTGTATGAGCATCATCAAACACACGATTGATTTGCAAATGTAAATCTCGCGTAACTTTTGAAAAGGTCCAATGTAACATTTTCGTCAACTCGAGAAAAACGAAGTTGAAGACCCGAACATTATTCCGCGAATTGTCTTAAAAGTTATCGATCTTTATCGCTCCTCTCGCCACTAGCGATCAAGAATAGCTCTCCAAAACCAATCGTAGCTGTTGTTCCGTGATTTGAGTTTAAAGTTGAAGCCAAGGAGCGAAAAATGTTACATTGGACGTTTTGACTGCCCGCGTTTGCTCATTGGACATATTACGTTGCACGATAAGAATTTGAAACTAACTACTAAACAACAATCCAAAAATCAGCATTTCGTTCTAAAGACAGATTATTATTGTTATCACCCGTTGAATTGAACTGAAATCGATAACAACTACTGTAAGAAACAAAAACTCAAAACGACCGAAGTACGACTTCGTGTTGTTTTGATTGCTTTGTTACTTCGGACGTTTCGGGCATCGGAGGAAAGTGGCGTCCGAAGTAACAGCCGGGTTCTTAAAATCCGAATCTGTACATTGGATATTTTTTGTATCGGCGATAAAAAGATGAAGAAAATAGATACGTGAACGATTGTTTTTGTAATGCATTCAATGATTGAAGACTAATAGCGTGCATCTATTAACTCGATTTGTTTACATTTGTTACATAGGACCTTTTCAAAAGTTACGCGAGAAATGTAGTATATAAATGAGTATTTTTTATGCTAATAAAACAGATTTTTCCCTACAACGAATGTTTTCGATGGTTTTTGGATGAAAAAGTACAGATGAGAAAGATTCTTAACCCCTCTGGTACAGATTAAAATGTGGCAACACTGCTCCCGACACTCTTCCGAAATGGAACTAAAGTGACGATCTTGCCGAAAGTGTGGAAAGTCACTATAATACAGAAAAAAGGAACAAATGCATATCTGCATTGTGTGTTGCCCAGGCATGACAACTACGCGAGTACTTCGCAGAACGCGTCAACCAAAACGCGCTATACCAGGCTGTCTGTATCACTAATAGAGGATATAACGCTTTGCACTTGGAGTAAGCGAAGTACCAGCTCAACTGCAATCTACAAACGGTGGAGGAGAAGATTGCAGCAACTAGACCGGTCACATGTCTACAAAGCCGCATTTAATCTGTGGCTAACGCGTGGTGAACTCTCTTCAGTAGTAGAAGCCGACATGACACGATAATGCCGACGAGAAACTGCAGACGGTACGTCTGGCATCAGAAAGACAACTGGAAGACAACGTACCAAACTACCGGTACGTGCCTGCACGAGTCCTGGAAAATTACCGTTTCAAGCTGTACAGTTGAATTTCACTCGTTGGGCTATCTTTAGTTGGGCTTCGATTTAGTTGGGCTCCCGTTCGTTGGGCTATAGCCCAACTAAATCGAAGACAAACGTCAATTCTGACAACGTAAAATTTTTTTCGAGGGGCTCGTGGATGGTGTTTTTAGGTTTAAAATAAATTTTAAATGAATCATTGAAATAAATAAAATCGAATATTATTCAACAAAAACAATATTTATTTTAAACGTTTCAAACAAAATTAAACAAACCACGTAAATTCATTTTCAACAAAATGGTAGAGTTCTTCAACATGCTCGTTTTAGCCATTCAACTTCAGTGATTTTCGAACGTAGCGCGTTCAAACGGCATACTTCTGCAACATCATGCTTCATATAGCGAACTAGGCAATCAATTGACTTGATTGCATCGCCAAAATCAGGATCTCCGGTACTAGTAATGAAAGTATCAAACGAATTACTTCCATCTTCTGTGTCTACCAACCATTCTTCTTGCATTTCAGGTTGATCTTTCTTGAGAACTGATGACAAAATCTCGTCATCAGAGAACACTTCACTGGTTACCCAATCTGGATTATGATCACCATCATACACCTGATCTTTGATCCACAGATCAATATCTTGCTCAGATGTTTTTGTTCCTGCCAAACTGTCAATCCTGGACACAAGCGCTTTGAAGTCATCATCGGCCGCTTTCGAGTCTACATTAACAGCATCCTCCGGCAAACCATCGATCAATTTCTTCCACGAATTACGTATAGTTTTGTCAGATATCTCCTCCCAAGAGGTTGCCAACCACGAAATACACTGTTGAAGATTAATCTTCTTCAATCGTTCTTCGAAACTAAAGAGGAAAGTACATAAATAAAACCTCAATTAGAATTTGAATTTAAATTTTGAAAAAGCACAGACGAAAAACTATCGTGCGCATAGTTTTGTGTTTATATTTGGAATTAATTACAAAAATTTAATGTTTAATATTTGGAAATTTACCTTAAGTGTTCGTTTTCCAGAATTAATGCGAGCATCAGTTTTCTTTTATACTTTCGCTTGATTGCATTGATGACCGATTGGTCCATCGGCTGGCATTCAGCAGTTACATTTGGTGGGAGGTAGATCACTTGAATCAGTCCATCGTCACTCTGTAGAGATTCGTCAACGTCATAATGACTGGTGCAATTATCAAGAACCAGCAATGCCTTTGGCTCCAATCCTCTCTCGGCCGAAAATTTTCGAACAGCGGGGACAAACTCTTCGTGGAACCATTGACGGAACAACAGTCTGGTCATCCAAGCCTTTTTGGAATGATTATATGAAACGGGAAGTTCTTCGATGTTGATTCCTCGTGGTTTTGCAGCAGTGCAAATGAAATACAACGGAAGCTTTAGGGAACCATCTATGTTGGAGCAAGGCATAAACGTATACCTTGTCTTGTTTTGCTTCCGTCCGCTTGCCACGGTCTCATCACAGGTAACGACAGAGCGTGTGGCTAGGAGCTTGATGAACAAGGCAGATTCATCTGCATTAAAGACTTGGGATAGTGATAGCTGCATTTCCTGAATCTTCTTCTGTAGAACCTTCTTGAAATTTAGGTACGCTTCAACGTTTACCGATGCCTTTTCTCCTGTTACGGCTTTCACGCGCAATCCAAACCGCTGCTTAAAACGATGCATCCAGCCATCCGAAGCAGAAAAACCGTGCACCGCATAGAGCCCCCGGTCCTGGAACATCTTAAACAGCAGCTCCGCCTTTGCTTTAAGAATATCCACTGTCAACAAAATGTTGGACTGCCGCTGCTGTAAAATCCAGATGTAAAGAGCTTCTTCCAGCAAAGGGAACGTCTGCTCTTTCAATGTTTTTCGATTATTTACACCATATTCCTTGAACTTGTCCACCGCCTCACGAATTGCTTCTTTCTTTTGGATTATTCTCGTGACCGTAGAAGATCCTACGCCGTACTTCTTCCCAAGAAAGTCATGCGTACCACATCCTGCTTCAAAATCTTCAATTATGCGAACCTTCTCCACCAGCGTCAGGAAATTGCTCCTCCGTTTCCGGTTAACGTTCGTACTGGATCCTTGCAAACCATCCATTTTGAGCCTGGCGATCGAAATGAACGTATATTAAATCTACGCTAATTTTAATATCAAACTTCATTAAGAACTTACCAATTAATCCAACCTAGAACGAAACTCAACCACGAATGAAATAAACGTCAGTGGTGTGAAAACTTTTCTGCGTTTCCCATAACAACAAACAATCGGTGTGACCCTCGATCGATTTTCGACTTTGACAGTTCAGCCCAACGAGTGAAAGTCGTTCACAAATTGGGCTAAGAGCTTAGTGCAACGAGTGAAATTCGACTGTACTGGAATCGCACTGTTCTGACCGTCCTCTCGATCCACCACAACCGTCCATATATTATGGTATATGACAAGAGAGCTTCTTTTACCAAGGATTTTTCTGGGTGTGCTCATAGCAGCTGGAAAGAATGCGAACACAGGGTGCTTTTTGTCTCCGACAGCATAACAAAATTTAAGCTGTGTCTTTCGGTGTGATTGTTTTGATGAGATCGTAAACAAGCGCAAAGTTACCCCCTATTATATCGAGTGTTCAGTTCAGTAATTGCTGTATCAAAAATCCTGTGATGTGAGGAATATCACCGTGTAAGCGATGGATATTTGCAGGACTTGTTTGCAAAACTCCACCGGAGATCTGGTGCCAATATTTGCTAAGCTTGAGGATGAATTCATCGCTAATGTAATCGTAAATTGTTGTTCTGTTACGGTAAGATTTGATTTATTTTTCAATTTCGAAGTCAATCATTGAATTGCTTTTAGATACTGGAAGATGATGGACTGCCAGCGTGTATATGTAAGAACTGTCTAGCCAGTGTTAGTTTAATTGTAAGCTTCTCCAAGAAAGTGCTACAAGCGGATCGAAAGTTGCGGCAGTTATTTAAATCGGAAATCAATTTAACTGATATTGCAAAGCACAGCGAAAAAGGAACAGATCTGCTAAAAGATGAAGTTTTTGAGTTTCGGCCTGTTGACGGTTCGGCTCTGGAAAATGGACAAGAAAACTGTGATACCGAAGGTGACGATAATTTGGATGTCTCTGATGAATCATTGGATGTGCAATGGACAGGAAAACTGAATGTCAGCCAAAAACGCAGGCTAGATCAAGCAACAGAAAAATCGTACTGTAGAAGAAAACAACAATCAGCAAAACATGAGAAAAACGAAGATGATGATGACGATGATGAATCCCCTGGGGAGGATGATTTAGATGAGATAGAACAAGAGCTGTACGAAATAGTTACAATCGAGCCAAAGAGACAAGTGTGCTGCCAATGTTGCATGGATTTTGAAACCCGGGAAGAGTTGGAAACTCATGGGACGAAAGTTCATATGAAGAAGAAAAAAACGAACCTATCAAAGTCACATGTTTGTGTGATTTGTTATAGAAGATACTGCTCCGAGGAAGCATTGCAGGCTCATAAGAAAATTGCCGTGAAATTATCGGTTACAAAAATCTACGAATGCAAACGTTGTGCTGTTCGATTTCACGCACCGAAACGGAGAAGAATGCATGCGCACAATCATCCGAAACTTCTGGACACATTGGGTGCGCCGAAGTCAAAATCGCGACACAAACGACCACCTATTTGTTGTATGAAAAACTGCTATCGGGTGTTCGATTCTCAGAGAGCTCTGTTCGAGCATGGACAGATGGAGCACGCCTCGAATAAAACACTAAAGATGGATCCGGGCAAGCAACACGAATGTCCTGTATGCTTTAAATGCTTTGAAACGCTAAAGGCACTGACCAGACATCGCAACCGGATCTACCGGTCGAACATGCAATGTTCTATGTGTGGTAAGGAGTTCAAAACGCGTAACTCCCTGATCACTCACGAGCGCAAACATCTTAACGAGAAACCATTTCCATGTGGACATTGCGATAAGCGGTTTCCCACGATGCAGGCTCTCAAATGCCACAGTCTGGTGCACAATGAAGAGAAGCCATTCGTTTGCGCCACCTGCGGTTGGAGTTTCAAGCGGGAGTGTAATCTTAAAATTCATCTTCTTACGCATACCGATGAGCTGCCGTTCAAGTGTGATGTTTGCAAAAAGGGTTTTAAGGTGAGTGTTGATTTTTGGTTAAAAATATAACTAAATTCTAAATACTAACTAAATATTAATAAATTGGAAGTATTTGTATGGACGGCAAAATCTGCTAACCGACATCATTCTACGCCCTTTCATTAAATTGGTTTACCAATCATTCGCCGGTATTTGTTTACAAACATTTCAGCAGGTTCAGTCGCGTTCACATCTTGTGTAAACAGAAAGCATATTCCAATATGAACATCGCACGCATACATCGACAGCAACGAAGGAGTGAATCAAAACAAAGACAAAATGTTTTGCAAAAGTGTTTGACATCGAGCCATTTAAAACGGGGCAAAGGTTGTTTGAGGAGAACTTTCGTAATGGATAACTGATACGTTCTTTGTTTATGGATAAATGAATAGTTAGTGTGGATGCGGTGTTGAGAACAAGAATACGATGTCTGTCTGTCGTGTCTGTATGAAGTGTGATACGTCTGGTGACGAACTGGTTCCAGTTTTCTCCAAACTAGAGGAGGAATTCATCGCGAATCTTATTGTGGAATGCAGCGGGGTACAGGTGACGAATGGTTTTCAAGTTTTTTGTATGAAGTGTTTGGCGAAATCATTGTGGTGGAAGCATTCTGCTTGATTGATTTACTGAATGCGATACGGTTTGCGGAATCATCTAACTTCGAATCACTCACTGAAGTTGAATTTCCTTACCCGAAACAAACATACTTGCAAACAATTTACCGTAATGCTTTTGAATTCGGATACTTTTTCGTTATATTTAATTTCAAAACTATAACATATTTCGCATGTTGAATTAGTGTGACTGATAGTTACTATTTGTCAATTTAGTGTAGTGTCAAGCATAGTACTTAGCTGCTGGCAAATAAATGTGAGAAAGTAGAATGGTCTGAGCCTAGAGGCACGGACGTAAACTTGACGTAGGGCTTTGACTGTTCAGAAATCCGTAAATTTAAACTTCAAACGGATTGTAAGAGTTGAGGTGGCAGAAAAATCCGTTTAAAAAAAACTGTTTTTAATAGTAAACTGCTGAAAAAATCTACCATACAAACGAAACACAAATTTCTGCATAACTCGAGAACTAATCAAGTAAATGAAGCCAAATTTGTCATGTAGACGATTTAGAAGAAATGTTTTTATTTTGGTACGACACTCCTCTCCCTCTTTTAGGGGGGCTGTCATACAAATAAAACACAAAAACTCTGCATAACCCGAGAACTAATCAAGCAAATGAAGCCAAATTTGGCATGCGGAGGTTTTAGGGGGCTTTCTATGGTGTATCGACACTCCTCCCCCTCTCTGCCTAAAATTGAAATATGAGGATTTTAGAGTACATGAAATGTTTCTATGATTATTGATTATGAAAGTTTTTCGGAGAACTCCAAAGGAAAATGGGAATATTCGGAAAACTGGGAATTCAGTTGCATGCTCTACAATTACATCTTGATGAGCGTTTTTAGTCTATTTAATGTTTGCGTTAGCGAAATTGATCTTTCTCAATGGTAGAAATGGATTCTCAGGTGAAACAACGCCATGCTTTATCTTCCAAATATGTAAATAAAAACGAATCGCCAAATGTGTTGGTAAGCGCAAAACTCGAGGAAGGAATCGTCGGATTTCAGATTCCCTGGGTTTATTCGAAAGTTTGGACTGGGTCCTCCTCTCTGGAGCCACCAATGAACACCAGGAAAACTAATTGGTCTCTTAATGGCTAGATCAAAAAATATCTCGTAATCGCAAAGACGTTTCAGACGGCTCCAGATTGGTTCATCTGAGTTAAACTTTTAATCACTTTTTTATGGAATATTTTTCTTGTTTTTATTTTGTATACCTTTGATTGTGTGGCGCCTGGTTGCCATCGCTTGGGGATTTCGGACTATACACTTGAATAATTTCGACTTGAATTTTTAATTTATTGCTTATTTGAATTTATCTTAGATCCAAAGGTCTATAACTTCGGATTGAACAAATTAAACTGATTTGCTAGGTTTTTTTTTATTTTCACTTAAATTCTTTTGATTTCTTAATTTGGTTTACATTATAATATAATACTACATTTCAAGTGATCAACCTAGGGTTCTACATCTTTAAGTTGTAATGTCAAGTTCTGTAGTGATTTTTATCATACACATTGGTCGATTGTTTCATATTCCTATTGTAAAATTAGCCTAAACTTTTCCAGTTTTTTTTGTTAACTTTTCTTTTTTTTTATACCTAAATCTAACTTATAACCTCCCCAAATTATTTACATTGTCCCAACTTAAACTACTTATCTAACTGGAAATAAATATATCTACCCTAATCCGAAGCCGTTACCTTGAAAGGTAACGACTAGAGAGTCAGGTAGCATAATCATACAGATTTTGTATTATTCCGTGTATTGAGAGAGCGCAACTCTGTTCAAATTTTATACAATTATTATTGATAATTTCATCTAAGGTTTTAATCCCGGCCAGCTGATGTATCTCCGAATGTCGCGTCCTGGGTGGAGAGTTTACAATCATACGAAGGATTTTGTTTTGTATGCGTTGAAGTTTTGATTTGTGTGTTGGAGCACAGCACTCCCAAACGGGCATCGCATATGCCATAATTGGAAATATTATTTGTTTTTATACTGCAAGTTTATTCGTTAGAGATAATCGAGAGTATCTATTGATCAGGGGATACAATGACCTGATTAAAATGTTGCATCTTGTGTCTGTTTTGTCAATGTGTGCTCTGAGGGTAAGCTTTCGATCGAAAGTTAGACCCAGATACACTACTTCTGAAGACCATTCAATACTATTGCCATTAAGACTGACTGTCATATTTTGAGAAGAACAAGCTTTGAAGTATTATTGTGGGGAAACACTATGACTTGTGTCTTTGCTGCATTTATGCATATTTTCCAATTATTGAAATATCCAGACAAAGCGTCTAATCCTCATCGAAGTTTAGATCTTAGTTCTGTGATACTTCTGCCCTTGTAAATGATGGCAGTATCATCTGCAAATAATGACAGTTTCCCATCAGATGGGAGTGCGGGAATATCTGAAGTGTAGATATTGAAAAGAATTGGTCCTGAGATGGATCTTTGAGGAACACCTGCATTCACAATGAATTTCTCTGATAAAATATTGTTTATAGAAACATTGAACGCTCTATCAGAAAGATAATTTTTGATAATTTTTATCAAGTATGTAGGAAAACCAAAGTTCTGAAGCTTGTAAATGAGACCATTATGCCAAACATTATCAAATGCTTTTTCAACATTAAGAAGTGCCATGGCTGATGATTTTGAAACTGACTTGTTTCGTCTAATTATGTTGTATACTCTACGAAGCTGGTGAATAATAGAGTGTCCCTTTCGCAATCCAAACTGCTCATCCAAAAATATATTGTGCTCATCTGCAAAAGCAAGAATGCGCTTTAATATAATTTTTTCGAATACTTTCGAAAATGCTGGGAGGAGGCTAATTGGTCGATAGCTCTTTGAAGAAGAAGGATCTTTTTCGGGTTTTAGTATCGGGATCACTTTTGCCAACTTCCAACTCGAGGGGAAGTAGCCAAGTGATAGACATCCGTTGAAGACAGATAATTTCATATAAATTGTTACTAAGATGTTTGAACTCAATGTTACATTAACTATCGAAGGCGGGGGCCTTCATATTCTTCAACGAGCGTATAACCGAGATAACCTCTTCAGTCGAGTTGATTTCATTCTCTTGAGGTTCAGAATGGATATTGCCAATAGCCCTTACAGTATCATTCACCGAAGCTTCAAATGGACTTGTAATGTTCTGGCCAAGATTGTGTGAACTAGCATTAGCCTTTTCCGCGTTATCAATCGTTCTAAATTTTCAGGTTGAAGAAGAGGAGCGGGGGGTCTTCGTAGTCACATTGGTTGCGCGTTCGCTTAGTAAGCGATCGATCATGAGTTCAAAACTCAGGGCCCTCATTGACCATCTTTGTGTTGTTACAGAATACGTCTACGCCTACGTCTACGCAACAACCATCAGCGATGGAGATCGATCCACGGTCGAAATAGGATCGATTCATCCATACAACTGCTCTGCTCTGCAAGACACATCGGGCTGCTGTTCTATAAACAACTCAATAATGATCAATCAACTGTCTCCGCTGTCCGGTCTACTGGATAATGGAAGAACAGAAGGGAAACTCTTACGCCTAAATGGCTACTGTGTAAATGTATACCATATGCAATGGTATAGAAGGGAATACTCTAACGCCGAAAAAATGGCAACTGTGTAATGTGCTAATTATAGATATGATAAACATGTAACATGTACACGATTAAAATTCGGCTCTGTTACAGCTAAAATGCTAATGAGCCTAAAATAAACAAAAGGGATAAAAAAAAGTATAGGAGGTTGTGTCCAAGATACGACCGCATTGTTGACGTAGAACTACGCTGTTATTTTATATAAGTCGCTTGTTTATACCTTCGGATATTATTCTATAATGCTGTGAAATTTTAGAAACAACTGCTTAGTAGAATAATCTCTGAAATGATTTTTTCATTGTAGAATCAGTTGACTATAATTGATTGATGATTCATTCTTGCCCTCGCAAAACCATCGTATGTCGCAATTTATTTCATGTCAATGCATTGAAAACTTACCTCGAAGGCTATTCCGGTGGCCTTTTTCGAAATTGACATAGACTCGGCTACAGTCGATTATATACATGTTGCACCAGCACCATTATTCCATATCTCATAACTACATCAATATATCTTTGGCACCGCATGTAAACAACAACAATGACAACACTTGCAAGTATCAAATATCATGCTACATTTTATTTAGTATTGCCTCAAAGGAATCGCACCTCTAGATATCGTTCGTACAAACTAAGCGTAAACCAAGCGCCAAACAAGCGTTCACCATAGCATGCATACAGAGCCATACATTGGTGGCTTGAAACTACTAGCAATATAAACATTTCTCATCATTTTGCGCTATTCTCAAAAGAAACGCTTCTGTTAATATTACTGTTAATATTAATAAAAACCTCGAAAACAGTAGCAATGCTTCATTATGATCAATATTAGCGCAAATGCAGTCCTAGTCGAAGGCAGTTTTGCGACTGGCACGCGAACCCAAATAACTTATAACATTCCAGTAAGACATTCAAGATGCTTGGTATTCCCAAATCATTTTTTGGTGCACAACCTTAACGTCAGTTTAATACATTGATGCATTCTCAAAG
This sequence comes from Toxorhynchites rutilus septentrionalis, assembly GCF_029784135.1. NCBI lineage: Eukaryota > Metazoa > Arthropoda > Insecta > Diptera > Culicidae > Toxorhynchites > Toxorhynchites rutilus. The sequence goes on along the minus strand of NC_073745.1, from coordinate 145,496,512 downwards.
GCACCAACGAAGCCCTTATGAAGACGGAAAATAAACAATGTTAACTGCTTGGAAAAAGACTGAATTATGCCACACAGCTCGTACTCTGCTGTAACACCCATCGATGCGAATTCGCTGATGAGTTTGTCAAGAGCGACCGCCTTCACCACCAGCGGGGGGAGCTTGATTTTGGTTGCTGTCTGGGTAACGGCGTTTACATTTTCGACCGACGCGCCGAAATCGCCTACTTCGCTGTTGTTCGGTGCGGTGTCACATTTGCGAAGGCTCGGTTCAGTGCGAGCGCTTTTCACTGCACCAACACCGCGTGCATCATTAGATGACGCTTACCTCGAAATTTTATTGCCCCTGGCAAATGCGTTCGTTTTCTGCAGGACTCGAGCCTGCCTTCGTCTTCTTCTTGCTCATCGCACACTACGGGAAGCGTCCAATTTATGACGCGGAAAGAAGAACACACGATACGAATAACGCGAAAAACGAACCGAAAAATCAAACGACGATTTCCAAGTTGGATTACCACTGGTGGGGTCCAATCTTAGATCGAAGCGCAGCGAAAGCAAAGTGAACTGGATTACTCAACAGTTCGATACCGAATGAAAGTTTGCCTCAGCGAGATCCACTGTTTATACTCTAGGCAAGTATTCTCCTTCATTCTTCTTCTTTTCCTTTGTTCACGGAGACTTTAAATCATACGATTTCCCCTCCGTTGGTCGTCGATAAGTTGCTCGTTATTGATATCTCTGTTCGGGAAAGCACTCAAATGGACAGAACAAATGTATGGGAAAATAGAAACACTTAAAGTTTCCATGAATTTTAACCATTTACTAACCAGGGGATTCTATTGTATGGCATATTAAACAAATCTTACGGAATTTCCGATTCGTTTAGTATGTAAATCGCCAAAATCCGTTCGCGGCAAAAATAGTTATTAACGCTAACTTTATTTCATAAAAACGTGACCTGTTTTCTGATTTGACACCCTTAATGAAAGTCGTAGTTCTACGTCAAAAAGAACAGGAGGAATATGATTAGACTTGGTCTTGAGAATTTTAGCGAGCCTCCAAAACGGCTTGGAGTTGTTGGGAAGTTTACTAATATCTTTTGCGAATTTTTCGTTACAGAGATCAATCATTCTGGCCTGGATAACCTTGGTTAACTGATTATACTGTCGTTTCCTCTCTCGAATACCAGTACGTTGGTACTGCCTTCGATAGAGGTTCCGAAGTCTAATCAAAGGTTTAGTAATGGAATCAATTTGAACACAATTTGAGTCACTCACCTTAATCGTTTCTGGGATGTTTAGGCAAGCCTGAATAAATGCAGTTTGAAAAGAGCTGACTGTTGCTTCGATTTCTTCGAGAGATTCAAGAGTCTGATCGAGATCAATATTGTTGTTGATAAGCTGCTCGAATTCCACCCATTTCGAGCGATGATAGTGGTGATCCATGTTGGTAATGAAAAAATCAATTATGGAATGTACTCCAGAACGAGAAATGCGAGTGAGTGTTGCTGGACTAAGAATCCTGTAGTGCCCATCATCATTTAGAGTCACTCCATTTTAATTCCTCCTTTGGTTTCCCTATGACTGATGTCGAGCATTAATGTCCCCGCCGATGAAGTATTTCGACTGCCTTTTAAGAAGCAACACCGAGTCATCTCTGATTGACGTCTGTTTGGGATAGTAGACCGCAATCACGATAATAGGCCCAATCTATGTTGTGATTTCCGCTTCGATGATGTTGAGTTTCAGGCACGGCAAAAATCGATATCTGATGTTATTTCTGATGGCTAAGGTAACACCTCCTCCACCAGAACCAGTACGATCCATTCTCAATAGACGATAATTCGGGACACGAATATTAATATTCGGTTTAAGATGTGTCTCAGTAACGGTAGCTACGTCAATGCTGTTTATCACCAAGAAGTCAGTGAACTCGATGACCTTACTCTTGAGAGAGCAGGCATTCCAATTAATTAGCCTTAGAGATGAACGATCCATGGTTATAATAAAAATGTAGCATGACTGTCGATCTAGTTCAAGGAACAGGGCTGCAAGTTCTTGCATGCTATAAAGATCCTCAGTAGAAGAAGAATGTTGTCGTGTTGTCGTAGGTGGTAAACCAATAGCTACAACCTTACTATAGCTCGGTTGCTCTTTTTTTGGCTTTTCACTAGAAGAGGCCGTTTTGGGGCGACCTGTAGGGAGTGGAAGAAGAGGAAGAACAGGAATCGTACGAGAAACCATTGTAGGGAACTCTTTGTCAGTAAGTTCTGGAACCTTCTTCCTATTCTGCGTTTTATTAGTGGCTTACTTCCGGATGCGTTGGAAATCCGCACGTATTGTACAACTACGGCTGGTGACTTGGTGACTTTCGCCACAGTTAACGCACTTGCGAGGTTCTTCCAGTGGATGACTGCAAGAGCTTGTTAGATGGTTAGCAGCACACTTGTCACAACGAGTTTTCATGTGACAGTTTCTTGTTCCGTGGCCGAAACCAAGGCAATTCGAACATTGCGTTACATCCCGACGTTGAGGCGAGTTATGTTGGCTGATCCTTTTGACGTAGGACTACGTCTTTCATTTCTATACTGGGGTGTAAGTTCAAAGTTTCGAAAACGAAAGCGTTACGCCGGAGAACGAGATTTTGAGCGCTAATAGCTCCTAAACAACTGAACAAAATAGTATGATGAACACTTCATTCGAAAGATAAAATATCTACGCGTTATGTGCTTGTTACTTTATGATCCGAAAACTTGTTTCAATAGCCTAAAATTGCTTTCAAAACAGGCAATTGAAATCACAATAATCGGTATATAAGCGAGTGCCGCTCGGAAATTCACTCAGTTATGATTGTGTAACGATTGAGGTACGATCACTAGAATGGATGGATGTTTCCCTAACACAGCCTTCAAAACCAAGGAGTCAGGAGAAATTCGCATAGCAAAATAGATGCGAGCTGCAGGTACTTTTGTACTCGCTTGCGTTTCTGCAAATCCAAATGTTTCCATAACACAGATTTAAAAACCATGGAGCCTGAGGAAAACGGCATTGCAAAATAGACCCAAGTTGCGGGTACTTTTGTATTCGTTTGCGTTTCTGCAAATCGGGAAGTGTTTTTCCAATACAGATTCCGAAACCAAGAAGTTGAGAAAATCGGCATTGCAGATACATTCAAGTCGGCAATACTTTTATACTCTTATGTATTTTTACATTCCGGAATTCGTTTTGCTAACACGGTCTAGAAAAGCGGGTACAAATGCCACGCTTTGGCTCGATTATTCAAGACTGCATTGGAAGATATGTCGCCAACTCACTCACTTCTACGTATACCGTTTGATGATAAGGCAAAATGTTGATAACTATTTGCTGCGATAACTACTACCATAATGCATGAATTGACTTCAATTGGGATTTGTTTGCAATTGCATTCGTAAATAGTTTCGTTTATTCACTATTTTAATCAATAATTTTATCAATACACACAAAAGATAGCTCTGCGCAGCGGTGATATCGTACCCAATGAGGAACATCCAAGGTGGGATTATTACTAATTGAAGAAATACAATTGATTACTAAGTGAACGGCAGCCCTACGTCAACCTTGCGGTTATATCAAAGGTATAACCCATCCATAGTTTTTTGATGTGGATCAGGTACAAGACATTAGAATACCTATTGTTTGGTGTTTTATGCCGAGTCATCCGATATACAGTCAACGGATGAATATTATGTGATTGTTCCAGATCATTTATAATATCCTCCAACTCAATAGCAGGAAGACATCGCAGCACCACCTTAAATGGTTTTTCAGACGGGGTGTCGTGAATATAAAACTCATGATTTTTTGATTCCAGGTATGATCCAATGATTTTGTATTGCTCGGGTATATATATATTAAAAAATAGTTCCTATATGTTCTACTATGATATCGTTGTTACTGCAATTAGTTTAAGCTTCGTGTTTCGTTGGTGCGCCCAAAGTTAATGTTTAGCACATGTTATGGCATCCCAATATATTACATTAAATGAGCAGAAAATTACAGAAAATGCTCTACTCCCCAATGCTAGAGCCAGTATGAGCCAATATGAGCGAGCGAAACAGGCGAAACATAGTTTGCCAATTACACGGCCCAGACAGAGAAAAATATACATTCTCGTTCATGCTTTTATTTTTCCTCTTTTCCTTTTTTTCATTTTCCAACTTCATTTTATGATAAGGTGTAATATTATCACGCTTTTATATAACAGCACTAGTAGCTACATGGATAGCGTGGTCGTGTGAAACTTCTTTGCCGGCCTTAATCCGATCCCCAATGACGAGTCGTATGGACTTTTTTTTGCACAATCCCAAATGAAATGAAGAAAAAAAAAAGAAAGAGATGCTGCTCCCATACATACAAACCTTTTCTAAGCTATTAAAACAGCCCATTATTTGTACATTTGACCCACTAGCACACGAAATGGCATTACAATGAAGTCGCTTTTTACGCTGCTTTTTTACCTGTTTTTTTTTACGCGGATTTCAGAATTTACGCGTATTTCGAAATTTACGCGTTTTTTTTTACGCGGCACGTATCAACCGGGTGAAAATACAATATGCTGATTGATGGTATTTTTCACCAAAAGAGTTTGTATTGTATCACTGATTTGTAGCTGAGAAATAAAAGGAGATACAGATATCATTATTGTAGCATGCAAAACAATTCAGTAAATCACTTGATAGAATATGGGTTGCACTTTGAACTAATAATTCGCTGTTTGTTCGATTGTTACACGGATTTGGAAAACTACCCGGTTTATTTTTACGCGGATTTTGTGAAGAATTCATATGAAAAAATCAGTATTTGGTGGGATGAAGTTCGCCGTGTCAGCTAGTAATAGATTAATAATCAAAAAATAAACTACAAAAATTGATAACTAATTTCTCTCAAAGACATCCTGCTGACAAAATGTGCCCGGAATTTGAAGCATAAATGCCCGAAATTCAAATCATGAATGAAAAAGTGTCCGGATTTCAATCGAAGAAATTTGCAAATTTTGAACCAATATGATTTGATTTTGTGGAATTCTGCGATTCATAACTTATTTGAATGCCTTCTAATTCTATAGAAATGGTAGTTTTTCATGTTATGATATGTCAATATTTTTCAGTAGTTGAAGTAATCATCGTAAGCGCTCAGGTGTCCGGATTTCGATGCCATACGATATATATTTAAGATACACCCAGGTTTTTTTATACGCGGGGGATACGTACCTCGTAAAAAACCGCGTTAATTCGAAAATCCGCGCAAAACAACCGCGTTAATTGGAAAATACGCGTAAAAAAAACCATGTCCCCTGATGATAGATATCAAATGGGACTATCTTTACGTAGAACGGAAGTAAAAAGTTGAGTGTTGCTCGCTTTCGAAAACTCGTAGTTTTTTCCTGCAATTTCGTTGGTTACTGGTAGCTATAGTTCGGTTTTCCTCACGAATGAGGTCATCTGCTGTTGCTAGAAGATTCCCTAGTAATTTGTACTCTCTTCTGTCGATGCACGTGCAGTACCACTGTTGGACCGTCCAGAGCTAAGTAGACAGGGAAACACATTCACGAATAGCTGCCCGTAAAAACCCCGTCCCGTTGTACCGCCCGGTGAGCTCCCCGTTACCCAAAACTTAAAATCCACGTAAGAGTCGTGATAAGGTGCGGCACTAAGCGCTAAACTCTGTTACAAGCACTAATTACCGTAATTTGCTCTGGGGGAACATGAGAGAAAAATGTGAGCTGAGGGGGAGATGTGATATTGCACAAAACCGCGTTAATTTGAAAACCCGCGTAAAACAAACCGCGTTAATTGGAAAATCCGCGTAAAAAAAACCGCCCAAAAAACAAACCGCGTAAAAAAAGCTGGATGTATAAGTTTTCTGATCTACTACAGTAAATTTTCCATCCTCTCTGATATGACTTCGCCCACGAATTTTTTTCACCGACATTACATTTCCAAACTCTAGATTGAATGAAACATTTCACTCTCAACCATCGCTTTAACAGATAGTCGAAGACGATGGACTTCCTGCGCAAATCTGCTTTGATTGTTTAACACATCTTAAGCAAGCCAACGCTTTCGTCCGTAAAGTTCGTTTGTCCGATAGAAAGTTACGCCGTTCGCTCCGAGATCAGCTAAGCGATATAGAGAAAAATGACAGCCAAGATGAGAAACTGGACATCGCTGGAACCAGTCACGATGTATGGAACATGGTTCCGAACAAGATTCCGCAAAATTACGAAACCGTATTGAAAATTGAAATGGATCGTGACGATCAGCTCAAAAACGAAGGACCATCGAAAGGTAATCTCACCACCAGTGGAACTGAATCTGAACATGCATTACGGGAAAAATCGGATAAAAAAGGACCCACTTGCGCTGTTGAAAGAGATTCAAATTCAGAAATTTATGTTCCTTCCAGAAAACAGCTCGGGAAAAGAAAACCTAAAATTGATAGTCATTCGACGGATTCAGACTCAAATGATGACCTCGTCAGGAAGAGAAGACTAAAACGACGCACTCCGAGAAGAGGACATTCTGATAAAACTGAAGGATCAGAAAATGAACACATCTTGGAGGACAAATTGCAGGGAATGTACAAAATGGTCACTATCGAAGCGGGAGCTCACATTTGCTGCGCGTGTTTGAAGATTTTCACTGACCGAAACGAGTTGATCGAGCATGGTCAGTTGGCGCACGCAAAGAAAAAATACATCAACGAGTCCAAAACCAATATTTGCGAAGTTTGTTTCCGACGGTACTCCAAACCAGCCCCACTGGAAGCCCACAAGCAGAGCTTCATCGGGTTGACAGTAGTGTATGAATGTTCCCGTTGTTTGACACGTGTAATCGCTCAAAATCGTCTACAGCACGCTCGAACCCATCTGAAACATCAGGATTTGACGAACGACCAGAAGAAACGAGATCGAGCAGAACGAGATCAACTTTGCTGTGCGAAGGATTGCTCCGCTTCGTTTCAAACGGAAAGCTTACTCATAGAACACGGCAGAAATGTACACGTTGCAAATAAACAAAACGCTGATGATCAACATCGAAGATTTCAATGTCCGGTCTGCTACAAACGGTTTGAAAAGCGGGAAGCTTTGACTCGACACCGCCATCGGATGTATCGATCGACCCATCAATGTGCTGTCTGCGGAAAGGAATTCAAAAATCGTTACGAAATGCTGATTCACGAACGAAATCATGACAATGTTAAGCCGTATTCGTGCGAGATATGCGGTAAACGATTCAACTCCAAAGAAGCCGTTCGTGTGCACATGTTGGTACATTCAGATAGTAAACCTTTCTCGTGTTCGATTTGTGGCTGGCGCTTTCGGCGAAAATGTAACCTCAATAAACATGCTTCGAAGCACAGTCAGGATACGCCGTTCCAGTGCAGCATCTGTCAGAAGACGTTCAAGGTAAACAGGAATTCATGCAATGCACAACAAAGAAAACCCACAATATGCTATGTCTCACGATTTCAGTAATGGAATTTAGTTTCTTTGGTTCTAGGGAAAATATCATCTTCAGTATCATATGCGAGTACACACTGGTCATAAACCGTGGCAATGTCGGTATTGCGAAAAATCTTTCGCGGATCATGCCAATCGAGCGAGGCACGAAATGTCTCATACAGGTAATCCACAAATGTGTTTCTTCCCCGCTCTTAAACTTTTATAGCAGATTTTTTTTCTAGGAATTAAACCTTATAAATGCTCCTATTGTAATAAAAGCTTCATCCGCAAGCGGTTTCAAATCGAACATGAAAGCTCTCATACAGGTATGTAGTGATGGTAAACACTGTTCAATTTTAGAAATCGATTGTTCCATAGCATGAATAATAATAAAATAATAGGTATAGCTACATAAAATGTGTCCAATATCAAAATCAACATTAAATTTTGCGAGATTATCACGTAGTAATTCCATAAAAGAATATAAACTTGTAAATTCTGAAAGATATTCGCGTTGATGGCATTGAACTTCCTATTCCTTTGGCTTGGGGCGAAAATGGTAATGAATTTTCAGGTGGAATAGACACACCTTCAATGAAAACTAACTTTTCATTGTGAAATTTCATTTTTTTATAATATTCTATTTATCAGCCAAGCCATATGATTGATGGCAGAAGGTGAGGGGTCTCCTGACATGGAGATCTTTTATGATGACTCCCTCTCGGTTGCTCAGGAAGGTGCCGGGAAGTCGCTTAAACGCGTTCCCCCAACAGAAGATTTATCTTCCGAAAAAAAGTCATCATTTATATGACTCCCTCTCGGTTGCTCAAGAAGGAGCCGGGAAGACGCTTAAACGCATTCCCCCAACATAAGATTTATCTTCCGAAAAAAAGTCAACCCGTTTTCACTCAACGCTTTATCTCGCATTCCATATCTGTTGCTTCCGATCCCACTGAACTATTCAGCTCCTCTCTCCCCTCTATCATAACCGCTCTCACTCAACACTTCCCCACTGACAACCCTCACTCCTTTTTGTCTCTGCTCCGCGTGTCAAGGTCTATCCAGAAGATGTACCTGAAACCGGCCTGTGGGTTGTTTTCTTTCGACCAAAACCACATGGAAAAGGTCATGTTTCGGACACTGGAAGATCTGGACAGATATATTCCCTTGTCTGAAATATTGAAAGTAAGATCAAACAAACTGCGGATTGTCGTGGCTGGCTGGAAGCAAGCAAACCACAAGCACTTCACATTGGAATATCACGTATACGTTCCCTTTCACCGTGATGGCGAAAACAGTGAAGCTAGTGTGCGCGCTCAAAGAACGGTACACCGCCGCGTCGAAAACGGACATCGTGCGGCATTTTGCGGACGCTGGATACGCCCGTTCTGGCATCTACAACATCTTGGCACTATTGGACAACAATCAGAGCATCGAAAGAAAGCCCGGTTCCGGACGCCCGACGACTCTGGGTGACAAGAAGCTCCGAAGAATCCTGAAGAGGAAGATCGAGGGAATAGTGGCTACATCGCTGCGTGCGCTTGGCCGGGAGGTCGGTGCAACCGGCCAAACAGTGAAAGAAGTACCTGGCTAACATGGACATACATGTCAGGAAGCGGAAGTCCCATCCACTGGTCTCGGAGTTACAGGAAATGACGCAGTGACAGCGGCTGAATAAGATTGTCAAGTCGATTTTCCCGGCGAATCGCGACGTGGCGGTTATGGATGACGAGACCTATATCACCCTGGATGGCAACGACTGGCAGGGCACTTCGTATTTTACTTCCCCCACGAAGGAAGCTCCGAATTGAGGTTTATTTCACACACCCCAAGAAGGTGCTGCTGTGGCTGACAATCAGCGAGAAGGGGATGTCAAAGCCGCTCTTCTTTAGCTCCGGACTGGCCGTGAACGGGGAAATTTATAGTACGAAGTGCCTGCCGGAAGTTACGTCGTTCAGCAAGAAACACCATAAGGGCGAAGATGCGGTGTCCTGGCCGGATCTGGCGTCGGCCCACTACTCGAAGCAATTGTTAGAGAAGATGGAGCGGCTGAATATCGATATGGTACCCAAGTCGGAGAACTCGCTAAACGTCCCCCAGCTGTGTACCATCGAGAATTTCTGGGCAAACCTGAAACGTAAGATCTACTCCAACAATTTTTTCGTAAAAACTGAGAAGGAATTGACCAATAAAACGAATAAAGAACTCAAAAACATGCCTACACGTATGGTTTCGTCCGCCATGACGAATATTCCGGTTAACTGGCGGAAGGCCGCTTTCAAGGGCGTAGAATTTTTTGCAAGTAAGCTAATATAATTATAATTACTAGTAGGCTTGTAGGCATAGACCATAGACTTGACGTAGTCCCACGGGAAATAGTCTCACGGCGTCAAATCGCACGACCGAGGCGGTTAATTGACGGGACCATTTCGTGAGATAACACTCTAATCAAACTTGGTGACTCATGGAGTACGTGTGGATTGCTGCCTGACCAATAACGCATGTTTTGCTTATTGACGAGGCCATTCAGCCTGAAATAGGCCTCATCGCTGAAGATGATTTTTCGATGAAAATCCGGATCATTTTCAAGTCAATCACCGGATCATTTTCAAGTTCGTGAATTGGGCTCAGCCCAATTCACGAACATATGACGCTTCTGGTGGTCAAGCGACATCAGTTCTTGCGTCAATTAGATCTTGTAAGGATGTTGGTTAAGATCTTTTCGCAAAATTCGCCACAACGACGTCACAGAGATGCCCAACGCTTGATAACGACGTGTGAGAGACTTATTTGGGTTTTCCTCAATTGATGCGTTAGCGGCAGCAATATTCTCAATACTACGGGCACTTGTTTGTCTCACTGGCACGGGAACGTTTTGTACTGTGTCTGTGGATTCCACTAGACGCTCAATTATGACGACCATAAATTGGACGTAGCGCTCTCAATTTGAGGACATTGACTCCGAATTTCGGTAGTAAATTTTGATAAACTCGACTCGTTGTTGGATCGTATATCTTTCCATTATGAAATGGCAAACTGAAGAGAAATGTCAAGAGAGCGGGAAAAAATATGGCGTCGTTTGCTGTCCCTATCGGTTTACTTTTGTAGCGTCCCTATTGAATGATTCACACAGGTACATTGATTTTGTTTGACATTTTAAATTTTTTGAATTCTTTATCTCATGAAAAATAATATTTTATTAATTGTGATATGTCCTATCAATTGATGTAAACATTTTTTCGATCTATTGAGAAATGTTCGAGTTAAAAGCATTCGAAATCATTATTTTTTTTCCTGCATGTTCTGTGTTTAGGATTTCATTTCACTCCCATATACCCTGGTTAGATGTAGTCCCACGTCAAAAAGAAACACTTTGCAAATAAACACGCAATACACTTTCCGTCTATACTTATAAGGCGTGGTGCACGTGGTGCACTCAACAGAACTTTATTTTGATAAATTTTCGAATTGGTTAAGTCTAGTTTTTTTCATTTTTCAGTTTTTCAGTTTTTTTCATTTTTTCATGGATATAGCGGATTTACAATGGGAATTGATTTTGGTATTGACGTGGGACTACGTCTAACCGGAATATATGGAGAGTAAAATGAAAACCTAAACACAGAACATGCAGGAAAAAATGAAAGATTTCGAATGCTTACAGCTCGAACATTTCGTACTGGATAGGAGAGATGTTTGCATCACTTGATAGGGAATATTTCTACGCATCTATCGCAACTAACAAAATGTTGTTTTTCATTAGATAAACAATTGAATAACTGTAAAATATTAGGCGTTATCTAAACGCCCTAACTGCATCGTTTTGATTGGCCCGATTTACGGTTTCCCTAACACAGCCATCAAAACCAAGCAGCCTTGGGGAAATCGGCATTGCAAATACATGAAAGTAGGGGGAATTTTGTTCTCATCGAAAAATGTTCCCTAACACAGACTTTAAAACCAAGCAGCGAAATCGGCATTGCAAACACACGAAAGAGCCTAGAGGCGAGTGAACTGAAAAGTTTAAACCCTCTTAAAGCCAAAAAGAAGAAGAAGAACACACGAAAGTAGGGGGAGCTTTTGTTCCCACCGAAATGTGTTCCCTAATAGAGATTTCTAAACCAAGGTGCCTGGAGAAATCGGTATTTCAAATTCATGCAAGTCGGGGGTATTTTTGTTCCGACTGGAATGTGTTTCCCTAACACAGACTTCAAAACCGAGGTTTCTGGGGAAATCGGCTCTGCATATAAATGCAAACTGCGAGTACTTTTGTCCTCGCTTGCCTTTGTGCAGAGTGGAATATGTCTGTCCTAACATGATCTTCTAAACTTAGGAACCTGGGAAAATCGTGCAGACACTAGAAGCGAATGAACTTCCCAGTTTCAAGCAAATTCGAGATTCGAGAAGTATGTACACTTTAGGGATGTAAACTTCAGAGGGAAATGTAAAATAAAATAATCGTTTGATAATTTTTTTTGTCTTTATTGGAAAGATTTTCAGCCTTAGGCTGGTTCATCAGACGTTTGATAATTCTTCCGTACATATATTTTGTTCTAGTCATCATACCAAACGTAAAAGGTCCGTCATTAAATTTACTTGTAACGAAGAACAATCAATCACAATAAATGAATTGACTTTACACGGCATTTGTTCATTTTTTTCACTCACAGAGCAAATATATTTAACTCAATTGAATTTGGAAACTGTTTCATTCAATCAAGAATTTAATCAATACAAACGAATGATTGCTAAGCTAAGGTAGTTCCACGTCAACCTTGCGGTTATATCATAGATATAACCCACTCATTTTTTTTCTATCGTAGCGCTTGAACACCAACATTGTCCTTTTACCGCGATCACTTTTCGGACCTTGGGAATCAATGGTTTTGATTTGGAGCGACTAAACATTATTCTCCGTCGAGTATAATACGAAGATATTCGGCGTGATGGATAGTGTGATATATATGACTTTCCAATGTTGACTAAGACCGATTTGCCTACCGGTTCTATATCGTAAAGCGGGAAGATGATCAGTCTATGTGGTATTCTTCAAATTTTGTAATAGAGCCGAACCTGTTCTATTACTAATTTAAACGTACATCGGCTTGCCTTTTGATCCACAGGGTTACCTTTTCAGGTTTCCGAAAGACAATTTTCCGTTGATTTGTTTTAGAGAAGTTCTTTCGGTTTCATTCTTAGGTTTCCCAAAAATAACTCTCCGCATTCGCGAATAGATTTCGATTAAAAAGTACGTGTGATAAATGAAAGAATTTATAGCTGGTCCAATCAATTTACGGATTACTTTTTAGATTACCTAAAATTATCTCTGCTGCGTGTTGCGATTCATAAGATTTTCGAAATTTCGTCTCGTTCGCATTCACATAATCATACATAATGTACAAGGTCAATCACTGAAGTAAATTGTGAAGTGTACAGTCTGCTCAAGCTTAAGCTCAATTTTTAAGTTTTCACTTGTCAATGAAATTTACAAGGGGCCATATTCCCGTACACACTTCACGGTGAAAACGAAAAGAATTTATCTCGTATCCAGATGTCGACACCGTACCGTTGTCATTGCGGATACACTTCATTTCGTTTTCACCGTGAAGTGGAAACGGGAATAAGTCCAACATCTGTTATTTATAGAAGAAAATATTTTGATGGACCTTAGGATTCATTCTTACTGCAGATCTGAACGTTACGTTTCTTTTCTGAGTCGTGACAGTTCATTCCAAATGCAAATTGCCTTAATCAAGGTTTTGTAAACTTCTCTCAAACAGGAATTAAACCGTACCGTTGTGAGATGTGCAACAGAACGTTCAGTCAAAAAACCGCACTCAAGAAGCACCTCGAGATGCATCCATTGGCACCGGAAAATCAGCTCTCGTTATCCCAGCCATCACCAATGCCGACGGAATCGCCTATGTCTTCACCACAAGCACCACCACTGATGCTTCCATTCTCCGCTGGATCGGAAGAGCAGCTGCAGCAGCAAAATTCCATGACACCGAACATGATACCGGCAGGTGAGTATAATCAACCGCGCATGTAGTAATATACTCGCCATAATCTGAATAATTAAAAAAAACCATTAAATGTGTCAAAATCAGTTTTCCGTGTGTCACAAAAGGACAGTAAAGAAATCCAATTAGTTCGAAAATTATTTAGCCTCAAAGATTTGGTTTTAATTGTGTAGATCCATAGTTTTATTCTTAAACCAATTTAAAATTAAGTAACTAGAGAATGGATTGTGTGGACGGCATCGTTTCAGTTTTCGGCAAACCCCTGGTTTGAATGCTCCTCTTCATGATTCTGTAGGACGTTCTCGAATACCTGTTGTAGAAAATGCATTATATTTTTATATCGCTCCTATGGGTCACCAATCTTCTTACCTGATCCAATAAACAGCGTGCTACCGTGTACCGTAACCTATTGTTTTGAGCAAACTTATGTAGCTTAACCACTAGGGCACTTATACTACTGACCAGCGCTAGGCTGGAGTCTATGGTGTTGTTGTTGAGGTTAATCGTAACCTGGCTGTTTTTGTGCAACTTTTCGATGCCTACATGCTCCCGTTCCGGACGAATTTTGCAAACGAACTGCAGAGAATTTTTGTTGTGTACAAACTCCTGACTAACGTTGAACTCTCGCTTGATAGTCTGTTGAATGAAAAAGGGCAGGTTAGCTTGCGTAATCTAACACAAATGTAAAGCTTCAAACATTTGGAAAACATTTCGGAATCACTGTTCATTTATAGCAGCGGGCGCAGAAGGCGTATCTGAAATCTTTTGACAGAGAATTGGTTGGAAAACCTGTTTCTTCCAGCGGTAAAAATTCTACATTGATCCATTTTGTTTTGAAAAAGTTGTGCAGAATCTGGCTTGGTCTGGTCTTCCAGCGAAATCGTTGAAAGTGGCTTTATCGACCATGTATGATGGGCTGAAACGTTCCCGTGAACAAACAACTGCTGCTCGGATGGACCAGAGGACGCATCGTAGTGGAACCTACGATCGGAAGCTGAGGTTGAGGGTATTGAGAACAATCAAAGTAAACCCGGGACTCTCGGACTACGACATCGCTAAAAGAACAGAACTCTTACCAAGGTACCATCCGGAGAATCCGTATGCGAGAAGATTATAGCAATTTCCGTGTCTGCAACGAACCAAACAGGACGCTGAAACAAAACCTGGTGGCCAAAAAACGCGCTCAAAAGTTGTACATCAAGGTTTTGACGAAGTACGTAGGATATATGCTGATAGTTGACGAAACGTACGTGAAGATGAGTACTGGTAATACGATTTCATGCAGCGACTCCTGTGGCCATCACATTTGTGTGGGATTAACAAAGCGTCTCTATGCAGCTTGGTCAGTAAGAGTTGACCTGCTTTGGTTTTGCGATGTTTGTCGATTGAATTTCAACCCTTCTGCAGACAATTGAGAAAACATTGGGCCTGATCACGAACATCACTCTCACAAACGCTTTCACGTCATTTACACTTCACTTAATCTTTTTGTGTCTATCATCATTGTCACGGACAGTTGGGTTTAAATATAAACTCCGTGAAGTGAAAGAGTTCATTCCCGTTTATAAGAGAAATGTCAGTTGCATAATTTCGGGCGTTTGAACGTTATGTCGGTTGCGTAATTTCGGACGTTTGAACGTTGTGTAGGTAAAATTAATAAGTGTATGAGATAATATTCCATTTAATTGAACGTATGTTTTAGAATGACAAGTTTGCGATTATACCTCGATGATTTGGTATTTCAATGCCAGCTATTCGTACTCATTCCATGAATCATTTGCTTGGTGCGTTAGTTTGCTGAATCAAACGCTGGTTCAAAGATGAGAAGGAATACTTGGTTGCTCTTGAATAATGTAGTTGTTGAACATATAGGAATGTTATTTTATTTCATCTTTCTATAAATTAATCTAGAGATAAAGCATGACTACCATGAGTTTAATAATCGATATCTCGCATACTCTTGTACTCAGCTCTGTCTTACTCGTTTGAATAGTGAGAAGTTTTTAGTATAGGTTTAGAGGCGAATGAACTGCAAAG
This sequence comes from Toxorhynchites rutilus septentrionalis, assembly GCF_029784135.1. NCBI lineage: Eukaryota > Metazoa > Arthropoda > Insecta > Diptera > Culicidae > Toxorhynchites > Toxorhynchites rutilus. The sequence goes on along the minus strand of NC_073745.1, from coordinate 145,480,971 downwards.
TTTAAAGCCTCTTAAAAACAAAGAAAGAAAGAAAGAAAGTATAGGTCAACGGTTAAATCAATTTTTAAGAACCGTTTCTACAATTTTGATGAACAATAATATCTTCTATATCTCAGAATAAACACGAATTTATCCATCTCATGAGCTACTCCCATATGGGATTCTGAAGTTTAATCCTCTTATCCTTCCCATTCTCGTGTAATTTGGTATACGGGACATGAGGTTTAATATAATTATTTAAACAGAAACTGGTCAGTAGCGTCGGTCAGAAGCATAATTTTCATATGAAATATCTGATGAGTTTCAAGGAATTTGCCAAAAGCAGAAAACGATTCAGATTTTCTTTAGACGGATATCAAAGTTATGGGAAAAAGAACTAGAGAATAATTTAAAAATTATTAATTTTAAAGCTTTGCAATGATTTTTTTTCCTTATTTGAGACTTAAAAATTCTTTTATTCAAAGTATGTCTTCATAACAATATCGTTGAAAATATCTAGTACGTAAAAACAAGAGATCAAAGGTCTTATTCGATGTAACTATCGTCCTGATTTGGGTCTTGTCCACCAATTGCGAATGTTTGAATTACAAAAACCAGCTCTGCAATGTTGGAAAAACTTAACAGTTATTATTTTATATTCAAAATATCAACAAATCAATATTATACATAATCAATCATAATGATCGTTTTGTACCAGTGGCCTCCATTGCTTTTTTATGGGGTTGCAACTCCCTGTTAGTCTGATCCTTAAAAAGAAACAAAAAATTTCTATTCATTAAGGACAATCGAAATTAGACCTTTCACCAAGTTACAATCGGTCTACGGGAGCTACGTTTTTAGTTCTCAATTACATCCCATAGCGCAATTATCGAATCCGAATAAACAAATTTACGTCCTATGGATACATCAGGATTTCGTTCTAAAAATGCCACCAAGCGGGTAAATTGCTGTTTGTTTATCTCTTCTTTCTTAACAAGCAAGACAAGATTCAAAATTTTAGCAAACAAGCTAAATAAATCCGAAATTAAATTTACTCCATTCCGCGTGACTAGCTTTCACCAACTAAAACACAAGTGACAAATATACTTGTTTTTCACCGTGAGGTGACGTTCGTGATCAGGCCCATTATTATAAAAGCACTACGCGAACTGCTGATTCGCACGGACTCAATGGACACGCGTTTAGGCAACTACGGCGAGAATTTGCACTCTATAAACAAGACGATCTACGGTGCACAACAACAATTGAAACATACCAACCAATCATTAGAAAGGTCGACATTTCTCCAGAACATCGATTAGCTCAATCTCGATGACACGATTGACTTCATAAATCGCTCGAGATCCTGCAATGAATCATCTTTATTCGAAGTGCTAGATGAAATCAATAGCTCAATTGCACATCAACCTGACAAACTCATTGCCGGAAAGTGGCACTTGCAATTTTTTTCGGAGCAGAAATCCAAGACTACTTCCCACACTATTGCTTCTACGCCGGGTGCGCCAAACGAAAACTAAAATCTTCTGTCAACTTCATTTCTTGATCATGCTGAATGTAATAGTAAACAATCGCAGTCCATCTTCGGTCTTCATACCTCGCCCAATAACAAAAATCGGCTGTGATGGTATCCGGCGTAACATGAGTAATTTGAGCGTTGCCAAAATCGGACAACCTAGTGACGGCATGGCAGCGTTTTTTCTTCATTCTGATCCATTTACCCCAGATCAGAATGAGTACGACTTGAGACAACATATTCATGACATTGTGAACGAGGATTCATCGTTGGCCAAAGTCGTGAAGCTAGTTACTCGTGGGAAAAGCCTGGAAGACCTGTCGTTTGTTTGCTTTAAAGTGATAGTTAGTAAAGTTGTATCCAACGTGGTCGGCGATCGTTGGTACTGGCCAGAAGAAGTCACCGTCCGAAATTTTGATCAAGACTAGAAAAACGATCCTACGCCATCTCGTCTCGTGCATCTCGAATCATCGAGGTCAATCCGGAACGCACAGGAACATGCTCTATGGACAGTCCTCATCATCTCAGCACAGTCGGGTCTTATCTGATCAGTTCCTGCTGCAGTCGTCCCGGCCCTGTGCTCGATATTGGAAATAGGACAGTCCAGCTTGTTCCGTCATGCACATATATTTTTCGACCAGATCAACCCCTGATTCGCTGCTTGGTTTCAGCATTACCCCGTTCAATCGGCAACGCTCTTCGACTAGTCATACGAATCGCGAAGAACGCACCACGCGCAGCAATGATGGTCATCGGGAACTGGGATATCCCCCCATCACGGTCGTGCCATTGCTTCCAGCTATCGTCAAAAGTTTTCAAGTGTGTTTGTCGATCGTGCACTGTCACCTGCAGCTGCAGCTACTAGAAATATTCCTCCTTTCGAATCTTCGTCAAGCCGTTTCGACATTAGTGGTGAACAGATCATGGCTGTTGTTTCGTGAATGAAAAAGTCCACTAATCCGGATCCAGACGGAATACCATCGTTCATATCCAGTTTGTTGTCACCGCTGCAACACGTCTTCCAGCTTTCTCTAGCAACTGGTCGTTTTCCAAAGCTGTGGAAGTCCGCCACGATGTTCACGATCCTACAGAAGGGATTTCCTGCCTTTGCGCCGCGTTAAACCTATTTGAATTGTTATGGATTCAGTGAGCTCGTTCTTCAAGCGATATATAAGTTGCGATCAACATGGATTTATACCCGGATGGTCGACAACCACTAACTTGCTGTCTTTTTGCAATTACGCTGTCGACAGCATGATTGAAAGGTCCTAAACCGGCGCTATGTACACCGATCTGACAGCCGCTTTCGACAAAATTCATCACGACATCGCTATCGCCAAGTTGGCAAAACTTGGCATCACTGAGACTTTGCTCAGTTGGTTCGAATCTTACTTCAAAGGACGCCGAATTACTGCTTCAGTCAACAGACAACAGTTCAGAGCCGTTCGCAGTAACTTCTGGAATACCACAAGGAAGCCATTTGGGTCTTCTAGTTTTCTTGATCTACTTTAACGATATTTTTTTAGAGGACCCCAAACTTCATTCACCGACGATTTAAAGATTGTTTCCCAGATTCGCTCAACCGCCGATGCTATCTTTCTCCAACGACAGTTGGATACGACCGCTTCGTGGTGTTCTGTCAATTTTATGACAGTCAACCATTCCGAATGTATGATTGTAATCTTCGGTAGGAAGAAGAAATTAGTAATGCACATTTTTACCCTATCTGACGTCACAATTGAACGAAGAACAGAGATTAAAGATCTCGGAGTGGTTCTGGATTTAAAATTGACATTCAAGCAACACGTCTCACACATCGTTCAAAAGGCATCAAGGGACTTGGGTTTCATCATGAGAGTTTCCAAAAGTTTCTCCTATGTCTATCGCCTCAAATCGTTGTATTGCGCTCTGGTTCTATAAACCCTGGAGTATGTAAGCGTCGTCGGGAATCCGTGCTTTCAAAACGGAGCAACGCGAATCGAATCAGTGCAATGACGTTTTGCAAGATATGCTCTCCGACTGTTGCCTTTTGCCTTTGAGGTAAGACTCGAACCAATTTAGCAAAGTCCAAGCCGAAGCGGATCACGCTGCAGCTTGCTGATCCATCTGGAAATGAAGTCTAACGATTGTACGCAACTCCTAGAAAAATTGGACTTCAATGTTCCTCCACGACGTTTGAGAAGTGCGTCGTTCTTGCGAATGGTACCCCGGCCTTTAATACGATTGCCCCCGCATTTGATTTCAATTTCTGCAGGAACACGCTAAAGCACGGTTCTTAAGTATGATTAGGTTAAGTTGAAATTTTTCAGACATCGGAGGTCTGTTGATTGTTATTATAAATAAATAAGATGAGTATTAGGCAGCTCCCATACCTGAAATTCTATGAGCCCACTGCCATGTCTCCAGCAAATTTATTATCGTTTTCGCGGATAAATGTACCAAGAAGTTCTTGATTTGACAAAAGATCTGCAGCTTTGGATAGAAATTTGAGGTTCTCGTCACAAACAAGACAATCGACTTGAGAATGTATGGGGAGGAGTGTCTGCAGAAACGTCTCCTTCCGTGTATTAAGGCTCGCAAAGGTCTAGTGAAATTTTGGTCAGATTTGGCAAGCTGTGACTACAGTTCAGAAGAGCTTCAGTGGTACCGTGACAATGGGATCGATTACATTGAAAAAAAATTGCCCCAGTTTCACCCAATCGTAAAAAAGTGGGCAACTGTCAAGCGGAAATTGAACAAGGATGCCAAATTGACTCGGGAAGCTGCAGACATGAAGAGATCGTGGAATAAAATGGCCGCTGACATGGACCAACAGAGAGTCTAAATTTTGATGGAGGGTATCCGAAAACAAGTACGAAAATTCACCAAAACTACAACGGAATATTTTTTTGTGAACGAGGATTCATCGTTGGCCAAAGTCGTGAAGCTAGTTCCTCGTGGGAAAAGCCTGGAAGACCTGTCATTTGTTTGCTTTAAAGTGATAGTTAGTAAAGTTGTATCCAACGTGGTCGGCGATCGTTGGTACTGGCCAGAAGAAGTCACCGTCCGAAATTTTGATCAAGACTAGAAAAACGATCCTACGCCATCTCGTCTCGTGCATCTCGAATCATCGAGGTCAATCCGGAACGCACAGGAACATGCTCTATGGACAGTCCTCATCATCTCAGCACAGTCGGGTCTTATCTGATCAGTTCCTGCTGCAGTCGTCCCGGCCCTGTGCTCGATATTGGAAATAGGACAGTCCAGCTTGTTCCGTCATGCACATATATTTTTCGACCAGATCAACCCCTGATTCGCTGCTTGGTTTCAGCATTACCCCGTTCAATCGGCAACGCTCTTCGACCAGTCATACGAATCGCGAAGAACGCACCACGCGCAGCAATGATGGTCATCGGGAACTGGGATATCCCCCCATCACGGTCGTGCCATTGCTTCCAGCTATCGTCAAAAGTTTTCAAGTGTGTTTGTCGATCGTGCACTGTCACCTGCAGCTGCAGCTACTAGGAATATTCCTCCTTTCGAATCTTCGTCAAGCCGTTTCGACATTAGTGGTGAACAGATCATGGCTGTTGTTTCGTGAATGAAAAAGTCCACTAATCCGGATCCAGACGGAATACCATCGTTCATATCCAGTTTGTTGTCACCGCTGCAACACGTCTTCCAGCTTTCTCTAGCAACTGGTCGTTTTCCAAAGCTGTGGAAGTCCGCCACGATGTTCACGATCCTACAGAAGGGATTTCCTGCCTTTGCGCCGCGTTAAACCTATTTGAATTGTTATGGATTCAGTGAGCTCGTTCTTCAAGCGATATATAAGTTGCGATCAACATGGATTTATACCCGGATGGTCGACAACCACTAACTTGCTGTCTTTTTGCAATTACGCTGTCGACAGCATGATTGAAAGGTCCTAAACCGGCGCTATGTACACCGATCTGACAGCCGCTTTCGACAAAATTCATCACGACATCGCTATCGCCAAGTTGGCAAAACTTGGCATCACTGAGACTTTGCTCAGTTGGTTCGAATCTTACCTCAAAGGACGCCGAATTACTGCTTCAGTCAACAGACAACAGTTCAGAGCCGTTCGCAGTAACTTCTGGAATACCACAAGGAAGCCATTTGGGTCTTCTAGTTTTCTTGATCTACTTTAACGATATTTTTTTAGAGGACCCCAAACTTCATTCACCGACGATTTAAAGATTGTTTCCCAGATTCGCTCAACCGCCGATGCTATCTTTCTCCAACGACAGTTGGATACGACCGCTTCGTGGTGTTCTGTCAATTTTATGACAGTCAACCATTCCGAATGTATGATTGTAATCTTCGGTAGGAAGAAGAAATTAGTAATGCACATTTTTACCCTATCTGACGTCACAATTGAACGAAGAACAGAGATTAAAGATCTCGGAGTGGTTCTGGATTTAAAATTGACATTCAAGCAACACGTCTCACACATCGTTCAAAAGGCATCAAGGGACTTGGGTTTCATCATGAGAGTTTCCAAAAGTTTCTCCTATGTCTATCGCCTCAAATCGTTGTATTGCGCTCTGGTTCTATAAACCCTGGAGTATGTAAGCGTCGTCGGGAATCCGTGCTTTCAAAACGGAGCAACGCGAATCGAATCAGTGCAATGACGTTTTGCAAGATATGCTCTCCGACTGTTGCCTTTTGCCTTTGAGGTAAGACTCGAACCAATTTAGCAAAGTCCAAGCCGAAGCGGATCACGCTGCAGCTTGCTGGTCCATCTGGAAATGAAGTCTAACGATTGTACGCAACTCCTAGAAAAATTGGACTTCAATGTTCCTCCACGACGTTTGAGAAGTGCGTCGTTCTTGCGAATGGTACCCCGGCCTTTAATACGATTGCCCCCGCATTTGATTTCAATTTCTGCAGGAACACGCTAAAGCACGGTTCTTATGTATGATTAGGTTAAGTTGAAATTTTTCAGACATCGGAGGTCTGTTGATTGTTATTATAAATAAATAAGATGAGTATTAGGCAGCTCCCATACCTGAAATTCTATGAGCCCACTGCCATGTCTCCAGCAAATTTATTATCGTTTTCGCGGATAAATGTACCAAGAAGTTCTTGATTTGACAAAAGATCTGCAGCTTTGGATAGAAATTTGAGGTTCTCGTCACAAACAAGACAATCGACTTGAGAATGTATGGGGAGGAGTGTCTGCAGAAACGTCTCCTTCCGTGTATTAAGGCTCGCAAAGGTCTAGTGAAATTTTGGTCAGATTTGGCAAGCTGTGACTACAGTTCAGAAGAGCTTCAGTGGTACCGTGACAATGGGATCGATTACATTGAAAAAAAATTGCCCCAGTTTCACCCAATCGTAAAAAAGTGGGCAACTGTCAAGCGGAAATTGAACAAGGATGCCAAATTGACTCGGGAAGCTGCAGACATGAAGAGATCGTGGAATAAAATGGCCGCTGACATGGACCAACAGAGAGTCTAAATTTTGATGGAGGGTATCCGAAAACAAGTACGAAAATTCACCAAAACTACAACGGAATATTTTTGTCAGAAGAGCAGTAAAATATTTGCATTTAAATATATAAACTCTGTACATTTAACCAATCCCGAGATACAGCTGGTTTCGTGATTCCGGATTCTAAATATTTCAAGTATTATTTTTTGCTTACCCTAATCAGATCCACCTCACGATTCTCTTCTAGGTAAATTGTCACCAGATAATTATTGCCATATCGTTCGGACAGATTTTCCGGCGTATCTATCGTGAGTAGGGTACCATCCTTAAGGATACCAATCCGCTGGCAGATATGATTGATTTCTGCAATGCTGTGCGATGTAAGAAGTATCGAACGGTTCTGGCTGTTCAATCTCTCGATTGTCCGATACACGATGGCTCGCGTCACCGGGTCCATGTCGCTGGTAGGTTCATCCATCAGAATAATATCGGTGTTACCGAAACAGGCAACGGCAACACAAAGCTTGCGCCGATTGCCTCCGCTGAGATTCTTCACCAAAATGTGTTTGTACGGCTCCAGATGGTACTCTCGGATGGTTTCTTCCACAAGCTGCAATGAGTTGACGACTGAATTTATGTTGATTGAGTCAACCGTAACCTACCTTATCTATGTTTTCAATATTTCGCAATTTCCCATAGAATCTAATTACTTCCTCAACTGTGAGCAGCGGATCCAGGAAATTATTTTGCGGGCAATATGCCAGACCATTCTGGAATGAGTACAACATGAGCCAACCGTTTTTCCAGATTATGTTTGATTATTTCACTCACCGGGGAGAAGAAGCAGAAGCTTCCGCCACTCTGCAGCTGCTCTCCTGCAAGTATGGCAAAAATAGTAGATTTTCCAGCTCCATTCGTTCCCAACAGTCCGAAACATTCGCCGTAATGTATTTTAAACGATACGTCGTTAACAACCGGCTCGCCATGTCGATATCTTTTCGTAAGGTGATCCACCGACAGAATCTGACCCGCAGTTAGTGATTTCTTCTTCCCGTTGCCGTTCATCAAAACTCCATCGGAGTGGACTGTGTCTAGCTCGTAAACTGGGGTGTCGGGTGATTCCGCCAGCAGGAATAGTTTTTCGAGAACTTTCTTTTCAGCAAAGTGATTCAACACGATGAATACAATGCCCATGACGACCAGAGCGATAAAATGAGGCTCTAGTATGGTAAGGGGCGACTTGTACGTATTGATGTAGTACCGCTTGAAGATCTCCGCTTGGATGTAATTCTTCGATAGCTCGATCAAGCCATCGGCGAGAGCGTGTTGCGGGAAAACTAGGAAAGCTCGGTTCAGGAAATTTCTGAAATGTTCCGACGTGTCCGTTTCCCCCAGGATATCGAACAGGATGATGATGGTAAGTGTACAAAGGGCGATTATAACGTTCAGACAGAATAGCGACATATTTGCGAAGCTTGCATCGTTGAACCACTTCTCGAACAAATGAACTGCGGGTATGGATGCAAATCCGTAAAACACCAACAGCAGACAGATTCCACTTAGTTGGTCTTTGTCCACATAGGCTGGAATGGCGAAGATCTGGAAGACTATCACTGCGAGCGCGAGAGCAATCAGGAATACCTGGTATCGAAAAATAAACAAATGAAACTGTGGTGAGCGAAGTGGAAAACGTTTCACATGCATTTAAATCTCATCCTATTTTTCACATAGTGAGTGCTTATAATATTAAATGTTCCAATAGATAATAGAGTTGTGCACTATAATTTGACGAAATTACAATTCTGTAATGTGAAGTTAGTCAGATAGCATTTATTTAATACCAGGTGTTACATTTCGAAACACATTTTTGTAACGCCCTGTTTTTTTAAATTTTATTAATTTTTTTTAATTTAATGTTTATGCACAACTCTACTATATTTCCGTAAGTGTTACAGACATTACACATGAAACACAATTTCAATGTCGCGCGATAACATTTTTCTCCAAGTTCACGAAGGGCACTTCATGCATTTAATGCATTAAATTTCACATGGTCCTTTGAGCCGAATTTCGAGGCAATTTAAGTAGTTATCAGTAGTGTTAAATTTGTCGATATCGATTTCCGATTTTTGGATATGTTATGATATGCAGTGGTCCCCATGGCCTAGTGGTAAGCGTTGCACTTGCTACGATAGAGGTTTCGGGTTCGATTCCCGCTCAGATCAGACATTCCATCGTCAACGTTTTTTCTGGCTTGCACAGGTTCAGGGGGACTGTCTATGGTGTGGTGGGATGAGCAATGGGTTTTGCTAGTCTTCAAGAAAAGTTACAAAAACCCGGAAACATATCATGTTTACGAAAAGAAGAGGACGAAATTAACAGAAACGACGCGTGACCAAGTGAGTTACCTGTTCAATCAACAATGGAGTGGGTGTTCTTCATCATTTACATCGGCTTCGTTCAGCAGAAAACTATGAACATCACATATCATGTTTACGTGAGACAGCGCATTAGTAGTAGTGATCGCTTCATACATAGCTGACTGAATTTGTCCTGTCGCATTTGAATATGCAAAAAAAGTGTTTAAATGACGATATGTAAGATGTCGGCTAGATTGAAGGATATAGAATATAATAACTAACTTCATTTATAAGACTGGTCATTTCAACTTTATTGTTGTGTTCAGGTGCGAAACATTAAAAAAAAAATTCCAGTGTTTCATAACTATAGAACCAGTTGGAAAAACTCTCACTCCTATACAAAATTAACGTCAATTTCACACGAATTACAATATGTTTCTAATTCGTAGGTCATCCTTAGTTCTCAATCAATTCAAATAACCCATTTGGGGTGGGGAGAATTTTCTCAAAAAAGTCTAGGGTGACATTGCGCATTTCGAAACGAGTGATTTTTCTTCGCTTCGACTACTTTGACTTTGTTTTATCTACGAACCCAAACATTTTACATTACTCCTCGAGACAAATTTTGCTTTGCTAGTACACTGAAAATATTAACTTGAAAATGATACATAATACTAAAATCAATTCGATTTGAGTTCGAATTTTCTCGAAACGAGTTACTCGTTTCGAATTGCGCAATGCCACCCCTGGTTTAGATAGCTTACCATTAACATGAATGAACAGTCAGAAGTGCAACGAAGTACTTCAGAATCATTTACTGCTGTTTTTGCATCAAAAACAATGTGATAATTGGGTAATTTGGCATCAATTCATAAAATACGGAAGGTCATGGCACGGTTCAATGAATAGGGGCTTCAGATTCTGGACTGATTAGCTTGTTTACCAGATCAAAACCCTATCAAGAACATATGAGGAATGATCGTACAGATAGTAGATGCAGCTTACAAGCAGTATGATTGATTTGAAGAACTTAAACAAGCAGTATCCTCTGCGTAGAACGAGATACACACTACAACATGGCGCAGCTTGGTCGAAACCACCCCGAATGGGTTATTTGAACTGATTGAGAACTAAGGATGTCCTACGGATTAGAAACTTATTATAATTCATGTGAAATTGACGTTAATTTTGTATAGAAGTGAGAGTTTTACCATCTGGTTCTATAGTTATGAAACACCGGAATCTTAGTTTTTTTAATCTTTCGCACCTGAACACAACAATACAGTTGAAATGGCTAGTCTTATAAATAAAGATAGTTATTGTATTCTACACTATATATTAGGCTGTCAAAAAAGTCCTGCGGTATTTTTTTTAATTTTCATTTGTTCATAAAATTAGTTACAATCATCTGTTTTAAGTCAAATATGCGTCGTTGTGTTCGATGACTTGTTCCCAACGAGATGCCAACTTCATAATACCACTGTTAGCTCGCTTCCTTATTGGCAAAAAACTCGGATAGCCAATTTTCACAGGCCTCTTTTGTGGCTAACTTCTGACTACCTAGCTCGTTCGCCATGGACAAAAACAGGTGGTAGTCACTTGGTGCAAGGTCCGGACTATACGGCGGATGCAAAAGAACCTCCCATCCGAGCTCCCGGAGCTTCTGGCGCGTCACCAAAGAAGTGTGTGGCCTGGCGTTGCCCTGATGGAAGACAATGCGGCCTCTGTTTATCAAAGATGGCCTCTTCTTCATGAGTGCTACCTTCAAGCGGTCCAGTTGTTGGCAGTACAGGTCCGAATTGAGCGTTTGGCCATAGCGAAGCAGCTCATAATAGATTATTCCTTGACAATCCCACCAAACACACAACAGAACCTTCCTGGCCGTTAATGAGGGATTGGTCACCGTCTGAGCCGCTTCAGCGGGCTTCGACCACGACCGTTTGCGCTTCACGTTGTCGTAAGTGACCCACTTTTCATCGCCAGTCACCATCCGCTTCAGAAACGGGTCGATTTTGTTGCGATTCAGCAGCGATTCACATGCGTCGATACGGTCAAAGATGTTTTTTGTGTCAACGTGTGTGGCACCCATACATCGAGCTTCTTTGTGAATCCAAGTTTCTTCAAATGGTTAATAACGGTTTGATGACTTATCCCCAGCTCTTGGCCGATGCTACGGCTGCTACTATGCCGGTCTTTCTCGGCTAATTCAGCGATTTTGTCGCAATTTTCGACGACAGGCCTTCCGGAGCGTGGCGCATCTTCGACGACCTCTACACCAGAACGAAAACGTTGAAACCATCGTTGTGCGGTGGAAATGGAAACTGTATCGGGTCCAGAAACTGCAAAAATTTGATTGGCAGCTTGAGATGCATTTTTGCCTTTGTCATAGTAGTACTGTAAAATATGTCGGATTTTCTCTTTATTTTGCTCCATATTTGCGACACTATAGCACACGGACGACTTTACCAAACAAAACACTGTCAAGGACTATATTATAGCGCGCAAAAATACCTTTCCAACAAGCTATAGTATGACTCGATACAATGAATACAACTAAAACTACGCGCTTACAGCGACACCTCGCGGAAATACCGCAGGATTTTTCGACAGTCTAATACTTCAATTCAACCAACTTCTTACATATCTCTGGAAACTTTGAAAAAATGAGTGGTTCTATAGTTGTGAAACGCAGTGTAATAAAAAATTTTTGACGTAGGACTACGTCTAATCGGAAGATATAGGGGGTGAAATGGAAATCTAGGCACTGAACAAGTAGGAAAAAATGCAAGATTTGGAACGCTTATAACTCGAGCATTTCTCAATAGATCGCAAAGGTTTTTTGCATCAATTGATAGGAAATATATCTACGCATCTATCATAATGAATAACATTTCATTTTTCTTGAGATAAATAATTGAATAATTGTGAAATATCAAGCATTGTCCAAATGCACTATGTGCCCATTTTTGATTGGTCCATTTTGTGCTCCTCAAATCGTACCGACCAAAACGGGCAACCAGAGCAGCAGCGAAATAGAATGAAGCACGATTGGAAAGGAAAAAGAAAAAAATGAACGAAACATTGGTCGCAATCACACACATGCGTAATTCTCGAGCCAGCCAGTCAGCTTAAAAATCCCCGCTCCGCTGCCGTAACGATCATTCTTTGTGTGGACACCGGCTGGACAACATCGTTGCTGGACGGGCTGGACGGCGAGGGATCGAGTGCCTTTCTCAAGGCAAGAGGGCGGAGGTGGTAGCGCTGGAGTAGAATAGAGTAGAGTTTTCAAAGGGCCTTTCCCAAGGCTAGAGACGAATGAACTGCAAAAGTTTAAAGTCTCTATAATACAATACCTTCCTTCCTTCCGTAACGATCATTCTCATTCAAACCGTACACCACATCGGTTCGCATCACAACACATCAACAAACCAACCCAAGCAGCCATGTCTGGACATGGTAAAGGAGGAAAAGTGAAGGGAAAGGCAAAATCCCGCTCGAACCGTGTTGGTCTGGAGTTCCCCGCAAGGGTAGCTAGGCCGAGCGCGTTAGTACCAGTGCACCAGTCCACCTAGCCGGCGTTATATAGTTTCAGCCGCCGAAGTGATCGAGTTAGCTGGCTCGCGACGATAAGAAAACCCGCATTCGGAACAGAACACATTCAGTTCGGTGGACATCAAGACAACAGGCAGTTGCAGCGAGTGGCGAGTGGCAAACGCAATCGCAAAACGGCAGCATGTAGCAGAAGAAAAAATTTTGTTCTTTATACAATCTGCTTTGGTGGCAAATCCAGAACAAGGCGACATCGAGGGCGTTCGAAATGGTTTTTTTCAAAACCACGAGTACTAAGTTTTCTAAATTGGAACCATTCCATAAAACACGGCGCTTATCAGGGCCATTAAACCTTCCAAAAAAGAGTTTACGAAATACAGTTCAATGCTTTCTAAAATAATATCCAAAATAATAATAAAACACAAATTGATTTTTTTATAATTTGTTTGTCAGGATCTGATGAGTATGTGAATTTGGCAGTTGTTCTGAGCTTATTGATAGTTGGGGACTTTCCTGATTATTCAATTTTCACCAATTCTTAAATTGTGTACAGTAATTTACAATTAGTTCGACATTTAGCTAATTGGACGGACATGTAATGCGACATATTTAGTTGGACATTTTTGTAAACATAGAGATCCAAATTATGACCCCACATTGAAAGTCGACACTGTACCACTGTTCACAAAGCTGGATGGGAAGAAATTTTCCAACTGTAAAAGCTGTGGCGAGTGGCAACAAATCGCTAAACAGGAAGGTTCAGCCGAACAAGATGGGGATATCGAGTGTTAACAAAACAATAAACTCTTTAGATTGAACATAATTTTGTGATCCTGAAAAGGACCCTTTTTAGTCTGCATGTGAATCCAACGAGCGAACAAATCGTAATGAATGTATTTTTCACGTTTCTCGTTTCTTTGTTTTTAAGAGGCTTTAAACTTTGCAGTTCATTCGCCTCCAGCCCAGTGAAGAGCCACAATAAAACCAGTCCAGAGGGGACTGGCGAAAGGGAAACCAACAAAATCACTCATCAGACCTGTCCGCTCGACTCTCGGTTAAAGAAGAAGGTAGGAAGGGATCCTATGCTTCATAAGATATTTAATATATGCTGTAAAGAAAAGTAAAAATTTACTGATCCGAGGACCAAAGCAGTAACGAAGCACAAGTGACCTAGCGAAAGGCGTGTTCCAAAGCCAAAAAACAAAACGGCCCCTCTCAGGAGGATAGGAAGGAAAGGAGTGGAAAGGATTTGGGTGGGATTAGTGGATTGGGAGGGGGTGGGAGTGGTATGGGAAGGAAAGAGGGGAGGAGTAGGTGTGGGGTGGGGTGAAATGAAATGAAATACAGTTTGAATAGATAATAAAATATAGTGGTTTTGAATTTAATGGTATATAGTATAGCTGAAAAATGGAGAGGTTTATTTAATGAATTTATTCTCCTTGGTGAGTGTGGCTGTAGGAATAGGAAGTTGATTAAAGTATAATGTAATGGATAGAAGATAGATGTGGGTATGAAAGTATATATTATATTATTTGTTATTTAATATTATTGAATGCGTGTATATACATGTATGAATACCTTCCTTCCGACCCGTACATACATGTGTATACACACATAAACACGCATACATGACTGTGAAGTGGCGAACTTTAATAAGCACTTTCCAAGGTATTTAGTATTTCGGTTTAGATTTTACCAAAGAAGTCGGTTTCTTTCAGAAACGCAATTAAATTGGTTTCTTGGGTCTCGTCTCTACTGAGGATATCTCGGAGACTCTGACCTATGTTGTGTCGGACTCGAGCATCTTTGGTATGTTGACATTCAAGTAAAAGATGGCTAACGGAAACCGGAGCTTCGTTGCAAGCACATTGGGGTTTTTCGGCTCTGCAGAACAAGTGTGAGTGGGTGAAGTTAGTGTGCCCAATTCGAAGACGGGTAAGGACTTGCCTTTCCCTACTATTGAGGCGGTCATCCCAAGGGAGAGTGGAGTTTTTAATTTTATGAAGATGAGTGGGACGGCTGTTTATCCAGCCTATGTCCCAGCTTTCACGGACTTGCTGTTTTACCCAGCGGACAATGTCAGATGGAGGACAGGGCATGTCTGGGGGATCTATTTTGCTGCCCTTGCCGGCCAGTATGTCGGCGGCTGTGTTTCCACGGATTCCTGAGTGACCAGGAACCCAGCAGAAGGAGATGTTTTTATTTGAAGCAGCCTCTTCTGTTTGCTTAATCCATGGGTGTTTGCTGTTTCCACTCAGAAGATCGTGGAGACAGCTAGCTGAGTCTGAGAATATTGTGGTAGGAAGAAACTCATGGGTGCATTCTTGGGTAGCTATTAAAAGGGCGAAAGCTTCCGCACTGAAGATGGAGCATTGCGGTGGAAGAGAAAAGCTACCAGTGTATCTACTCTCAAAGACTCCACATCCAACTCCATCGGCACTGACTGAACCATCTGTGTATACCTGGTGGTTGATTTGAAAATTGGATGCAACGAGGTTATTGAAGCAGGCTTTGACTTTTGGAGAAGGGTCTCCCGCTCGAACTGTCTTGAGAAGTTCAAGGTTAATGTTCGGCGGTTTGACGTTCCAATTTCTTCCCGTCGCAGATGAACGTTCACATATATCGGGAAGATCTTTGTTCGTGAGATTTTTGAACCATGTTTTAGCTCTATGTATTAATGGGACATTGTGGTCGCTTTCGGGGAGTGACAAGTGACGGATGGCTTTATTCGTGATGGCTTTTGTTACCAGGTGGGTGAAGGGAAGTTGCCCACTTTCTGCCATTACAGCAAGAGTAGGACTGGTGGGAAAAGCGCCAATTGCGAGCCGAATTGCTTTATTGTAAATTGGTTGAATGGTGTTTAACACCCTGTCCCCTCCACGGCTGAAGGTGCCTATTCCGTAAAGGATTTGTGGGACCAACCAAACATTTACAACATTTAGCAACGTCTTTCTATGACCAGAGGCTAGGTTGCCTGCGATAGACTTGATGATGTTCAATTTCTTTCTGGTGGCTATTTTGGTCTTTTGGGAATGTGATAGGAAGTTGAGTTTCTTGTCGAAAGTAACCCCTAGTATTTTCAATGTCCTCATTGTAGGGATCGGGATTTTGTTGAGCTGAAGATAGGTTCTCCTTCTGAGAGCTTTTCCGATATGTATGTGTTTGGATTTCTCCGGGGAAATTTTAAAACCTGTTTTTAGAGCCCAGTTTTGGATGGAGTCTAAGGTTTTTTGAAGCCTCTTTCTCTGAATTAAGCCGAAGCAGCTCGTAGAGATAAGAGTGATGTCATCTGCATAGACTATGACCTTTATATGGTCCGGGATAATCTCGAATAGAGATTGCATGGCAATGTTGAAGAGGGTTGGTGAAAGTGCTGAGCCTTGTGGGAAGCCGTTTTCTGGGATTTTTAGAGAAGATTGGTGGTTGTTAATAACGGTTTTGAAAGACCGGTTTTCTAGAAAACTTTTAACGAAGAGACCTAATCTCCCACGAATCCCCCAGTCGAAAAGGCTTTTCAGCACTGGGTACCTCCATGCCCGATCGAAGGCCTTGGATAAATCCAGGGAAACAATATCAATGTGGTGTAATTTTTCAGTTGCGTCGTCTAGGATTTTTTCGATTGCTACAAGGCAATCTTCTGTACCTTTTCCCGCACGGAAGGCGAATTGTCTGGGATCAATCAGCTTATTTGACTCTAGAAAAGTCGTTAAGCGTCGATTGACCATTTTTTCCAAGACTTTCCCAACACAACTTAGGAGAGTGATGGGGCGGAAATTGTCAAGAAGATGATTGTTCATGTCTGGTTTCGGGATACAGATCATTAAACCCTCTTTCCAGCAACTGGGGAGGGTTCCACTGTCCCAGACTTTGTTGAGGAGCTTCAGAAGTGCTTTTTTCCCGAGATGGGGTAGATTCTTAAGCATAGGGTAGCTGATGTCATCAGGTCCTGTGGATCCTTGTTTGACTTTGTTCAGTACCCAATCGAGCTCTTTGAGGGAGAGGTTTTTGTTGAAGTCAAATTCCACATCGGTATGAAAATCGATGGGAATTCTTTCGCATTCCGTTTTGTGGGTTAGAAAGGTTTGGTCGTAGTTTTGATTGGAGGAGGCGGAAGCAAAGAAATCTCCAAACGCCTCGGCGATGATTTTCCGGTCATTGGTGTATTGACCGTTAATTAGAAGATTATATTCTTTGCTTCTTTTCTTTCCATGAAGCCTGCCAATCTTACTCCATAAATCCTTTGTTGACGCGTTGGGATTAATTTCGCTGACGAATTTAACCCAACTGTTGTGCTTGGCTGTGTTGATAGCAGTCTTAGCTTCTTTGCGAGCCCTTTGGAACTCTGCAAGCAGAGTGGGTCTCAGTGGGCTGTCCGGATGGGCCTTTCTTAATTTGCGTAGGGCCTTACGTCGACCTTTGATCGCTGCCTTCAGCTCAGGCGACCACCATGGGACACATTTCCTGCCAGGGATGCCACTGGTTCTGGGGATGTGCACCATTGCAACTTCTAGGACAACTTTGGAGAATTCCTTGGCTGTCCAATCTCGTTTAGCGGAGAGGCGGTTTTCAATGTCAAACTGATAGCCAGCCCAGTCAGCGTATTCAAATTTCCATCTTGGCCTTGTTGAAAACTCTGGAGAAGTTTGGCCGAAGGAAGTGAAGATTGGAAAATGATCGCTTCCGCAAGTATCATCGTGGATGTTCCAAGAAAGTTTTGAAGATAGTTTGTCTGATACTATAGTGAGATCGATGGCTGAAGTAGTACCAGAATAATGGATTCTGGTGTGTTGGCCGTTGTTAAGAAGGAGAAGAGAATGGTCGGATATGAAATCCTCAATGATGGATCCTTTTCGATCGAGGTATGCACCTCCCCAGGCGTATGAGTGGGCGTTGAAATCACCCATAAGCATGATTGGGGCGGGAAGTTGGGCGAACAGATGGTCCAGTTGGCCGCGTAGAGTGTTCGGATCGGAATCATTAGTGATGTAGATGCTAACGACGGTGATTGGAAAGGGGTGTTTAATGCGCACTACCACTGCCTGAAGATCAGTGGTAATGGGAAGAAGATCATGTGGAGTGCCATCTTTGATTGCGATTGCAACTCCGTTTTTTGAGGGGTTGGGACCCTCTTTGAAGTATGTGATATATTTTGAGATGAAGTGTTTATCGAAGTTGTTTGGAGTCATAGTTTCTTGAAGGGCTATGACTGTGGGATTAGAGTTTGAAATAAGCATTTTCAGTTCTAGAATATTTCGTCGGATACTTCTGATGTTCCATTGTATCCCGAATTTCTGTGTTGGAGTGAATGTGTTGGTGTTTTTAACTCTAATTCCTAAGTCTTAATTGTGTGTATGTTTGAACTATTCAAAGAGAATTAGTTCGATGGTCCTTTACCCTTGGAAAGAGAAGCTTTCTTTGAGGTATTGGTGTTGTTTTTGTTTGGTGTAGAAGTCTTTGGAGTGTTTGTTGTGTTTGTGTTGTTTTTTGTTGAATGTGCGTTTCTGTTGTTGTTATTGTTGTTTTTTGTTTGATATGTGTTGTTATTGTTGTTGTTGTTTTCTGTTGGGGTTGTATTGTTATTTGTTGTTGGTGTCTGTCTTTGTTCATTCTTAGTTCTTTTCTTGTCCTTGTTTGTTTGGGTCTCATCTTCAGATTTTTGATCTGACTCTGAGGATGATCCTTTAGTTATTTTTCTTTTGTTTTTGTTTTTGTTTGGAACATCAGACGTATCCATAGAAATGACTGATTCGCTTTCGGATTCAGTTGATGAACTACCAGTTGTTGAATCTGTCATGGTTGTATCGAATGTAGTGTCATTTGGGGGGGTGCTTTCGCGACTAGAAGTGGCCGAAACGGCCGAGGCGCAGTTACATTTGCAGTTACATGTGGGTGCTGGCTTTTGCAAGTTGGTGAGTCTGTTTTGCAGAACACTTGCGAATGAAGAGCCATTGTTTTGTAGTTGAAACTGTTCCTTTGCCTCTTTGTGTGAAATTCCATTATCGATTCTGATTCTGGTAATTTTATTTTCATTTTGCCATACGGGACAATTCCTACTGGAAGAGGAGTGGTTTCCTTGGCAGTTGACACAAAAAGCTGAAGCATTGCAAACTATGTTTGCTTCTGTTTTTTGTTCCAGATGTTCTTGGCCGCAGTTTCTGCAAAGCGGATTTTCGCGCTTGCATCGCTTGGTCGTATGCCCAAATTTATAGCATTTGTAGCACTGCATGGGATTAGGGTAGAAGTTTCTAGTCCCGACTCGGATGAACCCGAAATAAATGAAATCGGGAACAACCGTTCCACGAATGGTCAAAATTAAGGTTGCCGTTGGGACAACAATGTTGTTATCCTTCCTGGTAATACGCTTGACATCGATCACACCTTGATCGGAAAGCTCAGTAACCAGTACGGATTCTTTGATGTCAATGACATCACGGCAAGTGACAACGCATTTGCGTTGATTTAATGTTGGGTGAAAGATAACTTCAACAGGGGTTTCATCTATCAATTTAGTTATTGAAAGGAGCTTACCAATAATATCCTTGTCCTTGGTTGTAAGAATATACTGCGTCCTCTTTTTTTCGTCTCGTTGTGGTCTCGCGCTGTTAAATTTATCCCCCGCAACGTTGGAGATAGTTTTACTAACTATGAACGGATTGGAAGGGATCACGTTCTCTCCTGTTGCACGAAGGAGCAGAATCTGCAAATTGCCGTTGAGTGGGTCGGTCCACTTTGGAGAGGTACGTTGGGTAGGTTTCCCTTCGTACAGGTTTGTAGCCCGGCCTTGAGGAGGCCCGGAGCTACTGGAAGCCATTTTGTTGTCGGCTACACCCTAGGTATAGCCGACAAGTGGGTTTCACTTTGCACTAAAGCACTGAGTTATTCTTGTGAGGGCTTGACACTTGGGGATATGTTCCCAGAAGATACTACTTTTTGTACAAGAGCACTTGAAAAACCACCAATATCGCGGGTAAACTTTTGGAATTATTCCCTCTTGTCACTTCACAGTCCGTACGCGTGCGTCTTCTTTTTAAATTTTATTTTATTTTGTAAACACTAAGCACTACTTTTAAAATTGGCAACACTGCCAGAAAAGAAAAAGGGGGCGTGGCGTCAGTGACGCCGCAAAAGCGCGCGCTTTTCCGGTTCACCGGTAGGCGCCCGCTCCTCACGGTCGAAACGAACTGTTGTTTCCTGCTTCTTTTTCTGCTGCCACACTAAAACCGATGAAATCGCTCCTTTCGAAAACGCCGGGGGGGGACGTCCTAGTCCGCTTGTCCAAAACGTCCAACTGCTAAGCTGAAAATAAAAGCGACCTTCTCGGTCGGAGGTTAAAATCAGTATGATGTATTTTTTTGACATCGCTGCCTTTTAACGCTCATTCGTTCGTCTCGTTGGACTCGCCCCTTTGGCTAAGTCTGCCGATTTGTCTCTATCCTGTGAGTGTGTACCGCTAGAGTATAAAACACGCGGACCCCAAAAAATATCTTATTTTCTTTCAAACCGTAAACCCGTGTGGTTGTACGGCATCGTTTAACATCGCATCGCATCACATCATAAAAAGAAAACAAGCAGCAACGTGGACGTGTGGACGTAACAAAGGAGGACAAGTTAAGGGAAAGGCAAAGTCCCACTCGAACCGTGCAGGTGTGCAATTCCCCGTAGGTGTATCCGCCAATTGCTCCGCAAGGGTAGCTAGGCCGAGCGCGTTAGTACCAGTGCACCAGTCCACCTAGCCGACGTTATATAGTTTCGGCCGCCGAAGTGATCGAGTTGGCTGGTAAAGCTGCTCGCGACGATAAGAAAACCTGCATTCAGAACAGAACACATTCGGTTCGGTGGACATCAAGACAACAACAGGCAGTTGCAGCGAGTGGCAAACGCAATCGCAAAACGGCAGCAGGTAGCAGAAGAACAAAGTTTGTTCTTTATACAATCTGCTTTGGTGGCAAATTCAGAACAAGGCGACATCGAGGGCGTTCGAAATGGTTTTTTCTTCAAAACCAAGAGTACTAAGTTTTCTAAATTGGAACCATTCCATAACACACGGCGCTTTTCAGGGCCATTAAATCTTTCAAAAAAGAGTTTACGAAATACAGTTCAATGTTTTCTAAAACAATATCCAAAATAATAAAAGACGGATGGGTAATGTCGGGGACATAACCGGAGTGACGTAGGACTATACAAAGGGGACAGCTTTTGTTAAATATATATTTTAAATATATTGTTTTATTTTCTTCTCCTACGTGAATACCTACCTATCTACCTGAAAAATGGATTAGTTTACTGTTTACTCTTTATGAATATGTTGATGGTTCTGAAAAGAACCTTTGGTGTTGTGTTTTTGTTATCACTCGATATTCCCATCTTGTTCGGTTAAACCTTCCTGTTTAGCTATTGCGTTTGCCACTCGCCACAGCTTTCACAGTTGGAAAATTTCTTCCCATCCAGCTTGTGACATATTGTTCAGTAAATTACATTTAATGTGACGTGCCGGAGAAATACTTTGCCACTCACTGAAACTAATTGTTGCCTTGATGAGCGCCGAACCGAAGCTGCTCTGTTCTTGATGCGGGTTTTCTGATTGTCGTGAGCAGCTTTGCAAGCCAACTCGAGCACTCCGACGGCCGAAACTCTATAATCGCTGTTAGGTATACTGGTGCTCCGGCACCAATCCGTTCGGTCTAGTTACCCTTGCGGAGCAATCAGTGAATGCGACCAACAGGGAACTGGAGACCTGCACGGTTCGAGTGAGACTTTGCCTTTCCCTTAACTTGTCCTCCTTTGTTACGTCCACGATGCCGATGCCGTACAACCACACGGGTTTACGGTTTGAAAGAAAATAAGATATTTTTTTGGGGTCCGCGTGTTTTATACTCTAGCGGTACACACTCACAGGATAGAGACAAATCGGCAGACTCAGCCAGAGGGGCGAGTCCAACGAGACGAACGAATGAGCGTTAAAAGGGAGCGATGGCAAAAAAATACATTCATTACGATTTGTTCGCTCGTTGGATTCACATGCAGGCTAAAAAGGGTCCTTTTCAGGATCACAAAATTATCTTCAATCTAAAGAGTTTATTGTTTTCTTGTCACTCGATATCCCCATCTTGTTCGGCTAAACCTTCCTGTTTAGCGATTTGTTGCCACTCGCCACAGCTTTCACAATTGGAAAATTTCTTCCCATCCAGCTTTGTGACATGTTGTACAGTAAATTACATTCAATGCGACGTGCCAAAGCGCCACTCAGTGTCGCATTGGAGGCGATTTTAACCTGTAATTGAACATTTGTGATGACAGTGGTACAGTGTCGACTTTCAATGTGGGGTCATAATTTGGATCTCTATGTTTACAAAAATGTCCAACTAAATAAGTCGCATTACATGTCCATCTAATTAGCTAAATGTCAAACTAATTGTAAATTACTGTACTTTCAATCTGGAAACAATTTAAGAATTGGTGAAAATTGAATAATCTGGACAGTCCCCAACTATTAATAAGCTCAGAACAACTGCCAAATTCACATACTCATCAGATCCTGGCAAACAAATTATGAAAAAATCAATTTGTGTTTTATTATTATTTTGGATAATGTTTTAGAAAGCATTGAACTGTATTTCGTAAACTCTTTTTTGAAAGGTTTAATGGCCCTGAAAAGCGCCTTGTTTTATGGAATGGTTCCAATTTAGAAAACTTAGTACTCGTGGTTTTGAAAAAAACCATTTCGAACGCCCTCGATGCTGCCTTGTTCTGGATTTGCCACCAAAGCAGTTTGTATAAAGAACAAACTTTTTTCTTCTGCTACCTGATGCCGTTTTGCGATTGCGTTTGCCACTCGCCACTCGCTGCAACTGCCTGTTGTCTTGATGTCCACCGAACCGAATGTGTTCTGTTCCGAATGCGGGTTTTCTTATCGTCGCGAGCAGCTTTGCCAGCTAACTCGATCACTTCGGCGGCCGAAACTATATAACGCCGGCTAGGTGGACTGGTGCACTGGTACTAACGCGCTCGGCCTAGCTACCCTTGCGGGGAACTCCAGATCAACACGGTTCGAGCGGGATTTTGCCTTTCCCTTCACTTTTCCTCCTTTACCATGTCCAGACATGGCTGCTTGGGTTGGTTTGTTGATGTGTTGTGATGCGAACCGATGTGGTGTACGGTTTGAATGAGAATGATCGTTACGGCAGCGGAGCGGGGATTTTTAAGCTGACTGGCTGGCTCGAGAATTACGCATGTGTGAGACTGCGACCAATGTTTCGTTCATTTTTTTCTTTTTCCTTTCCAATCGTGCTTCATTCTATTTCGCTGCTGCTCTGGTTGCCCGTTTTGGTCGGTACGATTTGAGGAGCACAAAATGGACCAATCAAAAATGGGCACATAGTGCATTTTGACAATGCTTGATATTTCACAATTATTCAATTATTTATCTCAAGAAAAATGAAATGTTATTCGTTATGATAGATGCGTAGATATATTTCCTATCAATTGATGCAAAAACCTTTGCGATCTATTGAGAAATGCTCGAGTTATAAGCGTTCCAAATCTTGCATTTTTTCCTACTTGTTCAGTGCCTAGATTTCCATTTCACCCCCTATACCTTCCGGTTAGACGTAGTCCTACGTCAATAAAACACAAATTGATTTTTTCATAATTTGTTCTCCAGGATATGATGAGTATGTGAATTTGGCAGTTGTTCTGAGCTTATTGATGGTTGGGGACTTTCCCGATTATTCAATTTTCATCAATTTTTAAATTGCTTCTAGATTGAAAGTACAGTAATTTACATTTAGCTCGACATTCAGCTAATTGGACGGACCTGTAATACGACATATTTAGTTGGACATTTTTGTAAACATAGAGTTCGAGGTCCAAATTATGACCCCATATTGAAAGTCGACACTGTACCACTGTCATCGCAAATGTTCAATTACAGGTTAAAATCGCCTCCAATGCGACACTGAGTTAAATATAATTTACTGTACAACATTTCACAAGCTGGATGGGAAGAAATTTTCCAACTGTGAAAGCTGTGGCGAGTGGCAAACGCAATTGCTAAACAGGAAGGTTTAGCCGAACAAGATGGGGATATCGAGTGATAGCAAAACAATAATCTCTTTAGATTAAAGATAATTTTGTGATCCTGAAAAGGACCCTTTTTAGCCTGCATGTGAATCCAACGAGCGAACAAATCGTAATGAATGTATTTGTTCTTTCTTTCTTTGTTTTTTAAGAGGCTTTAAATTTTGAAGTTCATTCGCCTCTAATGTATTTTTTTGCCATCGCTGCCTTTTAACGCTCTTTCGTTCGTCTCGTTGGACTCGCCCCTTTGGCTGAGTCTGCCGATTTGTCTCTATCCTGTGAGCGTGTACCGCTAGAGTACAAAAGGCGCGGATCCGCTGAAAAATATATCATTCTCTTTCAAACCGTAAATCAGTGTGGTTGTGTGGCATCGTTCCACATCACATCGCATCAACGGATTGGTGCCAGAGCACCAGTATACCTAATAGCGGTTATAGAATTTCGGCCGCCGGAGTGCTCGAGTTAGCTTGCAAAGCTGCTCACGACAATATAAAAACCAGCCTACAGAACAGAGCACATTCTGTTCGGTGGCAACAACTAGTTTCAGCGAGTGACAAACGCAATCGCAAAACGGAAGCAGGTAGAAGAAGGAAAAAGTTTGTTTATACAGACTGCTTTGGTGGCAAAACCAGCCACCGTAAAACACGGCGCTTTTCAGGGCCATTAAGCCTTTCAAAGAAGAGTTATTAAAAGTTTTTCACAATACCAATGCATTTTAAAGTGACATAATATGACATATAATATAAACTGATTTATTTTGTTTGTGCTTGTTCTTGAACTTATTGGTGGTTGGGGTCTTTTAAATTGATCATTCAGTTTTCAGAAACCCATGCATGGTTTCCGAATTAAAAGTGGTTTCAAATTACAACACATTGTATGCAGGATGGCATTAACGAATTTTCTCGGTAGCAAGAACTGCTTTCTTTGGTTGATAACTGATGTTGAAAATTGACTGACGTTACATCTGCATTGTATAGAAAAATAACTAAGGAGCAACATGATGAGCTATGTATTTCCTGCTGCTCTGTTCTTATTTTAAAGGACTTTAATCCGAAGGTCATCCGTCCCTGTATTTACTGTTGGTTTTTCAGAACGCTTATAGCTCGTTTATTTCTCGACAGATCGTAGAGTTCGTTTCCAAAACCTCAGCTCTTTTTTATTTTTATTTACTTTGTTTGCGGAGACTACAAATCTTACAATTCATTCGTCTCCGAAACACGGAAACAGTTTAAGGTACGGTAATGTGCTCAATAGTGAAATATATGATAGTGAATGAGCTGATGACCACCTATGCATCCCCTATCACAGCCATCATTTTGATTGTACGATATGTGCATACGCCGAAAGATACCCGGCGTTGAACATTTAATAAGTACAAAGCCTTCGGAAAAAAATCAAGAATCAACTATAAGACAGTGAGAAAAAATTGAGAAAGTTTGTAAAAAAACGCAAAAAAACAAACAGAGTAAACAGTAAACTAATCCATTTTTCAGGTTGATAGGTAGGTATTCACGTAGGAGAAGAAAATAAAACAATATATTTAAAATATATATTTAGCAAAAGCTGTCCCCTTTGTATAGTTTGTTTGTTTCTTTGTTTTTAAGAGGCTTTAAACTTTGCAGTTCATTCGCCTCTATTTGTATAGTCCTACGTCACTCCGGTTATGTCCCCGACATTACCCACCCGTCTTTTTTTTCTGAAACTGTCTACCTGTCCTATGAACAGGCGGACGAGACGTCACTTAATTTCAAATGACCGAAGCTCCTCTTGAGGACAGTTGGAGCATTATTAAAACAGTCATAAACAGTGTAGCAGAGATCATCCTAGAACACGTGAAACAAAGACGACAGTACGAGTGGTTCGATGATGAGTGTCAGCAAGTATTACACGGAAACAACTCTTCTGTCTATTCTAGAGCACGACTTTTTCTGCTTCCTTCAAGCAGCTAAAAGTCATCTCCTAAAACCGCAACAAGCGAAAAAAGCGAACAAGCGAAAAAAGCTGCGCTCAACGAAACAAAATTACGAACTAATTTAATCGAAATCCATGCTATTTTGAACACTCTCGAACTACTGATGGACAAAAATCTTCCGCTACAACTTTAGGCTATCCGAGTTATTGGCTTTTGAAATTTTTCTCTTCTTACAATTGAATAGAAAAAGAGGACCTTTATGCCAAATGTCTCTCTAGCAATTTGATTTGCGACTGATGAACGTATTATCTTACCATAGCATCCCACAGTAAGGAAACTCCCCAGTAGTGTTTAAACTTCACACCGGCTAGTTTCTGCTGCATTTTTTCTCCACGAACTCGCTCGTTCACAATGTAAACAGATCCGCCTGCCAGAACTAAGCTGAAGGCTAGTAGAATAATCAGCGAAATTCCAGCGTCCGCTACCTTCTGAAGACTAAAATAAACAGAACAGATTATTTACTTATTAGCAGCCTAATATGAATCGAATTGAACCTACATCGATGAAATTGTGAGCTCGTCTTCCTCGATCCTCAGCGGGTGATTGATGGTACGAATGCTGTAGTTTGTGTTCTCCAACTCCGCCTTCAAGATAGCCGAATCCAGCATATTTAACCACACCGGCATCGAATGATAGCCCTTGTTGTTATACCAAATGAAATGCTTTTCTTTGCGTGCTGTCAGTCCGCCATACCGTTGCTCGGCAAAATCTCGGCTGGTTTCTAGAACCCAACGGAAAGCATCCTCCGAGCTATTGAACAGGAAACACTCCCTATCCAGACAACGTGACAACAAATTGGAATCAATTTCGGTCTGAAAAACGCTTCCACTGCCCGGTTTGGTGTAGAATTCGGTCGATCCTTTGTAGAGATCGGTGGAGAACTCGAGTGCCTTGTCGTGCTCACCGGGCGGGCGAATGGTCATGAAAAACATGGCGACGATCTGGAACAGCGTTGGAAGCACTAGCAGACAAATCAGAAGTCTATAGTTGCGTCGAAAGTGTAGGAAACGTTTGCTGAGAAGACTGGTTATTATTTGGAATGTGCTTTGTTTGTTTTTGGTAGGCTTTGTTCCGTGGAATCCATTATCTGTTACAATTTCTGGTTCACTCAGTTCGGTTGTTAATTTCTCTCGATTGTTTAGGGTGTTGAAGATGTTCAATAAATTTTCATTCTTTATGTCATAGTGTAAAATCAAAGTCTTCTCCTGGAAGCGATTTAGTTGATCAAAAAGAGGTTGAAGGCTGCGGAAAAAAACAATAAGCTTTAGAAAATCTAGTATCGATCAACAAATAAGAAGCCATTACTCTATTTCGGATGGATCTACTTCGGCGTATGTAAGTTTGTACAGCAGTTTATTCCTCGCAAGCTTCGACACGTCGTACTTCACGGAGGTTTGCTGACTCAAACACTTGTCTAGCTCAGAAATTACATTCGTCCTATCGGTTTCCGAAAGACCCTTCAAAGTGATGTCCACGTATAAGGTGTTTGTGAAACGATTTTTCAATTCTTCCTGGCTTTGTTCTAAAATCGCTTTCCCCTGTGAACAATTAATTTATGATTCAAACAAGGATTATTGAGTTGTCACATAAACCATCTTACATCTTCCAAGATGACGACCTTGTCGCTCAGGGATTCCGCTTCGTCCAGGTGGTGTGTCGCCAGGATCACCGCCCGCTCTTTGCGAAGGGTCTGAATCAACTCCCAAATGTACTTCCTGGCTTTCGTGTCGACACTGCTGCACGGTTCGTCGAGAATCACGAGGTTTGGCGAACCGAGGAAGGCGATTGCTATGCAAAGCCTTCGCTTGAATCCACCGGACAGTTCCGAAGCTCGGTAGTGTTTGTATTTACCCATTTTGAGATTATCCAGAGTTCTTTGGATCTCGGTATCGAAGCCCTTGGTCAATTTGATCCTCGCATACAACTGTAGGTGTTCTTTTGCCGTGAGCTTGGGAATGAGAACGTTTTGCTGTGAGCACAATCCGATCTTCTCGGCGTTGTTCCTTAGACCTGATATGAGATCGTAATCCAGGGGCAAATGAACGTCACCAACCACTGGCCGAATTTGACCTGTCAGCAGTTTTCTGAAAGAACTGGCTGTTAGTACCTTGATCAGATGTCTGGTTTACAGGTATATTACATAATTGTACTCTTCCCAGCACCGTTACGTCCGAGAAGACAAGTGACCTCGTCTCGTTTGAATGCTATCGTTACATCGTCCAATGCCTTTTTGTTGTTTTCGTAGATCACGTCCACGTTCCGCAGCTCAGCTCCGATGCTTTTGTCCAGCTTTATTCGGTTGACCTGGTAAAAGGTTGTATCCTCTGAAAAAAAAAGATTATTTGATTACAAAACAGAGTTTGAAATTCAATTAATAACGATTTGAAAGTATTATTAGAAGTACATATAGCTTCAATTGTTCTGAATGGTTCCAAGTAACCGCAGATTATGGGGTTTCCAGAAAAGCTAGACGTTTGCTGATGATATACAGTTCATGTCGCTTTCGGTTCCAAGCGAAAAAAATTGTTTTTTACAAAGTTCAGAATATCTAGTGGAAAGCTTTTGTAATGGATTCAAAACGCTACCCGTGCTCTAAGCTAATCAAATCACTTGAACTCATACAATGTAGTGGTTTTTGCAATCAAGCGACGCATCTCAAATATTATTGGGTTGGGGAATATGTTCGCAGCGTAGCTTTTATTTAAACAAAAAACAATGATTATATCAATAAGTTAATCAATTGTATATTCGCCGCAATTCATTTTTTCCGCCAATTCACGACTGGTTCTTCATCGAATTCAGAAGGGGCGTGTCAACGACGTCAAATGCGGGCGCTACACGATTCGTCCAACGTTTCACTCGAATGTTGGACTCAAACATTTGACTCGATGAATCGACAAATGTTGTGACGAATGTGCTGCTACACGGTGAAGTGAATGTTCGATTCAATGCAATCGGTCCAAACAATCGGCGAGTATTTGGATCGAATGTTTATTGTTTTTATTTACCATCAAAAACGCTAGGAAACTGGATGACGATGCGAGTATTGAAATTGCTGCCATAGCAATTTACTTAGGGGCTGTCCACATATCACGTGGACAGAAAAAGCACGATTTTGGACTCCTCCCTCCCCCTCCGTGTACAAGCGTGGACATTTTCATACCCCTCCCCCAGTTGTCCACGTGGACATTTTTCCTTTTTTATTTGAGGAAATAGCTGAATTGCGCAGAAGTTAAATTTTAAGTCCATTTGAGTTTATGTTGTTTCAAATTTCACTAGCTGTACCATGCCACACTTTGCTGTGACACATTGAGGCTTTATTGCAAAACAAAACATATGTTTCATATGAGTTTAATTTTGAAATACTTGTAATACTTTGTTTTTCTATTATCTGCGAAGATATAAAGACTATCTGGTTTCCCAACACGGAAACGGGAGGCGATCTGGCGTAGTGGTAACATCCATATCTCTCACGCAGAGATCACGAGTTCAATTCTCACTCCCAACATTCTTCAAAAAATGGAACTAAAACCACTAGCCAAAGCCACCAATGGAACTAAACGAACCAGCCGAAATGTGTTGAATGTAAAATAATAAAATCATAACAATAATATTATACTATACTTTTTATTAATTTATAGTACGGATGGTTTGTACTGCATTTTTTTGCAAGACCCCTAGAATATGACTTTGGCATGTGTTATTGTAATAGAGATAATAGAGAAGAAAAAAAAAACAACACGGAAACGCGTAATATATAGTTGAACAATCCGCATCCGAATATCAAACACATAATTCCAAAGATACATATTCAATATAAGAAAGTTAATTTACGTTCACAGCTTTATCTCAGAAGTGTGCTTCTTCTATTTGGAAATCTTAAAGCTTCCTGAGGTATTGGCAGTAGTGGATCCTTGAAGTGGATTGTATATTGTATATGAGCCTCATCAGTGCCGCATTTTTCGAGTTTTTGAAGCGCACCAAAACGAACAGAACATTTTATATGCATGGATTTTTTTTATCAATAAAAAGAATTTCAGGAAAAGAAAAGATGAAGTAGGAAGCATGTACTGATATTTATAGATCTTCACTTGACAAAGGATTGAGGAGTAACGGGTCGAAATTTTTTTTTCGGAACAACTGTAGCTTCGATATAATTGATTATATGAAAATAAAAAATACAGCATTTTCTAGCTACAAATTTCTAGTTTAGGGATATCGTACGTATATATGTTTAGTTTGATATGTATATGCGTTGTAGACAAGACATTGCAACAAAAATAAAGTGTTTTTGGTTTGCTTTTGAATTTTCTATTGATTTCTAAAATATATTCCCAATAAAATCTAATCAACCTAATTATTTCGCTTCCATTTGATCCATAGAAAGTTTCAGTAGGACTATTTACTATAAAGGTATTCTCTATGAAAAATTATGGTTCAATTTTGAATTAAGAATATTTCATGAAATAATGAACGCACAGCAAATCAATGGTCAAAACTGCCCACTGCAAACTTGACAATATTCTATACAAGGTCCAGTTGTTACTTTGACGAATGCATTATTTTATAACAGAGTTAAAGCGTTTCAAAAATCACTCAAAATTTTCGATGTGGCATTTTGCTCCTCTTTTTTTGTTGAGTGTAGTTCTTTGCCTCCTCCGGAATACGATTGGTCACAGGAAATGTCGGTTCATTTACACACTCGATTCACTTTTAGTCGTCAACACAATACGAAACCTTTACCGCAATAGTTCGGGGAATTTTCAGAGGGCACTAATAGCGTATTAAAAATATTTTCAATTTATATTTTCTTATTTTTCATCTGCTTATTGACCATTCTTCATTAAGTGTCTAGATGGCTTCCAAAGAGCTCGTGGGGAAAACTTACATTAAAAAAACTCACGACTCATTGATTTTTTACTAACCTTGCCCCAAAAGTTATTTGTATTGCTTTTTAGTTTTTCCCGTTTATGTTGTTTTGATTTTCCTCCACTTGAATCCTTATCAAAAAATCACTTATGAAATTCCAACAGTTTACTAGAGAGTAATTCGACGCCAAATAAATCAGCTACTGCCCCTCCTCACCCATTATTTTAAATTTGTTCATTTAAAAAAACCATGGATGAGTTATACCTATGATATAACCGCAAGCTTGACGTAGGACTGCCGTTGGTTTAGTAATCATTTGTGTTTTTTCAATCAGCAATAATCGCACTTCGTATGTTCCTCATTGGGTACGATATCATCGCTGCGCAGAACTATTGATTAAATTATTCATTAAACTAGTGAATGAATGAAACAATTTACGAATTCAATTGCAAACAAATCCTAATTTAGGTCAATTCATGCATTATGGTAGTGCTTATCGCAGCAAATAGTTATCAACATTTTGCCTAATCATCAAACGGTATGCGTAGAAATTCAGTGAGCTGGCGACATGAAGGGGCATGCAGTCTTGAATAACCGAGCCAAAGCGTTGTATTTGTACCCGCTTTTGTAGACCGTGTTAGCAAAACGCATTTCGGAGTGTAAAAATGCATGGGGTTATGAAAAGTACTGCCGAGATCTGGAATATCGATTTTCCCAACTCATTGGTTTCGGAAACTGTGTTGGGAAAACACATTCCGGTTTGCAAAAACGCAAACGAGTACAAAAGTACCCGCTGCTTGTATCTATTCTGCCATGCCGATTTCCACAGGCTCCATGGTTTTAAAGTCTGTGTGAGGCTGTGTTAGCAAATCGGAATTTGCAAAAACGCAAACGAGTACAAAAGTACTCGCTTTTTTTCCCAAAATATATATTTTATTAAGGCACATGTGGCGTTAGCTTGACGGGGCCGGGAGTCCAATATTTTGACAGTTTTTGTCTTACAACTATGTTAGTAATATGTAACCGATTACTCGCGGTTGGCTCGAGTTTAGTATTACAAGTGTTCTCATAATTGGTATGTTGCAGTCTTCGATGCTCTGTACGTGTGCCCGACACGGGATACTTTCTATTGGGATGCAGCTGACCATTAATCAGCAACGCCCCCCTAGTCTGTACCTCATATCTAGCGTGGTGCGTCTTTCTCGACTCGAGGAATCCAGGATAGAATGGTCACTAGCCGGCGCAATCATCAGCTCGTGTAGAGTTGTCATGAGCGGTACAACCTTTGGCTCTTGTTGAATGATCAGTGGACTGCACAACCTTCGGCCCGTGCATCTGTAAAGAGTGTGTGTATGTATTGCTGCTTGTATCTATTTTGCAATGCCGATTTTCCTTGGCTCCATGGTTTTGAAGTCTGTGTTAGGGAAACATTCATATTTGCAAAAGCGCAAACGAGTACAAAAGTACCCGCTGCTTGCGTTTATTTTGCCATACCGATTTCCCCAGGCTCCATGGTTTTGAAGTCTGTGTTAGGGAAACATTCCGATTTGCAAAAGCGCAAACGAGTACGAAAGTATCCGCTGCTTACATCTACTTTGCAATGCCAGTTTTCCCTGGCCATGGTTTTGAAGTCTGTGTTAGGGAAACATTCCGTTTTGCAGAAACGCAAACGATACCGATTTATCCTGGCTCCATGGTTTTGAAGTCTGTGTTAGGGAATTATTCCAATTTGCAAAAGCGCAAACGAGTACAAAAATACTCGCTACTTGCATCTATTTTGCAATGCCGATTTCCCCAGGCTCCATGGTTTTGAAGTCTGTGTTAGGGAAACATCCATTCATTCCTGCGATGGTACCTCAATCGCTGCTCAATTATAACTGAGTGGATTTACGAGCGGCGCTCGCTTATATACCGATTGGTGATTTCAATAGCCGGTTTTGAAAGCAATTTTAAGGCTATTGAAACAAGTTTTTGGATCAAAAAGTAACAAGCATATAACGCGTAGACATTTTATCTTTCGAATGAAGTGTTTATCATACCATTTCGTTCAGTTGTTTAGAAGCTATTAACGCTCAAAATCTCGGTCTCCGGCGTAACGCTTTCGTTTTCGAAACATTGGTTTTACACCCCGGTATAGAAATGAAAGACGTCAAAAAAATATAACTCTTCCCGATTGAAATAAGTTTTTGAGAGATCAATCAACTTCTATTAAAATTCAAAGAAATTTTCTTATACAGGTTGTTAGGTAGTCGAGCAGGAATATTTCAGGTGATAGAGGATCATGTTTGATCATAAAAATCTTCCACACTTATTGTAAGATATGTATGACCAGCAGCTTAGCAACACTGTTACCGACAAGCTACCAACCTCTAAGCACAGAATAAAGGTGAAAAAAGGCTTTCAGCCATTCAAGTATAAGATCGTAACGAGGAAACATCCATGTATTACCGTTATACAATAAATGTACAATTAAACTATAATTGTGTTGCTATTGCCTTCGTTTAGTCACAACACTACACATATGGTCAAATCTCAACTACGGAAGAATTATTGAACATTTCTTTTTTGCCTTAAACTGATTTTGATTCAAAAAGTACGCCGCTTAGCACGATTCAATTGCTTCCATTTGAGGAAAACTGCATAAAATTCTGTTGCGAAACATTTAAATTAGGGGAAGATAACAAGAAGGAAAACAGTGTGGCATCGAGGAAAGAATTGTAGAGTGGTTGGAGAGCTTCAATTTGGTTGATAAAAACAATCCAGTTTATCATGCATTTTTGGAAAATTAATAAAAACCCATAAAAGACACTACATTTTAAAGTTCTTCTTTACTTGTTAAGGTTTCTTAATTACATTAAATTGAATGTTTTCTAAATTAGAGTTAGTTCAAGACATGAAATTAGGCTCAAGAAAAGTTCTACAACGGTGTCCTACTTGAAAATTGACCATATGCGTAGAAGAATCTTTTTCATCAAATATGATCCTCTATCACCTCCTGAAATATTCCGAATCAGCTACTTAATTCCATGTATATTCTTATCAGAATACTGGCTCAATTGTTTTAAGTTTGGCGACTAGTGGTGCATGGACAATCTTACGCGAATGTAAATATTGTTTCCTAGAAATTGACGAAATTAAAACACTTTGGAAGACTGATTTTACGTGCTATTCTGTATGAAAAACTATACAGACATTAGTATCCTATGACCAACTGTTCTTGAAATATAATAAAATGTATAGGAAATTATATTAGATATAAAAAAACATTTATGCATTTCATAAAACATCAACAATTATGAAATCGTTTATTTTTGTAGCATACTCCGTTACTATAAAAAAGTTCGATCATAGGAAATAGCTTAGTCATTCACAGTTTACGTGAGATAAAATACATGAACTTTGACTGAGCAGCTCAATTCATTTACTGATAAATATGGCGAGTTTTGAAATTCTTGAACATGTATTATTTAATTTAATTTTGAATGTATAAATGATTGTGTTTAAACAAAATAATCTTCCTATCCACGTGGACTCAGTGTTTACCCCCTCCCCCCTCTCCGTGGACAAGCGTGGACATTTTATCACCCCCTACCCCCCCTAAAGTTGTCCACGTGGTATGTGGACAGCCCCTTATATCGGGCTGTAAATTAAAAATGCTTGAAATCAACAACTGCAATATTTTGCCGAATATTTTGAATTTTATGAACCAATTTCATAGTTCCTTCATCAAAAACTTGTAAACAAACCAATCTGTCAAAGATAGATTCGGACGAATCGTGTAGCGGTGTATCGAACGCATCGAGTGTCGAATCAACGAATGACAAAAATTCTTCGACTCGTGCCACTCGCGTTGGAAGGTAAAGCCAGCGCTACACGATGCTACGAACACCCTCGAATGCTGGACGCTCGATGATTCGACGCATCGTGTAGTCGACTGACGAGCTACGAACCTCCAATGTCGAGCGTCGAATATTCGCATTGGATGGTAATCCGTTCGTTGTGGATTACCTTCCAGCGCGAGTGGCACGAGTCAAAGAATTTTTGTCATTCGTTGATTCGACACTCGATGCGTTCGATACACCGCTACACGATTCGTCCGAATCTATCTTTGACAGATTGGTTTGTTTACAAGTTTTAGATGAAGGAACTATGAAATTGGTTCATAAAATTCAAAATATTCGGCAAAATATTGCAGTTTAATAATGTTGATTTCAAGCATTTTTAATTTACAGCCCGATATCAGTACAATTTCTACGGCAGCAATTTCTATACTCGCATCGTCATCCAGTTTTCTAAAGTTTTTGATGGTAAATAAAAACAATAAACATTTGGTTCAAATACTCGCCGATTGTTTGGACCGATTGCATTGAATCGAACATTCACTTCACCGTGTAGCAGCACATTCGTCACAACATTTGTCGATTCATCGAGTCAAATGTTTGAGTCCAACATTCGAGTGAAACGTTGGACGAATCGTGTAGCGCCTGCATAATCCACAACGAACGGATTACCTTGCAACGCGAATATTCGACACTCGACATTGGAGGTTCGTAGCTCGTCAGTCGATTACACTATGTGTAGCGCTGGCTAAAGTCGCTATTTTTGAACTTTGCAACCCATTTCTGTGCTGTAGAACTTCTCCATACACGTCGCAATATTCCGGGCTGGATCAGCAGCTTTTTGATTTCGACGAAAAGCATAGAAGAGCAGGGTTTGGATTGAGCAGCGGTACGAACTAGACGTGCTCGTTCGCGCTCCGTGTTTTCTCTTCGAGTGTCAGTGGTGTTTCGATGAAAAGATGCACTAGTTGAATATAAAAGTGTGTTTCTACATCGATATATTGAAATCCAAAGGGATTCGTTCAATTCCTAGAATATTTTCGAAAGCTGCCAGCATAAAACCAATGTGTATGTGTGATAGTTGAAAACATTCTAAAGGCGTTCTAGTGGGTGTAAACATTGAAAATAATGTCTGAATAAAAAAGAAAATCCGCGAAGCCTGGCTAAAGGCGGGATTGGTAGAGAGTTAAGGTGGGACCACAATGCCGCGCTATGCGTCGCATTGCGACAATTGTGCTTTGACATGTGTGTTTCCATTTAGTCAAACACAATAATGCGTTGCGTCATTAGCATCGTTGTACTAAACGCTAGCATTTGTTCTAAACTGCTTGCGCCGAATTATCGATGGCAGTGGCATGGTGTCGACGTCTGGTGGCAACTTCAAATTAGGGCCATAATTTGGGTCCCAAACTCGTTAGTGTAATCTCTATCAGATTAGAAGACACGGATCCGGTTTTTAAATTCTAAAATTTGAATGAAAATTTTCACATCATGTCATATGATTACTTGAAACACGTGTTTCTGACTTTCATTCAACCATATGGCTAAACAATTCCAACATTGTTGCTGAATTTTTTCATCATAATATAGAATTGTCTTTATAAACAATTTTCGTATGAGACTTTTTCACCACCTGCAAACAAAAATGTTTTTCATTTAAATGGAATACTAGTTTGATATGGAAAAGCTAATTTACATTCATAATTTTAATTTTGAAAACGGTATAATTCCAACTGAAAATCAGCTATTCTTACACGCTCCCCTAAACTAGTGAACGAAGTTCAATGCCGCCAGCGCGGATATGGCAATGTGTTGTTTTTAAAAACATTCAACTGATCCGTGGACACTACAAGAACAAGATTTTCATACGAATTTTATTTTGTTTTTGTTTACATTAAAAGTGGTGACGCGAATGCTAAATTGTGACTGCAAATCAACAGACTGCGTCGGGCAAATGTTTTATTTTTTTTTATTTAAATTGTTTATTTTTACAGGCTCAGTTACATAGGTTTAAAGGAGCCGAACTCCTTACTGTATTGTTACTAGTATATAAACATTTTTCCTTAATTCTAATGTTAATAATATAGGAAACCGATTACTCGCGGTCGACTCGAGTTTAGAAGGGTTTAGAAGGGTCAATATATCCTCATATCCCTTCCTTTTCTTCAGGAAAAGGAAGGGATATGAGGATATATTGACAATGATCACACTCACACTCTCAATCACACTCTCAATCACACTTATCACACTCAATTCTTAAACCTATCTTATATCTAATATGTATTTACATTTCATCTTATTCTTAAGAAGGGATCCGATCTCTCACAAAGGAAAAGGAAAAGGAAAAACTAAGGGTGTAAGGACAATCACACACGAAGATCGATAGCTTTAAGGAATACATATATTTGGGACATGTAATCAAGGTCTAACCGAGCCAACACGTCTCTCACCGGCATCATGGGCTGCCTTCCTCGGGCCCGAAGGGTGACTACTAAATTCGATCTGGCGACAAGATACAGCTCGCACGACCAAACAACGTGCTCGATGTCGTGGTAACCTTGGCCACAAACACAAAGATTGTTGTCGGCAAGATTAATACGAAAGAGTAGCGCATCTAACGAACAGTGATTGGACATGAGTCGGGAGAAGGTGCGAATAAAGTCCCGACTCAAGTCCAGACTTTTGAACCATGGTTTGAGGCTAACCATAGGGATAATCGAGTGGAGCCACCGGCCCAATTCATCTTCGTTCCATTTGCGTTGCCAGTTAACTATGGTATTTTTGCGGACTAAAGAATAAAATTAATTGAAGGCGATTTGACGCTGATAAATATCGCCTTCAATTGCACCTACCTTTGCTAATGAGTCAGCCATCTCATTACCCGGAATTGAGCAATGTGAAGGGACCCAGACAAAGGTAATGACATAACAGCGTCTGGATAAAGCACTCAAAATTTCTCGTATTCTCTCAAGGAAGTACGGCGAGTGCTTTTCCGGCCTCACTGAACGGATAGCTTCGACAGAGCTAAGACTATCCGTTACAATGTAATAGTGTTCAACAGGTCGTGAGGCGACGCTGTCCAGCGCCCAGTGTATCGCTGCCAATTCAGCAATATACACTGAGCAAGGATTCTGCTAAAAAATGCTAAAAAATTCGTTGAACACTCCAAATCCTGTGGACTCATTCATAGAGGACCCATCAGTAAAGTACATATTATCACAATTGATATCCCCATACTTTGCATCGAAGATCGTTGGAACGATCCTCGATCGAAGATAATCTGATGTTCCATGGATATCCTGCTTCATGGACAGATCAAAATGCACAGAGGAATTGATGTAGTCAGGAAAACAAACACGGTTGGGAATATACGAAGAAGGATTAACCTGCATGGAGACGAATTCATGATATGAACTCATGAATCCAGAATGAAAATTTAGCTCGATCAGCTGCTCAAAATTTCCGATCACCAATGGGTTCATAACCTTACACCGGATGAGGAACCGAAGAGATAATAAATTGAAGCGATCTTTTAGTGGGAGTAGGCCTGCCAAAACCTCGAGACTCATGGTATGCGTTGAGGGCATACATCCCAACTCGATACGGAGACAAAGATACTGAATTCGCTCGAGTTTAATGAGGTGTGTTTTGGCAGCTGATTGAAAACAGATACTGCCATACTCCATCACTGAGAGAATAGTTGTTCGATACAACATTATAAGATCTTCGGGATGGGCTCCCCACCAGGTGCCGGTAATTGTACGGAGAAAGTTTATTCTTTGTTGACATTTTTTACTCAGATACCTAATATGGGCCCCCCAAGTACATTTAGAGTCGAACCAGACCCCAAGATACTTGAATGACATAGCATGAGTGATCGGTTTACCCAAAAGTTGAAGCTTCGGTTTTGCTGGCTTATGCTTCCTAGAAAAAACCACCATCTCTGTTTTCTCCGTGGAGAATTCGATCCCTAGCCCAATGGCCCAGGTTGAAAAATTGTTCAAAGTATCTTGTAAGGATTCTTGCAGGTCGGATTCGTTTGATCCTACGACAGACACCACTCCATCATCTGCAAGTTGTCTTAGGCTGCAATTTTGTGTAAGGCAATTGTCAATGTCGCTTACGTAGAAGTTGTACAAAAGGGGGCTTAAACATGAGCCCTGGGGGAGTCCCATATAAGAGACCCGACTTACTGCCGAATCTCCGTGAGAAAAGTTCAAATGTTTCTCACAAAGCAAGTTATATAACATATTATTCAATAGAGGCGGCAGACCCCGAGAGTGTAATTTGTCTGACAAAACCTCTATTGAAACAGAATCAAAGGCCCCCTTTATGTCCAAGAATACTGAAGCCATTTGTTTTTTTTCGGCGTAAGCCATTTGAATTTCTGAAGAAAGCAACGCAAGACAATCATTCGTCCCCTTGCCCCTGCGGAACCCATATTGTGTATCTGAGAGTAGGCCATTCGTTTCAACCCATCGATCAAGGCGAAACAAGATCATTTTCTCCAACAATTTCCGTATACAAGACAGCATTGCTATTGGGCGGTACGAATTGAAGACGGACGCGGGTTTTCCGGGTTTTTGAATAGCTATAACTCGTACTTGTCTCCAATCATCTGGAACAATATTATGCTCCAGAAACCGATTGAATAAGTTCAACAAGCGATGTTTCGCCACATCAGGGAGATTTTTCAGCAAGTTGAACTTAATTCTATCCAATCCCGGAGCAGAATTGTTACATGAAAGGAGAGCAAGAGAGAATTCTACCATCGAAAACTCGGAATCAAGATCGCACCTATCTTGTGGTATATCTCGAATAATTCTTTGCACCGGAGCGGAATCGGGACAAACCTTTCGTGCAAAATTAAAAATCCATCGATGTGAATATTCCTCGCTTTCATTG
This sequence comes from Toxorhynchites rutilus septentrionalis, assembly GCF_029784135.1. NCBI lineage: Eukaryota > Metazoa > Arthropoda > Insecta > Diptera > Culicidae > Toxorhynchites > Toxorhynchites rutilus. The sequence goes on along the minus strand of NC_073745.1, from coordinate 145,441,452 downwards.
GATGAAGAGCGATTTCTCATGTTTCGAGCCACTTTCCATAATTTTTTCATTGACGTTTCTCGTGATAAACCTCCCACGAAATTTCGCCAATAAGCACGTTTTTTCCCTTTGATCAAGTTTTTAAATTGATTTTCAAGGTCCAAATACGTTTGAAAATTCTCAATGGTTCCACGTTTCCGAAAAGCTTTAAATGCATTCGATTTATCTCCATAAAGCTTGGAACACTGGCCATCCCACCATGGATTGGGAGGCCTTCGACGAATAGTGGAACCTGGGATGGGTTTCGTTTGAGCGCGAACCGCGCTGTCATAGATCAAACGAGAAATGAAGTTATACTCCTCCAATGGAGGCAAACCATCTCTGGAATTGATGGCTAGAGCAATCGCGTCCGCATATTTTTTCCAGTCAATATGTCTTGTGAGGTCGTATGCCATGTTTATTGATTCAGAAGAATTCAACCCATTGGTGATAGAAATTTTGATTGGCAAGTGATCACTACCGTTGGGATCCTGGATTACATTCCACTTGCAATCTAACGATAGTGAATTCGAGCAAAGCGAGAGGTCAAGAGCACTTGGTTTAGCAGGAGGTTTAGGTACACGTGTTGTTTCCCCAGTGTTCAAAACGGTCATATTGAAGCTGTTACAAAGGTCATATATCAACGATGAACGATTATCGTCGTACTGTTCCCCCCAGGCAGTTCCGTGAGAGTTGAAGTCTCCCAAGATCAATCGTGGCTCAGGAAGGAGTGAGCACATGTCAACAAGTTGCTTGCGGCTAACCGCAGCTCTCGGAGGCCAATACAAGCTGACTATACAGAGGTCTTTGCCTCTGATGTTTGCATGACAAGCAACAGCTTCGATCCCTCCAATAGGTGGAAGGTCAATTCTAAAAAATGAGTGACACTTATTGATCCCCAATAGTACCCCTCCGTATCTGTCATCGCGGTCCAAGTGTATTATATTAAAATCGTGGAAAGAGAGATCATTTTGAGAAGAGAGCCAGGTTTCGGATAGAGCAAAAACATCACAATTGAGTTTATGAATTAGAAATTTGAATGTATCCAATTTAGGGATAAGACTACGACAATTCCACTGTAAAACAGTGATATCTCCGACCTCTCTATTTAAATTAGACATCAAGAGAGATAATCATTGCAAGGAGGGGCCATGTTTGCATCAATTGCTGCAAAATTGTCTTTAGTACTGGAAGCATTGCGGTGACAATGGTTCTGATGGAGTCGGAAACATTAAAACACGTGAAGATTTGATCCACAAGGTCAGACAACTTTATAAATCCCGATTGGGAAGTTGAACTTGACGGAAAAACAGGGACAGTTGGGGTTTTTGATGTCCCCTCGAGTGCTGGGTCGTTCGAAGGTGAACTATTACCACGGAGGCCAAGAGGGACCTGGTTTTGCTTATCCGCTGCACTCGATTTTTTGGGCAAGCTAACAGGGGGTATCACCGGAGGGACTTGTCCTTGAACTTTGGGAGTGGTCACATTTTTGCGCCGGGGATTCCCTTGAGAAATAAACGGCGTGCCCCCGTTAGCTGTATCCGCTTCCATTTCGTCAACTGGCAACGTAGCGAAGACATTGTGTGTATTGATTGGTTGTTGTTCTTGAGCCAGTGGAGAAGCGCCCTTCAAAATTTCTGCGAAAGTGCGTTTAGAGCGTTCCCTCAAAGAGCGCTTCTGTTTCTCCCAGCGAGCCTTGTATGTTCCACAAGCTGAGAGCACGTGTGGGGATCCCCCGCAATATGGACACTTATGCTCAGTCGCACTGCAGGATTTCCCCTCATGTTGTTCTCCGCAAGTGGCACATCGTTCTTTATTGGCACAATAAGCAGCCGTGTGACCAACTGACTTGCACTTTAGACAAGTCATTGGCTTTGGAATAAAAAGTCGCACGGCTAATCTCAATTTATCTACCATCACGTAGTCAGGGAGAGCTGAACCAGCGAAGGTGACTCGAAACGAGTTGGACGGCGTAAATTTCTTTTCTTCTCCTTCATGGGAGACTGTTCCGAGCTGGCGGCAACCCAAGATCTTAACAGTCGTCGAGGGCAGTTTTTTAAAACGGCCGGTACCTTCACTCGTAATGTATTCGCACGTCAAGCCCGTTTCGGTTATCACACCCTCAATTTCGACTATGTGAGAGGGAATGTAGACCCGATACTCAATTGTAAAATGCTGATCGACAACAATCTTGTTTGCGTCTTTTAGATCATTCACGACAACTCGCAATTTGTTTGGTCTAACCTTCGAAATTTCCGAAACGGAGGTATACCTTGCCAGATCTTTCGCGATCTGCATGACTCTCAACGCCTTTCCATTTGGCTTAGGCCTGAAGAAAACAACCCAGGGACCAGTTCCGGGCGCATCTTCTGGATAGACCTTTACACGGGGAGTGGGAATAACAGGGGGGGAAGGCGAGGACGGGGATTGAGAGTGGGAAGACGAAGGTTGAGAAGGAGCGGGAAGAACAGAGGGAGAAGACGAGGTTGAAGGTAGAGTGGGATCGTTAAGGGCAGATGGGAGATTTGCTAGTTTTTTGGAGGGAGGCTTGGTAGGGTTAGCTGACTCGTCCCCAGAAGATGTATCTTCCGTATTTGGTACGCGTTTGAGTGACTTTTTTTATCACTTAGGAGGGAACTAGAGTCAGAGACCTCCATATCCGAAGGTCCCCCACCCTCTGCCATTTTAAAATTGGCACTTATATTCTAAGTATTTTTTTTTAAATACTATTTCACAATAATAATAATTCACAAAAACAAAAAAAAACTTATAATTAATAAATATTTTCTCTCACTATATTCAATCTTATTCACCTATGAACGCACTCCAGTGCAGATGAACGGGAGCGTGCTGAAAGCTCGTTGGTGGTGGGAATGTGCCTACGACACCACTACACACAGTCGTCGGTGAAAGCTTACCCGCACTGTCACTGTTGGCACGATGACTCGGCGAAATCTCCAATGTCGGCGAAGCAGCGACAAAACAAAAACCAATGCTTGGCTTTCCGAGGATGAAAACCTCTATCCACTTGCAGGCAGGGCACTTCACTCACTATCCAGATAGCGAAATGAACTCTTCAGCGGCAAAAAAAAACAACAATCACGCGGTAACCGATAACGGAACTTGGACGCGACTTTCCTTCGCCTGGTTACTTCGGGCAATCGGCGAAGAATGGCAAATGTTTTAGTACAAAACGCAAGCAATGACAGCTGATGAGAAGCAACGCACAACGCGGCATTCTGTTTCCACCTTTAATCATGTAGCGGTTTTATCACTTTGGTTTAGGACATCACAGCTCGGATAAGAACGAAAGGACAAAGCTATGTTTTTACATGCATAGTTGATTTTTTTTCTTTCTTATTATCTCCTCCTGTCTCATAGTGTGTTCCATGGCTTCCATGGCTTTCCATATTAAGTGCGATTCACATACAACATCCACGTCACGTTCACGTCCCGTCACGTCACGTTACGTAAGTTATTCTACCATGCAATTATTATGAAAACATTCACATACACCGGCACCGTAACGACCCGTCAGCATACGTTCAATGGAAACGACCGGTAGGATTTGTAGAAAAGAATAATTGACGGAGACGGACGGTTCCTTGGGTTTTTGTCTGGGCTTTGTGTCTCGGCTTTTGTTTTGATTTCGGTTGTACATTAATTTACATCTAATTCAACATTTAGCTAATTGGACAGACCTGTGATGATACACTTTTAATTGGACATTTTTACCTCTAATTGGACATTTTAGTAAACATTGAGTTTGGGGCCCAAATTATGGACAGACATTGAAAATCTCCACCAGTCACGAATGTTCAATGACTGGTTAAAATCGCCTCCAATGAGACACTGAGTGGTGCCTCGGCATGTCGCATTATAAGTAACTTACTGTACTTTTTATGCTAATAAAGGGTGTGTCACATCAAATTGCATCACGGAAAAAACGCTGTAGAAATTTAATTTTTAGGAATTATATCTTCAGCTTTCGCTTATAATCAGATAAGAGTGTATAGATCACGTTGGCCATGCTTCACTGTCAATTTTTCGTAAATTTGGAAAAATGTCGTCGAACGAAAAAGAGCGTCGTGAATTAATCCTGTGCACTCATTTCGAGAATCCGGAGTTGTCACATCGGGACATCTGTAAGATGCTGGGAATCGTCCAATCCACGGTCAGCAGAGTACTAAAACGATACTTCGAGAACCTAACCATCGACCGGAAGGTGAACAACGGCAACAATGGATGCTCCGTCAGTGAAAAAGATCACAAGCGCGTAGTTAAGCAGTTTAGACGTGATCCGAGAAGTGCGGTCCGGGATGTCGCCAATAAGCTGAATTTGTCAAGTTCATTCGTCCAGCGGACCAAGCAGCGGGAGGGCCTGTGTACATACAAGGTTCAGAAGGCTCCTAACCGCGACGAAAGGCAAAACATGGTGGGGAAGACGCGAGCCCGGAAGCTGTACCCCGAAATGCTGACGAAGCCGCATTGCCTGGTAATGGACGACGAAACCTACGTCAAAGCGGACTTTCGTCAGCTGCCGGGCCTGTTGTTCTTCTCCGCAGAGGACAAATTTAGCGTTCCGGAGGAGATTCGCAAGCAGAAACTATCCAAGTTTGCCAAAAAGTACATGGTGTGGCAAGCGATCTGCTCTTGCGGAAACGGGCAGGTTTACCTTAAGGAGTGCCTACAGAAGCGCTTACTACCACTATTGAAGCAGCACGAGGGCCCGACCATCTTCTGGCCGGATCTCGCTTCGTGCCACTATTCAAAGGACGTGTTGGAGTGGTACGAAGCCAACGGGGTCACCTTCGTGCCAAAAGAAAATGAACCCGCCCAACACGCCGGAGCTTCGCCCAATAGAGAAATATTGGGCGATTATGAAGCAGGCCCTCCGGAAGAACCCAAAAGTTGTCAAATCGGAGGCGGTCTTCAAGAGAAAATGGATTTCTGTTCAAAAAACAGGAAGTGGGTTATATCTATGGTATAACCGCAAGGGTGACGTAGGACTATCGTTGATTTAGAGATCATTTGTTTGAAGTTGAATCTAAATCCATCCTGAATGAATGAATAAATAAACATTTGGGTGACTTCAAAAACGAGAGTGTTACGTTGGAGACTCAAGGTTTTATGCATCCAATATTGGATACAAAAAACCTTGTTCTGAAGAATAATCTTCAGAAGCTTTCCTGCTAACTGCACTTGATTGACAAATCACAAAACCAAATGTATGTGGTCGCAGTATTATATGGATAGAAAACATTAAAATAAACTCGCTTGAATGTAATTTTCAATTCCAAGGGGAACTGGCAGATTATTTTTCAGCAACGATCATTTCTTTCCAGATTTCCTCTCGATAACCAGCAAACGAAAAGAGTTGCGCGCGTGTATGTGTGTGGCGGCTGCTTCTATGTCTTCCCGAGGAACCGTATTTCGATGCTGATACTCTCTTGGTCACGAGAGTATCAGCATCGACTTTTCTGCGCTCCCTCACAGTTAAAACAAACTGATTGCATTTCAGGTCTGGTCAGGCCAGGTAATGAATCCCTCGATCCCTCGCCGTTCAGCTCGTTCAGTAACGATGTTGTCTTGTCGATGTTCTCAGGCGTCGTGCACAAATTACGTAACGCTAAAAATCCGAATTTTGAACCACCTCCCCCCCCCTTTCGTAACGCAATTTCCTATCTCTAATAAACAGAAAGTAACGCAACATCTACCCCCTCCCCCCTTATCGCGTTACGTAATTTGTGCACGACGCCTCACGAAAAATGAATCGGTTTCACCACCAGAATATCATTTCAGTATGCTTTTCGTGCGTGATTGAATCGAGAGAAGGTGTGGTTTACGATGGCAATTTGGAAGGCAAACTAGAGGAGAATGAACTCTCTGAGTATGAAAATTTCTGCGACTGAGCAATAATCGATTGAAAATTATATAATTTTCGCGATACGAAACATTTTCCGTTTTTCATGTTATGCATCCAATATTTAATACGAATATATCCTACTGATGGGAAAGAATAATCTTCAGAAGCTTTCCAGCTAATTACACTTGATTGAGAAATTACGAAATCAAATGTATTTGGTCGCTGTGTTCGCCATATAATTAGAAAACATTAAAATAAACTCTTTCGCATGGATGTATTCTTCAATTCCCAGGGAACTGGCAGATTATTTTTCAGCAACGATTAGATCTTTCCGGAATTTTCTCGATGCTGTATGGCATCCAAACGAAAATTCTCGTTTCAGTTTGGCCTGCAAAAAACTTTTCTAAACTCTAATCCATCAAATTTGGAGCCCTGAAAAGGGCCGATGATTATATGCTAAGCTAATATAGCACCCTCTCCTTGGATTCGATGGGCCAGCTGAATGTCCTTGGGCATGATGTGACGCGTTTTGCGTGGATAGCACACAAATTTGTATCTTCGAATAAGCCTCCTGCAGCGTCATAACCGCGGAACTTTGGAAGCGCAAGTCGGTTTTGAAGTCCTGAGCAATTCCACGATCCAAAAGCTGCAAATGTAGCTTGCGGATCAGCAATTCGGTCGACTTCCGATAGCGATGAATTTCACGCAAAGTTCCCGGTCGATAGCGATGTGGCTTCTTCACCTATCCTGCGGCTGGTGCGCTTATCCGAGCTGCTTTCGTGTGCCTTACCACTGAAAGACTAACTAGCTATCTGCTTGGTCCCAAACAAACGAGTCGTCACGGTGCGAGAGTAGAGTAAGAAATGAACGAAAGCAAAGGAAGCGTCATTTTATAAACCATAAAAGTATAGAATCTAAACCCCACCCTTATTATATTCGTTGCTTACCCTGAGAGAGAAACGAATAACATCGAAGTAAGTATACAGTAATATATTTGAATCCGGACACTTTGCGTTACATTTAATACCATACCGCAGCCACAACATTTTCTGCATGTTGAATTAATGCGATTGATAAGTAACTATCAAGAAACTATCAGTAACTATATTAGCAACTATTAATCGCATAAATTCAACATGAAAAAAATGTTATGGCTGTGGTATGATATTGAATGTAATGCAAAGTGTCCGGATTCAAAAGCATTACTGTAAAAAAGAGTTAACTCGACTGGAATTTTTTCGGTTCGGCCTGCAAAAACGAAATTAAGAGCCCCCGCCGACTGCAGGCTGACTTGTCGACCGATAGTTCGGTCGGCTTCTTAATCAGTACGGAGAAAAAAAGTCTGTAGTGTACAGCATAATGCATAGACGTAAGTATGAGCTTCCCCATCTCACATTCCAATAAGATTAATGGGTTTCCAAGTGGGCGCGCTACATACGGATACGAATGATTTCAATAACCTGTTTTCGAAGCTATCATTAAGCTATTGAAACAATTTTTCGACTCAATAAATAGCAATCATATAACTCTTGGACATTTTATCTTTTGTATGAAATGATTATCATACTGTTCCGTTGATCCGAAGCAGAATGAATCACGCTTAAAGAAGGAATGGATTTTTTCTTGGAATTTAGTCAGCAGAAATAATGCCCTTTCCAATTTCCAAAACAATTAAAAACGACAAACGGTAAACAGTTTCATCAAAGTGATTTCTTTGATATGGGGATATATTCACTACATCATGTCATATATTTCATATTTTTCATTATGAAATCCATATCCATGGCACCTATCGGTATCGAATTATCATCGACACCACGATTTTCGCTAAATGCTCCTTTCAGTTCGGCCTGTAAAAAACTTTTCTGAACTCTAATCCATCAAATTTGGAGCCCTGAAAAGGGCTGTTGATTATATGCTAAGCTAATATAGCACGCTCTCCTCGGATACGATGGGCCAGCTGGATGTCCTTGGGCATGATGTGACGCGTTTTGCATGGATAGCACACAAATTGGTATCTTCTAATAAGCCTCCTGCAGCGTCATAACCGCGGAACTTTGGAAGCGCAAGTCGGTTTTGAAGTCCTAAGCAATTCCACGAACCAAATGCTGCAAAGGTAGCTTGCGGATCAGCAATTCGGTCGACTTCTGATAGCGACGAATTTCATGCGAAGTTCCCGGTCGATAGCGATGTGGCTTCTTCACGCTTCCTGCGGCTGATGCGCTTATCCGAGCTGCTTTCGTGGTAACTTACCACCGAAAGACTAACGATCTGTCTGCTTAGTCCCGATGAAACGAGTCCTCACGGTGCGAGAGTAGAGTAAGAAATGAACAAAAGCATTTTTTTTTTACATTCAAATTAATTTATTTTATTTCTTTTTTGATGTACAAATATTTTACAGTGTAAGAGATTCCACATTGGTGATTCATACTTTGATTCAATTTTGCTATAATAATTAGTTTAAATTTTTCTTAGGAGGTTGGTATGTCATTTTGTCAGTTGTTTCTGAGCTGTTGTAGTTTGAATATTTAATCTAACTAAGCCTACTATATACACACTCTAAATCTACTATATACAAATATTTACAATGTTTTAGGGATAAAGGTCCCTGATGTTTTGCCATTCCGACTGTCGAACTCTGTTTATATGTCGTTGTTCGAACTGATCGATTCTAGTCCTTATTGGGTCAAAACACGCTAACCGGTGGACGTCAGTGGTTCTCGTGTGCCACGGAAGATTGAGAATTATCTTCAGAAAACGGTTTTGGATTACCTGGAGCTTATTGAGGTGTGAACTGGCGCATCCCCTCCAGACCGGGGAGCCGTATTCTAGCATCGGCGACACCACTTGCTTGAATATTGCCAGCTTGTTCGTGGTACACGTCTTTGCCCGCCTGGCGATGATCGGATAGAGGTTATGGAGCATGATGATGGCTTTGTTTACTCGATCGGTTACGTGTGAACGGAAGATGAGTTTACTATCGAGAATTACACCAAGGTAGCGAGCCTCGGACGACCACTCGATCTCGCTTTCCAATATCTTTACCTTCCTCGTCGGCCTCAGTCGTTCCGTGTTGCGATGTGGAAAAACAACCGTTTGAGTTTTTGCCGCATTCACTCGGATCTTCCAGGTGTAAAGATATTTGACGTATTCATTGATACCGGTTTGGAGTTTAGCTACGAGAGCATTGATGACACGTCCGTTGTAGGTGATAGCCGAATCATCGGCAAACAGCGATAGATTGCCGCCTCCGGGTAGAGGTGGAATGTCCGAAGTGTACAGGTTGTACAGTAGAGGACCCAGAATACTCCCTTGGGGGACACCAGCTGCAATTGGGTATGGCTCAGAAAGTGCCCCAGCAATGTAGACTCTAGATGATCTCCCACGGAGATAATTTTGGACCGTTTTTACCAGGTAGACTGGGAAGTTGAATCTCTGGAGCTTAAATACCAGTCCGTCATGCCAGACATTATCGAATGCCTTCTCGATGTCCATCAGGGCCATGACGGTGGTTTTTGAAAGCTCCTTCGATCGCTTGACCATGTTGACTACCCTCTGGAGTTGGTGTACTGTAGAGTGACCTCGACGAAATCCGAACTGATCGTCGAGCAGAATGTTGCTTTCCTCTGTGTGCCGGAGAAGTCTGGTGTACACTACTCTCTCAAACAGCTTGCTGACCGACGAAAGTAGGCTGATCGGACGGTAGCTTGACGGGCTCGTAGGGTCTTTACCCGGTTTGAGAATGGGTACCACTTTGGACACCTTCCAGACGGATGGAAAATATCCGAGTTCCAGGCAGCGATTGAAAATGCTCACCAAGAAAGCGTATGATTTGGGTCCGAGGTTCTTCAGTACAATGTTGAAGTGGCCGTCGAACCCAGGGGCCTTCATATTGCGGGAGTTTTTGATGGCTTGGTTGATCTCATTCGCAGTGATTCGCTGTTCTCCTGTGAGCTCGATTGGCACAGTGTCAAGTTGATGTATGCATTGCGTGACCGACGCTTCCATCGGACTGGCAATGTGTTGACCCAGATCATGTGCAGTCCTGAACTGCTGCGTTATGGCACTTGCCTTTTCAGTAGATGTTAAGTAGATTTGATTGTTGTTTTTGAGCGGAGGCACTGGTTTTGGCTTATTTTTTAAAACTTTAGTCAGACGCCAAAAGGGCCTTGAATATTTAGGTAAACTTCGAAGGTCGTTATTAAACTGCTTATTTTTCAGATTTTGCACTCTAGTAGCAATAATTTTGTTCAGTTTTTTGTATAGAACTTTTCTAGTTGAATTCCCCGTCCTCTGGTATTGACGTCTGACACAATTCCTGAGGGACACTATTCGTTTTGTTTCTGGATCAAGAGGTGTGAACTTACAAGTTACCGTCGCCGATGGGATGAACTGGTTTTCCGCCTCGCCTATGTAGCCCGAGAGTGCTTGCAGCACCTGGTCGATGTCATTCTCTGTTTCCAAGCGGGTGTTCTCGTCGATACGATCCTCTATGTACCGCTGGAGTTGGGGCCAATTCGCACGATGATAATTTCTCCTACTATGTAGCTGTTTTTGATTGATGTTTTGTTCCATCTTGAAGACTACCGGCAGGTGGTCGGATGACGGATGACAGGATGACAGGTGACTGCAATAGGCTTGGAACACCCGTTAACGATGTTGGTAAGGCAGATGTCGAGTGTGGAGCCTACACCAGCCGGTGAGTAGTATGTTGGTGTGTCTGGATGGAGAACTATATAGTGTCCCGCTTGTAGATCATCGGAAAGCACCGCACCGTTCTTGTTACCTCGGATGTTACCCCATGTAGTGTGGCGGGCATTGATGTCACCGGAGATGATAAATTTGCCGCTTCGACGAGTCAACCGCTGAATGTCGTTTTTGAATCTGGTAGAGCTTCCATCTGAGTTCTTGCACTGGGTTGGGCAGTACACAGCAATGGCGGTGATAGGTCCATCAGCAGTTTCTAGCTCAACGCCGACGGCTTCGATGATCGACAGACGGAAGTCGGGGAGCGTTTTGAATTGGAGCCCTTTTCGGATAGCGATGGCAACGCCACCTTTGGCAGCGCCAACTCTATCGAGGCGGTAGACGGCATGATGTGGCAGACTAAAGCTGATTGTAGGCTTGAGGTGAGTTTCCGTGAGAAACGCTACGTCTATTCGGTTTGTTTGTAGAAATTCGTTGATTTCCAACTTTTTTGCCGCCAGTGAGCGGGCATTCCAATTAAGCAGTTGGATGGTGAAGGCTAAGGCTGGTGAAAAACGACGAGCAGAAGCTCCGTCATCTTCAGCATCAGCTAAGATCGAAAAACGGTTGCTAACACAATCTGATTGAACAAGGCTGTCGGCGAGAGAGGCCGGTGAATGAACGGGCACATTGCTGTTCCGTTTGCCTCTCTTCTGATCGGGGCTGTTTGATGAGTCATTGGGGTTGAGACTTTTCTTCTTTCTCTTCCCTCCACCCATGCTATCAATCGCGTACTTAACACTTTTCGAAAAATCCGTGCTTATTCGTTGGAGACTAACACTCCACTTCCCGACCGCTTATCGATCTATCCGCTGAGAGCTCTCCAAAGTGCGTCCAAACTGCACGAGAGTCAATACTAAATGATGCGCGAAAAACGTGAAGAAAACTACACAACGATATCCAAGTTGGATTACCACTGGTGGGGTCCAATCTTGGATCGAGGCGCAGCGAAAGTAAAATGAACTGGATTGCTCAACAGTCCGATGACGAATTGACGAAAAATGAACGAAAGCAACGGAAGTGTAATTTTATAAAACATAAAAGAATCGAATGTAAACCCCACCCTCTTTATTGTATAAGCTTACTGTATACTCACGAATATAATAAGGGTGGGATTTAGATTCTATACTTTTATGGTTTATAAAATGACGCTTCCTTTGCTTTCGTTCATTTCTTACTCTACTCTCGCACCGTGAGGACTCGAGCTCGTTAGTCTTTCGCAGACAGCTCGTTAGTCATTCGGTGGTAAGGCACACGAAGTCAGCTCGGATAAGCGCACCAGTAGCAGGATAGGTGGAGAAGCCACATCGCTATCGACCGGGAACTTCGCATGAAATTCGTCGCTATCAGATATCGACCGAATTGCTGATCCGCAAGCTACCTTTGCAGCATTTGGTTCGTGGAATTGCTCAGGACTTCAAAACCGACTTGCGCTCCGCGGTTATGACGCTGCAGGAGGCTTATTCGAAGATACAAATTTGTGTGCTATCCATGCAAAACGCGTCACATCATGCCCAAGGACATCCAGCTGGCCCATCGTATCCGAGGAGAGCGTGCTATATTAGCTTAGCATATAATCAACGGCCCTTTTCAGGGCTCCAAATTTGATGGATTAGAGTACAGAAAAGTTTTTTACAGGCCGAACTGAAAGGAGCATTTAGCGAAAATCGTGGTTTCGATAATAATTCGTTACCGAAAGGTGCCATGGACGTGGATTTCCTTATGAAGAATATGAAATACATGACATGGTGTAGTGAATATATCCGAAGAAATCACTTTGTTGAAACTGCATTATAAAATTATTTGTGTACGAATGCCGCAATCGATAGTCGACTCTAATTTGCGCTGGGTAATTTCCTCGGAGGACTCGATTCCTCCTTTGAGCATTAATAATCTCTTTCTGGCAAAACGATGTGGTATGAATCACATTATTTGAATGATAGAATGAAGAAGTTTTCTGCCAATTTCCTTCAACCTCCAAATATCTTTCTCCCGTTTGTCGTTTTCGCGTTCGCTAATCCTTTCTCACAACACCCATTTCTAGTTTGAGAAATTGTTGAGTAAACATTGTTTGCCAGTGCGCGTAGAGCGGGAATTCCTAAAGATTCATCTAATAAATTGCCGAAAGACGTGGTCTTACGTTGATCGCACTTGATTGAAAAAATCCAAAACGAAATGTATTTGGTCGAAGCATTATATGAGTAGAAAGCAAATAATCGCTCGAAAATGACTTGATTTTCGCGATGTGAAACATTTTCCGTTTTTCATGTTATGCATCCAATATTGGATACGAAAATTTCCACTGATGGGGAAAAAAATATTCAGAAGCTTTCCTGTTAATTGCGATTGATTGAAAAATAACAAAACCAAATGTATTTGGTTGCAGTGTTATATGGATAGAAAACATTAAAATAAACTCTTTCGCATGAATGTATTTTTCAATTCCCAGGGGAACTGGCAGATTATTTTTCAGCAACGATGATAGCAACGAGAATTCCGCGCGTGTATGTGTGTGTGTGTGTCTGTGGCGGCTGCTCCGATGTTTCAAGCGGAACCGTGGCATCACTCTCCTCCTGATGGATTCCCTTTTGGCGTTAGGTGCACAAACAGACTCTTGGTGACACCGTTCATCAGCGCTTTCATGATAAACGAAATTAGCTTCACAACAACAGCGACAACATGCTCCAATCGCTGTTCAATCATAACTGAGTGGGTTTACGAGCGGCGCTCGCTTATATACCGATTTTTGATTTCAATAGCCTGATTTGAAAGCAATTTTAAGACTATTGAAACAAGTTTTTGGATGAAAAAGTAACAAGTATATGACGCGTAGACATTTTATCTTTTAAATGAAGTGTTTATCATACCATTTCGTTCAGTTGTTTAGGAGCTATTAACGCTCAAAATCTCGGTCTCCAGCGTAACGCTTTCGTTCTCGAAACTTTGGTTTTACACCCCGGTATAGAAATGAAAGACGTAGTCCTACGTCAAAAAAACAAACGCAGAGCGAACTAAAATGCGTCTGCCCGATTGGAACTAGAGATTTGCCATCCGCTCATGAGCTGTTCATTCGAATCGCTTCATCATAGTGAGTGGATTCGGATCGGCTCGCAATCAAAACAACGCAGCTCATCAGCTCATCACAGAGCTGGAGAGCAGAAGAGCTATTGAGCTGTTGAGCTGATGAGCTGCTGAGCTGTTGAGCTGATGAGCTGCTGAGCTGTTGAGCTGATGAGCTGCTGAGCTGTTGAGCGGATGAGCTGCTGAGCTGTTGAGCGGATGAGCTGCTGAGCTGTTGAGCTGCTGAGCTGTGGAGCGCAAAAGCTGCAGAGAGTGTGAATTTTGAGACGCGGAAGAATTTATCGTCTCCCGCGCTTTATGAAATGACGTCAGTTTGTTTTCGTGTGTCCCTCTTCGTTCTTTAGCTTTAGCAGAGATGCCAGAGAGGAAAAAGGTTTTTGTTTTGAAGATATTCAATCGTTCCATTAAATTTTTCTTACATCGCCAAAAAAAAATAATAAAAATTATTATATGCTTGTAAATGGAATTACTATATTATATTGTTATTTAAACATGACTGTTAAAACACATAAATTTATTTCCGCGTGCTGAATCAAAACAATTCAGAAAACTACCCGCCATGAATGCTAATGATTGATAATGGTCCTTTTGTTACCTTTGTCATGGCGAAGAATTGTTTCTCGTTGCGCCTATTAATGGATTTATTTTTATATCCTTGGATGCAAAAAAAAATATCTCGGTAGTTTTATCAAAAAACGTTGTCTCAGCCAATATTTCTGAAGGCTGAAGAGCTGTTCCGAATGAGCAGCTCACTTGTATGAGCTGGACGGCTCTGAGCCGCTCACCATGATGAGCTGATTTGCCCATCTCTGATCGGAACTCTCTAAATTCGTTTATATTTTCCTTTTCGCAATTTTCTTCTATTTCATTGTCGCTGGATATTACTAATTGCCTCACTGAAACTATGTCATTGCCAGAGTCACTACAAACAGTATCACTTTCTGTATCAAAGTCAGTATTCAAAAAGTCAAAGAAAAACTCTTCATCGCTACTTCAGCTTCACAGTACGCTTCATTCGATGATTTTCTTTCTGCCATTATGCTCCAAAATTTTCAAATATTGCAAAAAGTAAAAACGCCCAATCACACTTGAACCTTGTTGATTTCTTCATGTAAAAGAGACAACTGATTTGCCACGTTTCAGAGTGCGTTGAGCCGAAGACAAAAATTTTTTTTTTTCAGGTGTCCAATGCACTCGTACTTGTTTATGTATGCAAAGATTTTTGTGAAATTTAGATCGTTCAAGAGCGAAATTTTGAAAGATATAGATATTTATAGTGACGAGGACATCCGAAATGAGCAGGAATAATAGATGGAGAATGCAAAAGAAAAGCTTCTAAGCTTGGAGCAAACTGCAGTTTTGTTCATGAATTAATAAAATGATGAAATGATGTCCTTTTTGTTTTAGAAAGAAATCCGAGTAAATCATATCAAGTATAATCAATACATAATTTTATTTTTATTCTCAGATGAGTATGACACACTTTTGCCATTGGTGCATTAAATGTGTAATTAATGCCAGCAATGTGTATCTGAAAAGGTAAGCACTTTTCGCTTTTGACAAACAGAGATTTTTGATCACATAAGACACTTGTGCAAACAATTATTCTGCTCTTTAAAAACAACTACTTAAATTAATTTGAACCAGTAGTTACTCAAATAATGATTTCTGCGTATCCGAAATTATCAGAACTATTCACTTTAGATAAACATAGATTTTGTCGCTTGAGACACTTATACGATTATTCAAATGACATGAGTCATTCATGCAAACAGTAGTTCTGATACTTATGAACATTTTTCTTCCATCACACCAAAGAATTATAATGGCTAAATTCTGATGTTATGGTTTTTATCCCACAATCCTATGCATTCAACACACTGTGTGTTGTCTTGTATGGGTGACTAGGGTAA
Organism: Toxorhynchites rutilus septentrionalis; assembly: GCF_029784135.1. Classification (NCBI taxonomy): domain Eukaryota; kingdom Metazoa; phylum Arthropoda; class Insecta; order Diptera; family Culicidae; genus Toxorhynchites; species Toxorhynchites rutilus. The sequence continues at coordinate 145,425,828 of NC_073745.1, read as the reverse complement.
ATGATCTTGGTTTGTCCAATTTGGGGTGTTTTTACGCAACTAGTAAATGCAAATCGATTTTTCTTCATGAAAATCACACATAATCGATACGAGTTTGGGTTTGTTGAAAAGCCCCAAGTCTCTAGTTGCTAATACTACCATAAGGTGTTGAAATTATTCAAATTGTTATGTTTTTTAACGATTTTCCTTAAAGAAGAATTATGATCATGGTTTGACCACCTCTGATCATGGTTTGCCCAAAAAAATTATCATGGTTTGTCCGGTTTTAGAAATCTCCATTTTTGAATGAAAACATTCGAATTCACAATTAGATGTTGCATTTATCATTGCTTGAGTTTACTGTCATCATATTGATTCATTCATAATTTAGGCTTTCTTCAGAATATTGCCTTTTCTTGGGCATTTTAGAAGTGTTCACCTCAACACAATCAACACAGAAAAAACATACTTCTGCTATGCGCGAAGCACACCATAAACAAACTGCAGCGCGCCAAGCGGTTGCCATAGAAATCATGTGGACAAAACAACATTATTGAATTGGACAACTCATGATCAGAATTGAGTTCATCAAAATGCGTTAATTTAATGGTTTAGCTATGTAAATCCGATACAAATGGTGAGCAAGCATGATGTTTACAATATTTATAAGTGTTGTAATCCAGAAAAGGTCTGAATACGTGCCAAATAATCATCTGGTGATCGATTAAAAGTTAGCTCGAATGAGGGGCGCATTGACACAAATAGAAGGTGTATTTTATAATCCATGTGATTTCGTAAAAATATACTATCAAACTACTATAAATCATGTAAAAGGCAATTTCATTTATATGTTTCGAAACATTCGAAGGCCTTATTTGACACAGGAGCGCTGAATTAGAGCATTCAAAAAAGTGGGCAAACCATGATCATATTTTCGACTGGACAAACCAAGATCATTTACCCTACTTTGATAATGAGTACCGTTATCTATTAGTATTATCTGTATTAGTATTGAGTATTGTATTGAGTATTATCTATTATTCATATGAGCACCGTATCGATTCGTGGACAGGTTCACTAGACATCAAGCTCGTTTAAAAAAAGCATAAACTGATACTTGGTTGAGGAAAACATAAGTTTAGCATGGTTTCTCGCTGTGGAGGCTGAGAGCAGACAAATGACCACAAAGAGTTAAACCGTTTTTGCATGAATATCAGACAGAGGGACCGATGGTTCCTTCCTTTTCGTTGACCTAACGGGACTTGTAAGAGCTGTTATGGAGGAAATTATGAAGCCCGAACGACAAAATGGAATCCGAAACACTTGTTGAACTCACAAAAACCAATCTACTGCTACCTGTAAGTATTGCATGTATCGGATGTCATTATAATAAATCAAGGCTCTGGAGTAAAAATGGAACGTAGTTCAAAGAAAAAGGAGTCAGATTCAGGACCAACAAGACAGGTTTTCTGTGTAATTTTATTTGCGGTAGTAAATGAAAAAATAAGCACGGGCTATTACTTTAAATAGAAACCTGAAAAAATCCTCATAACTCACCGAATTACAAAATGAGTAATCAATACGTGATTGCTTATTTTTTCATTCTGATCGTTCAGGCATGCTGATGAGATTTGATTCAAGTAACTCACTACTTAATTTGACTTACATCGAATCAATTGTAGAATTCCGATTGCATAGAAGAGTCGCATTATGGATTTTTGGTTCAACTCAAAAACTGATCATACTTGGAAGGAATAAAGTAAACATATTTTCGCAATTCGGGTTTCAAAAATCAATTTCAATTAACGACACAGTATTATTAAATTTTCATTTTTGACAGTCGGGAATTTAGTTAAATCATGCGTAAAAAAGTCGGGAAAAATGCGGGTATTAAAAAAATTAAATTGAGCGGCCACCCTGGTTAATGTATAATATTCAAAATTTCAATGCACTCTTAAAATAATCTCAAGAGTGATAAACAAGCAAATTGAATCAAATAATTCCGCAGTCCTATGTCAACAATGCGATCGTGCCCCTATATTTATTTCAATATTAGAAGTAAAATTTTCAATATTTGTATGAAAACCTAGAAAATATTTTAAAAGTGATATTTCCGCCAAATATTTACTTACCATTTGTTAATTTTTCGTAAATCAATCCGACTAGGAAATATATTATGGCATCCAGCAACATCATTACAATCCCGAACATGAGGTCATTATCCTCGATCGAGCCACCAAAAGCGGAGGTGAAATCTGGCGTCCGATGCTGCAGCTCCATGCGCATAAGATGCCGCCAGGCATAGCAGAATGCGGTTGAGAATGATAAGCTCTGCAAAGTAAAAACGTAAACTACAGATATAGAACCCCTCGAGGTGCGTAATTTCACTATCCGTCTTACCGCAACAACTTTGGATCCGAAACTCAGGACGGCCCCGAGTGAAATGATTATTATATAGGGTAGGAATGTGGCTAGAAATAGAATAACCGTAGATACCGATCCAATACTAGCGGATGCGAAGAACATCGAGCACATGTAGCAAAACGCAATCAGACAAATCCCGAACACCAACAAATACGTAAACAGGAACATTTTGCTGGAATGTATAAGTATTCCACCGCCATACAAGATGGCCAGCACCAGCACGAAGATGATGCATAACTCGACCAGAGTAGTCACAGCCCAGGAGATTGAGTCCGAATTGGCTTTGAGACCCATGGAGCGCATTAGCTGAAAAGCAAGTGTGTATAGCCTATCTATTCATAATCTGCAAATGTCAACACTTACCATTATGTTCCCACTTTCTTTCATCCATATTTTGTGTCGAACTGAGGAAGATACCTGCACGATCAGCGCAATGAAAAAACTCATCTGTATCGATTGTGCGAGGTAGAGGCCTTTCTTGAAGCTGAAATGCAGAGATTGGGGTTATCTTTCAATACTCCGAATAATACACAGATGTGCACATACTCGTCCCTCGTGTATTCAGGATATGGAAACTGTTTGGTATAGAACTTCTCTTTGGCAACATTGTAGCTGATTTCCTCACTCTTTGGTCGCCCTCCGCCTAGGAATAAATCAAGAAAACTGAATTGTGGTGCTCGTTTGCGACGACTAGGTGTCATGGTTGTGGTCAATTCATCGTCCCCATCTAGGGATAGTTCTCCGTCTATATCATCCTCGTCGTCATCATCATCGTCATCTTCATCGAAATTCAGATAATCATCAATTGTTGATTTGTTGTTAAATCTTTCAACATCCGATTTTGAAATGTTAATTTTCATGCCAAGATTCGAATATAATGCATCCAATTCCGCAGTTGTTGGAGTGACGGTTGTTGTTCTGTTTTCCTCACCATCGTCCAAATCATCGCCTAGTGTCAACTCTTTCTGCCCACTAGATGGACCTCTAACCGCCTCCTTTTCGACTTTGCTCATTTTCTGCTTCAAAGTCTTGATGATTCCCATATCAACGGCATGCTGAATTTGAATGAAACCCCTGTGGTATCGCATGTCGAGCTCGAAACTTGCATCCGGTCCAGGAAACCAGAACCGATTCCGGTTTTCCACCGTCACCGGGGTGTCATCAATTCGCATTCGAATTTTGTACAGAATATCATTCGTGCGGGTACTATTTTCAAAGAATATCCCAGCGAAGAACAACTTTTTCTGGTTCAACTTGAAGGCTTCGTCCTCCAGCGCCCCTTCCGTTTTGACCTCGACAAACCGATCCGTCGAGAAACAATCGAATATGCTAGCGATCGTTCCGAGTGTCTTCGCTACGGTTTCGTCGTTCAGAATTCCATTCAGCATTGATTCGATCAGATCGATGTTAACGTTGCCACCGGCAATCATCTGTACGATTGGAGATTTAGCCAGCTCGATGAGGGCCTCAAAACTTTCCCGGAACGAGTCATTTGTGTGCAGCAAACCAACCGTCGTGTTCAACGCCTTGAAGAAGCTTTGGAGGCGTCCCATATCAACGAATGTTTGGTTAGCCTAGATGGAAAAAAATATTGACACTTTGTCGCAATTCGTACAAAAAACGTCAAAAACATACAAACTTGATAATCTCATCATTTCTATCGCTCGGTGGACCATAAAGAATCTTGCCCTGCAGGATTGGCTTCAACTGCTTCCAGGTAATTTTTCCGTTGTTTGTGTTGGTCACATCGCGATACAGCTGCTTACAGTATGCGGTTGGCATCACTGCCAGCTCGTCCGGATCCGCTCCGTTGAAATCTTGTGTATACAGAATGTTATCGATGAACCGAATGTTGTCACTGCGTGGAAATGGTTTGCCGCACAGTATCTTCCCGGAGTTCGAAAACACTCGATCATCTGCGAACAGCTTCTCGATGTCGAAATTGCTACCGACCATCTGCTGTATTTCGGGAACCATTCGGACCAGCTTATCGGCGTTACCTGTAACGAGAGGAAGACAATTGTTAATTCAGTGGATCTTGGTTTACTGCATCGTATAACTCACTTTCAATCTCCTTGAATCGACCATGTGTGACGATTGAGGTGACCGTTCCAATGAAATTTCTATCCAGTGGAAGTTTTATCACCGCATCGTACAGTTCGGGAGTGTCCAGGAAAATTTGAACTATATTGAGCAAAGGAGTGACCGGCGCTACTTCGAAGTCGGTCGTTTCTTCAAATCGTTTGGGATCGCTGCATGCGTTCTCAATCGTACAGATATAGGACTGGAAGAACGGCAGAATGCCATTGTTTTGCAGCTGCCGGGTTGGGAACTGACACTCGGGGATTTGAACCGATTGGAATCGATCGCGCAGTACGTACAGTGATAGGAAGATCACGCATGGCCACATGTACTGGATCAAGGTCATCCACTGGAAATGGAGAAAAGATGCTTAATTTTGATTTGTTTGATACGTGGGAGTCGTTTTAACATTAAGTTTTTGACGATTTTTATGACAAATCGCTCGCATATATTTCTATGATATTTTATTTTATTCGTCGTGAACGTTTGACGTAGGACTACGTCTTTGATTTCTATATAGTTAGGGTGCACCCGTGGCCGAGTGGTTAGCGTCTCACATTATCATGCCGGGTGTTCGGGTTCGATTTCTGTTCTGGCCGACAATTTTTGTGATAAGAGCACAAACCGTGAAGATAGTAAAACAAGTAAACAACTTTGCGAATAAAGCGGGTATGGGTGGTAGCGAAAATGGTTATGTCAAATTTCAAAAACCGACCATTTTGTTTATTGGTCCGAAAAAATTACCTGTGCAAAGTTCCAGCTCAATCGGACATGATTTGAGCGCTCAAAGCGCTCAAAGTTTTGATTTTTCATCCTCGTAAATCTTTCAAAGGGAGAATACAAAAAAATTGGAAAATTGAAATTTTTTTTTGGTGCCAAATTACTTAAAAATGCATGAAACGTCGAGATCTTGTGTTATCTAAAAAAAAAAATTTTTGGCCGAAAATCAAATTTTTGGAACATAGCCTGAGTGGCCAAAAATCAAAACTTTGAGTGCTTTGAGGCACCCCTAAATCATGTCCGATTGAGCTGAAATTTTGCACAGGTCATTTTTTGGGCTAATAAGCGCCAATAAGTCAAAACAAGAAGTGGGTTATATCACAGATATAACCCACTTCTTGTTTTGACGTAAGATTACGTCTTTCGGGAATATATTGGGGTACAAATTGAGAATCGAAAATCGAGCACATCGTGAAAATTGTCCAATTTCAAACGCTTATTGCTCAGTCATTTCATGATGGATTGATGAAATTTTTGCGTCAATCGATTTCGGCACTCCATAACAATTTTTTATATTGAAGAATATAATATGTGTCATGAAACTAACTATCGAACAATTGAAAAATCTAAACGCTATCTTAACGGAAATACCCTCTATTGATTGGTCGAAATTGACTTTTGCGCTCCCCTAAACTCGTAAACGAAGCTTAATTCGCTATGACTGCATAGAGCTTCGTTTACAAGTTTAGGGGAGCGTCAAAGATTTGAATTTCAGGATAAAACTGCAGCGGTCGTAAGTTTTTTTCCTCTGGGTTTGGATCGATAAATCGACGCAAACTATTCGTTCGCTTCGATTATTGGTTGCGCAGCATTCGTTCGATTAATAATCGATTTCTTTAGGAAGTATTCGATTAATCGATTAATCGAACGATTATCGGGGATCACTAATCATATCTCATTTCACTTCGGCATCTTTTATCTGAAACGCACCATCCAACGACTGTTTATCATCCTTCTATCATCATCACTCGGTAAACACTGGTTGAGTGATCAAACAATACCGAACAACTAAACAAAACGGCCCTTTTCAGGGGCACCGAATCATTATCAAAGAATCCTACGTCAACCATGCGGTCGTGTCTCGGACACAACCCTCCTATCACTTTTTTCGAAACAATGTAATATTCTATAAAAATAGAGGGTGTCAACCATTTGAGGGGCGGACCGGTCCCCTCACCCCCATACGCTACTCCACTGCTTCCGGTTGAGCGAGTTCTGAAATTGAAAGGATGAGTAAGCTTTTTTTCGTTCTTTTTGCAACTCCGCGGCATCTTGAATCGATTAGACCTGGGACCGCCAAACTTTTGGGTATTACGCGCGACTAATTGTTAAAATGTTAGGCTGCGGTCTACCAATGTTGACTGTATCAAAAAGTCATTAAAACATGAATTTAGTACAAGATGATAAAACAAAGTTTTAACCCTCGAGCGCAAAATCGTAACTCGTATACTTGCGCACGGTGTCAAAGACTGTGCGTGTCGCTGTAATATTGCTATTTTGTATTTTAGGCGTTATTGGTAAAACCATTATATTCATAAAGCATTCATTCTCCATAAAAATACACACAAGATGATTGTTATATTTCTCAATTACCTAGTAGTATAAGAACTATCTATCGAAAATAATGATCCCTATTATGTAAATTGAATCGAACGGACGATTCGATCCCTATCAGCACACCGAGAACATTTTCGTATTTGAAAATCGGTAGAGGCTCATACACCCACACTAGCGTTGGTAGAAAACATTTCATCTTTGGCAGAAATGATGCCATTTCTGGAATCTGGAGAGTCAAATGCGCAAATAATGAGCTGTTTTCAAAGCTCAAAAATGGTTTGTGTGTATGCGTGCAGACATCTCTTTTTGTTTTCTTTTCTCATTTCATTTGGGATTGTGCAAAAAAAAAATCCATGCGACGTCAATGGGGATCGAACCAACACCGGCTGGAATGCAAAGCTATTTTACACGGCCACGCTATCCACATGGCTAATGATGTTTCATCAGTTGTTTAGCAAATACGTGATAATATTGCATCTGATTATAAAATGAGGTTGGGAAGTGTTTTCTAAGAGTAAAAGGAGGAGTGCATGAAGGAGAGCAATGTCTATCTCGGTCTGGGCCGTGTATGTGGCAAAGTATGCGGAAAGCTTATTTGTCTTTTGTTTCGCTCGTTCGTATTGATCTTATATTGTTGTACCATGTATATTATACAAATGCTTACCAGTATTTGTGAGTCATGACATTTTCTGTTATGTTATGTCTCATTTAAGGTGAAGGTGGAAGCTAGCCACAAAAGGCTGTCACAATGGCGCTCATTTCTTTCATCTCCGTCCCTCACCCCTAGCCCGAAAATCAATAATTTTGCGAAACAGTGTGAAGAAAATGATCGTTTTAGCACACTTCCCATGAAATAATATCAACCAAACCCTAATCGATTATTCACAAGATATTAAATTTTCATCTGCTGTCGCACTGTATAGTGAAAAACGTCGGAAAACTCGAGCAAGTGCTCTGAAAGTTAAATTTTCATTTTTCAACCTTCAGGCAATGGTTTTGTTTGTATTGGTGAAAGCATCGTTATTTTTTCGACACTGATGCCAGACAACATCATCGAAACAGCTATCAAAACCACTCAATAAAATGTTATTCCTGAGTCATAGCGTTTCATGTCATGAAAATCAATAGAATAAAATTGTGTTGATATCAAAACAATCATTATTTTTACGTTCAATGGGTCTATAATGTAAGTTTTAGCAACTTTAACATTGGGTAAGAAAATTGTATTGCAGAGCTCGGAACACTGCCACGGCTGCCTATGCTTTCAAAAACAATAAACGGAAAAGTATTACATTCAATCAAAATGTCTCGGCCAACAAAGAGAAGGGTTAAGCAGAGAAGAGAAGTGGAACATGAGAGAAAAAAGTGGCAACGATTTGTGGCAAGAAAATGTAAACAGTGAAAAAATTGACAGATGGTTTACGCTCTAAAAATTGAACATAATGTTAAGATGTTTCTAAAACGGTGGGAGACGTCATTAATAAGGAGGGAGGTTAGTATATAATGTTATTAATGTTAGCATCATCATGATAAATACGGCGAATGGGATAGAAATTACGAACTGAAAATTGAATAAAATATATATATAGACGCTGAGAGTTCTGTGGACAAATATTATAATGCATTTTTATCGGTTTATGTATAATGTCGTTAATATTTGCTTTATCAAAATAAACCCATATGTATTGTAATCATAACTTGCTGTGCTATTCATAACAACCTTTATGGTCGTATTCCACCAATAATGACAAATGTGTAATTTACGAATGAAGCTTCGCCATAGAAACTGGACATTGAATTAAAAAAAATAAAATGTGGCAAGAGCAGCAGTTGAAATATTTTAAAGCATTCTCATCGAAATAAATTGAATGATACAATAATTATACGACTAGGTAACGTATGTACGCTTAAAAAATAACATAAAAATATGATTTCTGAATAAATTTATTTTTTTTTCAATACCCTCTGTTGGTATTGTATCTAGAATTTACAAGGTAATGAAAAGTTAACATCAATTAGTTTCTAATAATCAGCTTTTTAGTTGCCGGGGAAATTAACAACAAACTTTATTTTTTTAGTGTTATATATATTCCATTCTCAGATTTTCGTGTAAATTAGTAGTTTTGTTCCTTATCGCAAAATGTTAGATCCCATTCCATTTTAGGGTGGTCCGAAAAATCTAGTTTTTCCCCTTTTTTCAAAAATAACTTTCTTCAATAACTCATATATTTTGAACTACTAAACCGATTCAGATGATCGACATATCAAATTGGCCAATTAGCTAGTCTTTTTTAAAAAAATACTATACTTGCAGAAAAAATAATTTTGTTTCCTTAATTATTGATCGTATTTGTTTTTTATAGTTTTCATTGTCCAAGGGCGCAATATTTTTTTATATTTTTTCTCGAAAGCTGAGGATTTTTTATATAACATCCAAAATGTGTTCTTCTTCGTTTTTAAATTATGATTTTTTAAATTTAACCGAAATAAATCACTTTTCTCCTTTTTTCCAAAAATTACGTTTTTCAAAAATTCATCACTTCTGATCTACTGAACCGATTCAGATAATCGACATAGTTAAATGAAGTCAATAATTTCACACTTGCAAGAAGGGGAATTCTATACGCATATAAATAGCCTTATCGCATAGGATGATCGAACGAAGCTTAAAAACATGTTAACTTTGAAAAATCATAACTCAAAAACGAAAAAGAACACACTTCTGATTTTTTACTGTGTTAAGTGAAGGTTTCACGAAAAACATATAAAAAATATAGCGCCCTTGGTCCCGAAACTATGTAAACTATAAAAAAACAGATACAATTATTAATCACGAAAACAACATTATTTTTTTTCGCAAGTGCATTATTTTTCCTAAAAATTCTAGCTCATTGGCTTTAATTTGATAAATCCATCATCTCGGTTAAAACTATAACCAAAAAAAGAAAAAAAGAACACATCTGATTCTGAGTAAAAAATGTAAATGTGTAAAAAATCCTCAGTTTTCAAAAAAAAAAAATGTAGAAAATTATAGCGCCGATGGTGCCGAAACCATGTGAACTATAAAAAATGGATACAATTAATAATTACGAGAACAAAATTCAAATTTCTTGCAAGTTTGATAAAAGATTAGCTAATTAACTTCAATTTGATGTGTCGATCATCTGAATCGGCTTAGTAATTCGAAAGTTATGACTTTTTGATAAAAAATGACTGGGAAAAGTGAAAAAAATCGAATTACCCAAAAAAAAAATACAGGTTCAATGTTTTACCATAACGAAAACAAGCTATCAATTTTCACGAAAATACGAAAACCACTATATCAGTTTGGCATGGAATGGCTGAAGTAATACTGCAATAGTTCACAAATTTCAAAGTTTTTCTTGTTGTTTTTCATGTCTTTTAGTGCGGCCATAATAATAATTAGTATTACTGCATTTGGATTGATACTAGAAAATAAAAGTATCATCAACTTTCTTGAATAGTGGATGTGATATAATTCACTTTATATTTGTATATATATTTCTATATATTTTTAAACTAAAATATTTGTCAAACAAACTGCAAACCAAAAAACTTCTATACTGTGCCTTAATTTTTTGAGTTTAAGATTCAAAGACTAGCAAAGAACCGCCAATTAAAAAGCACTCCTACTAAAAAAGCGCCAATAAGTGAATGTGTACTGTAAAACTGTAAAAAAATATATAAAAAAAAAATACAATCGAAGACTCTTTTTGTCGTTTATGAGTTTGGTTTTTTAAGTAACTACTAGGCATGTTTGCGGATTAATAGAAAGATATGATATGTTGATCCTTAAAAAAAGTTTGAAAGTTGAGAATTGGAAAAAATATAAAATTCATGTGAATGGAGACGACTTTTGTGTACAGCACATGCCACTGGGGCCTATTGATGATTAAGTAAGTAAGATTTCTTCCAAAACGTCATAACTTTTCAACCATTGAGTCGATTTCAAAAATCGACATATCAAATGAAATCTTATTCTTCTATGGATCATCTTCAGTCGGTTATTCAAACAAACTCAGAAATTCAATACTACAGAAAAACTTTAATAAAGTTTAGAAAATTTGCAACTTAATTTTCCACAATTCGCTCTTTCACACCAGATTTATATCTTGTCACAATTTTAAATCCCAAAATCATCTTGTCAAAATGACAGGTCAAAGCACGAAAAGCAGGAAAAGCTAACAAATAATGGGGGGTGGGGGGAAAAAAAATAAATTATTTTAATAACCATCTCAGAAAAATATTGAAAAAAAAACCATTCCTTTTTTAATTTCTCTATCAAATTTCGATAAAATTGCACTGAATAATTAAAGAAGGGCAATATTAATATTTGAATAAACTTATTTAATTATAAACATGTTTATATCAACCTTCCCATCTTATCATTCTTCATTAAAGACCTTGCGTTAAGACAGCTAGAAATCCATACACACTCAAATCAAGTGTGCCTGAAAAAATTATATTCTTCACGTAAACAAGCGATGAAAATGTGGACACTTTTTAGTTAGTGAATTGTATGGAGTTCCGCTGCTGTGGGTTAAGGCTCTCCAACGTGAATATGTGAAAACAATACGACCAACGAAGGAAAATATTGAGGAATTATCAGCATCGAGTTACTATGCGGTACAACTTGTTAATATCAGAAGAGCCCCAATTCGCATGTGTTATAAATTTGCTCATGTTACGCTCGCGTATAATCAGAATTTTACTTCATATCCAAATGCACCTTCTATATATATTTATGTTTGCAATTGTTCAACGGAACATATTGTTCACATATTTAACTTCAGTATTGAATTGTTATTTTTTTTTCAAATGTATTCAAAGACTCGTGTCAATGAAGCGCCACACAGTCTGATAAGTGAATTGATCTATTAACATGTGCTTTGCTCTTCTCTCACAAACACTATTACCCCATTTTTACACGTGGGTTTACCTATACTACTACCATGGCAACTTCCACCTTCACCTTAATGTCATAAATCGGGATGACAAAACATGAGCTAAAAATCAATTTTGGGTGAAGTTAAAAAAAATGTTTCCTGCATTTTCAATTGGTTTTCTCAAAACCAATTTGTTGAAATCCTAGTGATGTTTTTTTTGCTTATTACAAGTTATGGTCGATCCACAGAATGTGTGAATATAAATAACTAGCAATCTGAAAGAAAATATTAAAAGGGAAGCTCTAATGAAGAAATACCTACTCTTACAAGTAATATGGTTTATCGAGGTTAGCTTAAACACATTATAGAATGATAATGACAAAATGTAAAGGGAAATTTGCGTTTGGAGATGACTCTATTCTAGACAAGCTGGCGGGCGCCTAAGAATATCTACGCGGGTGACCGGTAGACCGCGGACTACCGTTTGGCCACCCATGGATTAGACCAAAAAAAAAAGTTAAAACCTGTATGGGCAATTCACCCCACAGAAACGTGTCTATATCCCACACAGAATGCAATTTATTTTATTTATTGTTTTTTTTTATCTGTATTATAGTGATTTTCAACTCATTTGGCTGGTTCGTCACTTGTACTTCCATTTTTGGAAGAATGTCGGGAGTGAGAATTGAACTCGTGACCTTCAGAGTGAGAGGCATGGATGTTACCACTACGCCAGATCGCCTCCTCTTTTATTTATTGTTATCATATTTACAGTTTCGCTGCTTCAAATAGTTCCACTTCTATAGGCGAACGGAACCTTCCTGCACAATACACGAAAAATTTGTTTAATCAGCGGAAAAAAGTCTTTAAAACCCCGATCGAAAAACTTGTAATTTCTTACAATCAGCTTACAAAAAAAGTAGAAGGGTCTGAGTCTAGGGGCACGGACGGAAGTTTGACGTAGGACTGTGATAATTCTGAACACTTGGTTATTTTAAATGTAATTCTTCTCATTGTTCATTAAGCTGATAGTTTAACTCTTTTGAAACTCAAAACTCAATTCCTGAAAAGGGCCGTTTGTTGTATGTACTCACAACCTTCAAACGGGTTGTAACGAACGGAGGAAGACTATAAGTTTCTGGCAGGAAATTCAACTATTTAACTGAAAATGATTAATGAATATCAGTGGGACACATAAGAGGGTGGAATGGTAGATGAGGTATATGTCTTCTTCTTGAATGGCGTTAACGTTCCCTGTGCAACTTTTGCCGTCTCAACATATGCATTAACTAGCGTCATTCATTAATACTTAGTTGAGATTTCTTAAGCCAAATAACACGCCTTGAATGTATTCCGAGGGGCAAGCTCTAGAATACGCGTGACCACAGTGCGAGTCGAAGGAAATTTCTTTGACGAAAAATCCTCCGGCCAGAACGGGAATCGAACCCGAACACCCGGCATGATAATGTGAGACGCTAACCACTCGGCCACGGGTGCACCCTATGAGGTATATGTGAATCGGTAAACAAAAAAAAATATATCTTCATTGATTACATTGAATATGAAATTTATGGGGAAGAATCAAAAAAACATATTGAAAATACTCACGATTTCGTGATATTTTTAGGTAAAATACAGATGAAATCATGAAGTTGCTTTATTTTTAATGGATAGCTATGGTATTGTGAGCTATTTCCATAGTCTTATTCTTATTATTAGGCATCGGGAGCAGTAGATTTTTCGGTGGAATAATGTTCGTTTGCAGACTATCACAATCAAGTCTTATTGGTTCTACTGCTCAATCTATCATAGAAGGAATTGAGTCATTGAGGACTATGAATTGAAGAATATTAATATTTCATTTCGTTTCATTTTTGTGATGCGATGAAATGCCGATCTCAATAAGTTTTCGCATGATAATCGCTGCCTCCTCCTAATTAACGAAAGATCACTGTATGGGTGACACTTTCCTCGTTGCTTTGATGAAATCTTGAATGAAGTTAGAGTGATGTATGAAATCTTGCATCTGATTACTTTAACATCTTGCTAATTTATTAGATAGAACGAATTATTGCACGCAATTTTGTGTTACATACAACATTCTTGGGAACGAAGTTGGAAGAAAGAATGCATAATACATGATTTACCTTCGCATCCGCTCGAAAAACATACCTATTATTTTCACTGTTGAAGTGTCAGGCGAAAAAAATGCTGGATAAATTTACCGTCTAATGGTATATATTATAACATATATCGTAAGAACGATTCTGCTTGATATGCATTTGAAAACTCTTGATAAACGTTACATTTTTCGTAGAGTGACCCCCCTATATAGAAATCAAAACTGCAAAATGATTGCTTTGTTCATGCTACCATTCCCCTCTACCTGTAAAACTTTTCCATTGTTATTTTAGGTTTGGTACGTACGATTCAACAATAAAAGTACATGACATTATGAAAAATTCAAGTTGAGCCGCACTTTTCGAGATAAAGGGGTTGTCCAAATCAACACCACCCCCCTTACCTAGATATAAAATTGTAGTTATGAAAATATTATACAAAAATACAAGTTTTTTTTTAGAAAAAGTTGTGTAAATTTGTCGAGTCACCACAACAAGAAGGTTGTAATTCATGCGTCTACAATTTATTTGCATCAAAACAGTCGATTTACAGTACACCCAGTTTTTTTACTTACCTCGTAAAAAACCGCGTTAATTGGAAAATCCGCGTAAAAAAAATCGCGTTAATTGGAAAATCCGTGTAAAAAACCACGGAAAAAAAACCGCGTAAAAAACCTGGGTGTATGTACTCATTATTTTGATCACATGATTTTTAGAAAAATGCTAAGAAGCAAGCATCAATGGGACACGCTATTTTCACACACACAGTTTGCGAAGTTTCCCATTTTTCCCTGACATTGTTCCCTGACATTCCCTGATTGTCAATGTTCTTTCAGGTAGTCGACATCCTGGCTAAATTGTTTGAATGACCAATTTCTTTACACCCACAACGTTTCACTGCAATCTGAGATGGTGCTGGCACCAAATTGACATTATTGATTGAGTTGGCATGAAATTCCACTTTAGTTTGCAGAGTTTAGCTGATATTAAGAATCGTATGTTCCTGCCAGAACAACGTCATTCAAGAACTATCAATTTGCATTTAAAGACAAACAACTTTACGTTCGTTAAAGCCTTCAGACGGCTGAACGAAACGCGATGGCTCGAAGCATATAGCGTTAAACATTTGGTGATAATGTCTTTTTGAGTAATAACTGCTTTGTCGGTCCATGTGTTTTTGAAGGCGCATCATTGGTGAAACGTTCGAATTGATAAGCTTTATCACGTCAGAACCATTGAAACCGTGCCTTCATTCAACGCATCGTTCTTTCAGAATTTGAACGTCATTAAACTTTGAGCCAGGAAACAGGAAATAGACATTCCAATGATGTTTGCGTCATAATAAATCGGGTACCGCCCCTCGATTGATAAGTATATTGTTTTATTAGCGGCTAATTATCAGTGATTAATCGCCTTGGTTTACTTACAGGCTGCCGTATTCGCACCAAATAATCCTTCCTGAGTAGAGCTCGTATCTGCAGCCAGTCGACATGTTTGGACAGTTTCATGGCGCCGTTGTTTTGCCCTGATCTCTCGTTTGGGGAACGGATTTAGGTCGTGAACTATTAAATGTTGATTCTATTGCCACTAAAAGCTTCCACGATGATAACTGCTCAGGATTTGGAGTGACGTTTGTATAAAAATAGTAAAGATTGTTTGTTAACAAACAAGTTGTCATATCACGGATGGACAAAGAAAAAAAAACTGCTAATTATCACAGATTATTATGGTAATATTAAGCCGCTGCATCTTTGCCGCGTGTTGGAATGGAGATTCCTCCGGATGGCATCTCATACATTTTCACACATACAAACACCCATGAGCCAATCGCCTTCAAACTTCGACAGTGACCCTGAAATGAAACGGAAAAGAGGTGAAAATAAATAAAAGTGATCTTAGTCTAAATTAAATTGATAACTTATTATGCAGCTGGAGTTGAAAGTGAGAGTGGAAAGCAACAATAAAATTTAATAAATCAACAGCGTCAGACGCTGTTCTTCACAACAACACTGAACAGAACCTGAGTTTTTGAAGCGGAAGAACTGGTTTACAGTGCGTCTTCTTCGCGGAATTCCAGCGGTGGGACATCACATCAGATGACTTTTGGTTGACCGCTACTCACCCAACAGATGACCGAATCTTGCACAGAAGAATCACCCAAGATGAAGAATTCAACAGCAATCAACTCGACAGAAACAGGTTGTTGATTGATAGTTATCAAGGCGAATCAAAACACACGGATTTTTTCCCACTATCTTACTTTGTTTCTCGGAAGGTTCTTCCCTCGGAATCCCCAATGATGGCTGTTCTTGAGCGCACATCTTCTTGAAGATTAACCAAAGTCATTCGAGTCGTTGCACACGACGACGACGCTAAAAACCACAACCCTGCAGAACCGGTTGCGGCGGCCAGCAATGATAGATTCGATTTTCAACGCACGAATGATATAATTCAACAGTAAGAGAGAGAAAAAAGCAAAAACGTGAATGAATGAATAATTCAGATTCAATTTGTTGAAGTGTGGTTTATTTTCCTGTGGTAAAATGGAAATTTGAAGACGGTCTATGCGGAAAGACGTTGTTACTTCCTAGATGATTATTCATAAGATCAAATTCCGCTTTGAAATCAAAGTAAGGATATATCATTCGACTCACCCAAGTAATTGAGAGATACAGATTTTTAGGAAAGGCATGATACTTTAATATTACTTTTTTTCTAATGAAACAGCTCATGCGTTTAAGAAGAGCACCAATTGCACAATTCATACTAAACACTTGGAAATTCCCTTAATAACCTGTATGGATCTAAAGGCATGAGTCAACGAATGTGGGGAGTCTACTATTGGATTATTGCGCAGCATCTGTTACGAATGCACTTTCGTGCAAATTATCCTATAATGTGAATTGCATCTAATGAAAGTTTTCCTGTTAGGACATTTGACTTTAAAAATGATTCATAAAACCACAAAGCAGCGTACGTTTTCACATTCTTTTGTGGGACATATAATGCGTTAATTGGTACAGAGTTTGACCTTTATGCGTTGTTGATTCATCACCAAAGTCATATTCAAAACTACATAAAAACATTCAAACCTCAAGCAAGCAATATCGATGTTCGCTTAAGGTTCATGACCGAACATGTCTCAAACATGACTGTTGATTGTCCTGACATCAAGTATCAAGTAAGTATCGCACATCAAGTTTCGGCTAAGCTATGCGTCAATTTATCAATTGTCCAACATTAACGTGTGTTCATATAATATCGGTTTCAGAGCGCCGCAAAAGTATAGAAAAAATACCACAGAAACTGTCTCTGTGAAAGCCTACAATGTTCATTTTTCTGTATTCATTTCATGCATCACTAAGCTAGAATGCCCAATTTCCCAGTGTTGCCTATAACGAAAACAACAGCTTTTACTCGCGCCATTAGCAATATATCCACGATGATTGGCGTTGAACATTCCCAAAACTCGTTGTTTCGCCTCTCCAGTTGGGTTACTCGTCAGCTTGATTTACGATGGCAGCGATGACTAGCTGGCCAGTGAGGTAGCAGGAATTGCATGAATACTCGCTGTCAATTTAATAGTAGGTTTCGCATATCGCTATCCATATCTGGACTTTTTTTCATCTTCTAATTGATGATGACCAACTATCATTTCCATTGCTAGGCTTAAACGTGATCGATTGCGAGCAGAGAGAGGAAAATTACAATAGCACGTGGCAGAGTTATCATCCCCACGGCAAGAAGGATCGTTTCCCAGCGCATCAGTGAAATCCAATGTATTGATGCTTGAGCGCGGTTATGCAAGACGATTGAATGTGAGTCGGCAATTATGATCGCATTGATATAATTGGAGATAATGATTGGTGTGTTATCGAATCAGTTGAATATGAATCAGGTGCGAGTTGTCATTTTTTCATCATGCGAGATAATCTGCCATGGACCCCATGATTGGACAGATAGCTGTGTCTGCACTTTAATTGCGCTAATCGATACACCAAGAATATCAGTCAGAAAAGTTTACAAAGCTACATTAAAACAGGCATCGTAATTTTTCATTGTTTGTCCACTCACGAGTGATAAACTTTTACGCTTCGTATATTACAAGCCTGTCCATATTCTTCCCACTATATGTCCATTTAACTCGCATCGAAAAAAAAAGTTCTATCCTTTTTTGACGTAGAACTACGTCTTTCATTAAGCGTGCCAAATCAGAAAACAGGTCACGTTTTTATGAAATAAAGTTAACGTTAATAACTATTTTTGCCGCGAACGGATTTAGGCGATTCACATACTAAACGAATCGGAAATTCCCTAAGATTTGTTTAATATGCTATACATTAGATTCTCCTGGTTTGTAAATGGTTAAAATAAATGAAAACTTTAAGAGTTTCCTGTTGGACACGGGAGGATGTTCAATTTAAATAAACCAACTCTATTCCGTTAGTGTGATGGTTAAAAAATCCTACAAATATTTTATTCAGTTTCGTATATCATTTTTATAAAAAATATATTTACTTTGAGTCTCCTCCACAGTCTAATCTTCACCTACTGCCTCTGATATTGAACCTTCTTCAACTAATTTGTCAATTACATAAATTAAAATTAGATTGATTTCGATTGTTCTTTTTACAATTTTTAAAAGCGTATAGCGTATAGCGATTCAATTTGTTTTTTACCCTTTCAGTTCAATTTTCTTTTCAAGGATGAGGAACCTATTATCTCCTATTTGTGTCTTCATCCCTATTGTGTGTCACTGGCTTGAAAACGATATTTTCTTGCAGCATCTGGAACCGTTGTTTTGGAATAGAGCGCGCACGCAGATTGCGTAACAGTTTCCATTTTCTCATACTTTTGTTCTGTCCATTTGTGTGCTTTCCCGAACAGAGTTGTCAATAACGAGCAACTTATCGACGAGCAACGAAGGAGAAATCGTAGGATTCAAAGTCTCCGTGAACAAAGGAAAAGTAGAAGAATGAAGGGGAATACTTGCCTCGAGTACAGTGGATCTCGCTGAGGCAAACTTCCATTCGGCATCGGACTGTTGAGCAATCCAGTTCACTTTGCTTTCGCTGCGCTTCGATCTAAGATTGGACCCCACCTGTGGTAATCCAACTTGGATATCGTCGTGTGGTTTTTTCTTTTCGTTTTTCGCGTTATTCGTATCGTGTGTTTTTCTTCTTTCCGCGTCATAAAATTGACGCTTCGCGTAGTGTGTGATGAACAAGAAAAAAAGGAAGGCAGGCTCGAGCCCTGCAAAAAATGAACGCAAAAAAATTTCGAGGCAAGCGTCATCTAATGATGCACGCAATGTTGGTGCAGTGAAATGCGCTCGCAATGAGCCGAGCCTTCGCGAGTGTGACACCGCATCGATCAACAGCGAAGTAGGCGACTTCGGCGCGTCGGCCGAAAATGTAAGCGCCGTTACCCAGGCAGCAACCAAAATCAAGCTCTCCCCGCTGGTGGTGAAGGCGGTCGCTCTTGACAAACTCATCAGCGAATTCGCATCGATGGGCGTTACAGCAGAGTACAAGCTGTGTGGCATAATTCAGTCTTTTTCCAAGCAGTTAACATTGTTTGTTTTCCGTCATCATAAGGGCTTCGTTGGTACCTTTCAGAACACATAAATGCATTATACTGACGTTAAGCAGGCGTTAAGATTGTGCGCCAAAAAATATTTGGGGAAAACCAAGCATTTTGAATGTCTTACTGGAATGTTAAAAATTATTTGGGTTCGCGTGCCAGTCGCAAATATACATTCAACTAGAATTGCATTTGCGCTAATCTTGATCATAATGAAGCAATGCTACTGTTTTCGAGGTTGTTGATATGACCAAAAGAGTTTATTTCGCTTGTTTAGTCACCAAGAAAGTAAATGTCGTTCTGGAATTTTGTACGTGATTAGGTTTCGCTTACCAGTAGCAAAACTTCCTCCACTAAGTCTGACAGCTGCGCTTCTCTCGAGCATGAGGTGTAATGCAACTTTTTTCGAGGCCAGTAATATTAACAGAAGCATTTCTTTTGAGAATAGCGCAAAATGATGAGAAGTGTTTATATTCCTAGTAGTTTCAAGCCACCAATGTAATGGCTTTGTATGCATGCTATGGCGAATGCTCGTTTGGCACTTGGTTTACGTTGTACGAACGATGCTTAGAGGTGCGATTCCACTGAGGCAATACTAAATAACATGCAGCATGATATTTGATACTTACAAGTGTTGTCATTGTTGTTGTTTCCACGCGGTGCCAAAGATATATTAATGTAGTTATGAGATGTGGAATAATGGTGCATGTATATAATCGACTGTAGCCTAGTCTATTTTTTTTTTCCCAAAATATATTTTTTATTAAGGCACATGTGGCGTTAGCCTGACGGGGCCGGGAGTCCAATATTTTGACAATTTTTGTCTTACAACTATGTTAGTAATATGTAACCGATTACTCGCGGTTGGCTCGAGGTTAGTATTACAAGTGTTCTCATAATTGGTATGTTGCAGTCTTCGATGCTCTATGCGTGTGCCCGACACGGGCTACTTCCTATTGGGATGCAGCTGACCATTAATCAGCAACGCCCCCCTAGTCTGTACCCCATATCTAGCGTGGTGCGTCTTTCTCGACTCGAGGAATCCAGGATAGAATGGTCACTAGCCGGCGCAATCATCAGTTCGTGTAGAATTGTCATGAGCGGTACAACCTTTGGCTCTTGTTGAATGATCAGTGGACTGCACAACCTTTGGCCCGTGCATCTGTAAAGAGTGTGTGTATGTATTGCCGCGACTAAGTAAAAGTTTATCGATTGGATAGGAGGGATATGAAACGGGGACACAACGAAGGAAACATCATTAAACGTTGACATCGGCGTTTCTGAGGAACAGGTATAGATGAAGCAGAAGATCAGGATCCCGGCTACCTAAGATATCCCGGACGGGGATATCCGATTGTCTGCCTTTTGCTCTCAGTGCTCTAGAGAGCTGAGAGCGAGCAGCATGGAACCGGATACACGACCAGACAACATGCTCGATGTCGTGGTAGCCATCGCCACAACCACAAAGATTGTTTGCTGCGAGCCCAATGCGATAGAGATGCGCGTTTAGGTTGTAGTGATTGGACATAAGCCGAGATATCACGCGAATGAAATCACGACCTACATTCAATCCCTTGAACCATGCACTCGTCGAGACCTTAGGGATAATCGTGTGTAACCAACGACCGAACTCATCTTCACTCCACATGCGCTGCCAACTAACGAGTGTGTCCTGACGAGGAATGTGAAAAAATTCATTATAGGCAATTTGCCTTTCAAAAAGTGTGCCTTCTGAAGCGCCCACCTTAGCTAGCGAGTCCGCTTTCTCATTCCCCGGAATCGAGCAATGAGAGGGAACCCATGCTAAGGTAATCTTGAATAATTTTTCGACCAAAACACTCAATAGATGTCTTATTCTTGTTAGGAAATAAGATGAGCCTAGTCTATGTCTATTGCGAAAAAGGCCACCGGAAAAGCGTTCGAGGTAAATTTTCAATGCATTGACATTGCGACATACGATCAGTGTATTGTTTTGCGAGGGCAAGAATGAATCATCAATCAATTATCGCTATATGATTATATGATTCTACAATGAAAAAACCATCTCAGATATTATTCTACTAAGCAATTGTTTCTAAAATTTCACAGCATTATAGAATAATATCCGAAGGTATACACAAGCGACTTATATAAAATAACAGCGTAGTTCTACGTCAACAATGCGGTCGTATCTTGGACACAACCTCCTATAATTTTTTCATATTATCAGCTTCACCCCACAGCAAAGTAGTGGGACATCCCGAGACACTTTGTGTCCGCCAGACATAGCCGATCTGGTATTTACAACATCCTCTCCCTGTCGCCCCTTAAGCAGGGAGATCGAAACAACTGGCCAAGGAGAATCTGGCCAAAATGGACATTTTTATGCGGAAGCGTCAGACGAGACCGGCAGTATCTGAGCAGCAGGCAATCACCCAGAAGGAGTAGCTTCAGGTGCTGACTTCTTTCCGGCGAAAAACGTGAAAAACTTCTTTTCGTGCTCATAATGGAAGAAGAGAAGTGCTTGATGCTAGAATTCAACGAATGGCCGGGGACCGGGTACTTTACGTTCCCCAGGTAAGCGATGACGTCGAATATATCATCCACATCAAGTTCTCGAAGAAGGTCCTTCTTTGACAGACGAGAAGGGAATGTCCAAACCGCTCTTCTTCCGAGTCATATGGTGAACGGGGAACGAGTACGAAGTGCTTGTCGAAACTTTCGAAGGTGATGTGGTCTTTATGCCGAAATGGGGATCAGCCCATTATGCCAAAAGATCACTGGAGAATGGATAATGGATCGGCTGGAGATAAACATTGTCGCGTAGACTGCCAACCTTCCCAACATACCCCAGCTTGGGCCTATAGAAAACGTTTAAGCGAATGGCCAAAATGGAGAGATAGCCTACTACCAAAGCCACGGAAAGGTAAAAGAACATGACGACATACATCTTTTCATCAGCCATGATTGAGGTTCCGGCCAATATTTGCATCATTTGCGATACTTCATAAAACAACCCTGCCTCTTCCTGTCCAGTATACACTAGTTCTTCCGGCTTATTGACCACGTTAAGTTTGACCGAGCTAGAGGAACAAAGATAAACTTTTCGTTTGACTCACGTTGGTACCTGCGGATCAATAGGGGACTTTTATAAAAATGATTATAAATCTTTATAAAAATCTTAAAAATAAATCTTTATAAAAATCAAATCTTTATAAAATTCAATTTTCCGATTTTGTTGCTGTCGTTTCCTGTTGACACTCTCTAAACAAAAAGTCCACTGTCGGTGCGATGAAACCAGCTCAAAGTATTAATCGTTGAATGCATTGGAAGCGCTCTTGAACAGTCTGACAAATAAAAGTTTTATTTTGAGGTTCATCCATTTTAGAAAATCAACATGATCAAATTGTAATACTGAAATATACTGATATCGCGGGACATTTTCGTTCCTTTTGCCAAATGCGGGACGTAATCCTACGCGGACATTTTGTTGAAATGCGGGACTGACGTCTAGTCAGTTTATTCTAGACCCACCTTGGGATAGTCTTAGCAGTATACAAACCATTCACTTTTTGAAACAACAGACGTAATTATCATATTTTCATGTTAAAAGTAGGGCTGCATTAAATATTCTTGTCTATAAAAGCTTCAATCGCTTTTATTTGGATTGCTTCCCATTGCCCTATTCCTGGTAATGAGAAAACGGGATCAGTCGTAATGATGGTTAGTATACAAGGAACATTTTTTTAAAGGAAAATAGCGTATCGCGAATTATTTTTCATTACACGACAGCAGTCACAATCAATGGAACAGAAATGATATTGGAAGATGGCTATACTCTATTATCTCTATATCTATCTCTACTCTATTTCGACGAAAGCCTGGTTCATTATCGAACACGTTGTTTGAGCCTGTAGTGATTTTTTTCCAATGAACGAATCAAACTGGTCACCGATGAGGAAGCTCGAGGGATACACTCACGCATGCTAGTTCATGATATCCTAAGTGCTAATGTTATTGTTTAGTATGCATCGCTTAGCCAAAATTCCGCCTGTCAATGACGGATTTCTATAGTGGTATGCCCGAAAAAGAACCTGAAACTATTGTGAATCAGAGCAGAGGGTCCTAAGCCCCTAAGGAGGATGGTTGTTATAGCTGTTATCCATGGTTCGATGCAAAGAAAAAACAGGAAGTGGGTTATATCTATGATATAAGCGCAAGGGTGACGTAGGACTATCGTTGATTTAGAGATCATTTATTTGATACGGAAATATTCTACTGATGGGAAAGAATAATCTTCACAAGCTATCCTGTTAATTGCGATTGATTGAAAAATCACAAAACCAAATGTATTTGGTCACTGTGTTACATGGATAGAAAACATTAAAATAAACTCTTTCACATGAATGTAATTTTAAATTCCCAGAGGAACTAGCAGATTATTTTCAGTATCGATTAGATATTACCACATTTTCCTTGATACTGGATACTGGAAGTCTCCGGCGTAACGCTTTTGTTTTCGAAACTTTGATTTTACACCCCGGTATAGAAATGAAAGACGTAGTCCTACGTCAAAAAATGGATAAATCCCTAATCACATCGCTCACCACAGTGAATCCTGATTCTTCTTACCCATTCTAATAAGTATATCTTTTATGATAATCGTAAAGGTATCACACTATAGCGGCGACCCTTCTGGCTGCGAATATCATACTAACATTCCTTCCCTTCCCCTGGTGTCTGTAAGCACGTGACCGGTGTCGTCACCAGATAAGAATAATATCGACGAGAAAACGAAGGAGTAAATTTTTTGTTTTATGAAATATTGTTCAGTAGTTATGGGCTAATTAGACTTAGGTATATATTAATTATAATCTATTTGGGCTAAGGTTTAAAAGTGTACTGCTAGGTGATGGCTCCTCATCCTCGTGGGCCAAATAAAAAAAAATAAGGAAAAAAAATCTTAAGAGATCAATTATTGGTGAATGTTCTTTGAATGCTAAAAACATGTTGTTCTAAACCTTCTTCAATCATTACTGAGATACATTACCCCTTATTCTGTATCGCGAGGGGCGTGAGATAACAAAGTTTATCGTTTCCATCTGAAAGTGACCTTATTTTCTAGCTACTATTTTATACCCAAGTCGAAAGCAGAAGATGACACGACTTCAAAATTCATCCAATGATTATAGTCACACCATTCGCCTTCGGAAAACTGTGACTCGAGCCATCTCACGTCATTCTCCGTGCAGAGTAAAGGCCATTATGCATCGGTGCATCGGCTTTTCTTGCCGCTTGTACCAGTTTCATCAAAAGATATTTTTTTTCTACTTTAGGATGGCGCCCACATGATATATTACATTATCTCAAAAAACATTGATCGAAAACAATATCAATGATTTCCCATTTCATAGCTGACGTGCGGCTGTTATGCTATTAAACGAAACCGTCGATAAGAATCATTCCATCACTAATGAGCATCCGTTTAGAGCTTCTCGCGCGATTGTTAGCCAAACAATATTTCCCAGGCGGGTTAAGCCCTTTTTTCTGGACGATCACTTTTCCTGAACTCTGCCTCCATTACTTGATAACATTTTATTCAAATGTGTACCTTTTTCACATACCTGGGAATGTCCCAGGCACAAAACAGTCGATCGTGCAATGACGAAGATCGAACACGGATGGAAATTTGCATTTGAGAGCGATGCAACACGCAAAAGCTAGAAGCGTTAGGTGTGATTGTTTTTTTTTTTTTTTTTTTTATATCTGTATTATAGTGATTTTCAACTCATTTGGCTGGTTCGTCACTTTTTACTTCCATTTTTTGAAGAATGTAGGGAGTGAGAATTGAACTCGTGACCTTTAGCGTGAGAGGCATGGATGTTACCACTACGCCATATCGACTCCCAGGTGTGATTGTTTACCTCCCGTATTTTTCCGTGAGACTGTTGCGAATGCGTTTTTCTCATTTTGTAATTGCCCTGTTACATCTCCAGTGGGTAGATGTCAATTTTTACCCTGTACACGACAACAGATTATTGAATATTGAATAGGTGATGAATGTTTATCACGTTTTATATGCGGTGCGCAACGTTCTCAATCTAATAAGTGGAGGTAAAACACCGACAGGTATCGCCTAAGTGGTATGAGCTTCTCGCAAAAACGTGTTTTAGTGCAGGTCAATGTAGACGACTGATTTGACCTAGTTCGGAAGTTTTTCGCTGACAAATCGTATAATTATTCATATCGCGGTTTTGTTTACTTACGACAGTTTACTATAATTGTAATTGATACAATCCTGCTAGCGAATCTAACCGTTTTACTGGTCAGTCACTGTAAAATACAATTTAAAGCCAATTAATTTGTTGTTGAACCCTATCGAATACATAAGCCAGATATGCCATCAGAACAAAATATTTCATGTCTATTGTTTAAATCGGCTGGTCACCACACAGATGTAATTACAATCAGTGTCAATAAAGATCTCGAAGCATCAGCATCGTCTTTCATCTCGATCTCGTTCGGCTTATTTTTCCATTATTGGAAGAAATTAAAATTTCGTCGTTTTTCGAATTAATCTCCTCTCGTACATCGCAATTCGCGAATTATACTTAGTGTCGTCTCGAACATGGTCCTTCGAACCGGATTTCGGTTGGACGCGGTTATCACATTTTAGTGAGCGAACATTGTGGTGAAAAGAACACGTGGCTCCGAAACTGAAGAATTTCTCGCTTGTTGAGCGCCAATTGACAAAGCGAATTGTGTGCCGATTGCATCAAGTGTTCGTAGGAGTGCTAAATCAAAAATTCTCAGTGAAATTTCCAACATTCTTGGACATTGTGGATCCACGTGGTTATCGATCTATTGTTTCGCGATCGGTTACCTCGCGAGCCATTGTTGGTGATCTATTGTTTCGCGAAGGATTGGTCAGTGAACTATATTGTTTCGCCATTTCATTGTTGGGTGATCTACTATCCCGTGAACAATTGTTTGAGAATCCATTGTGTCGCGAAATATCATCTCGCAATTTGTCGTCCGGAACTAAATCGAGAGTGATTAATAGTTTTCCCACTGGAAATAAGAAACGGAATTACGAAAGAAAACGAGGAATTTAGTGGATTTCAGATTTCCAGTTCACGAAGCACGTGTTGCCGTGCAGCATCATCGACGCCATTGGCAATTTGAGTCGGTTGGTGGATGTTTTAACAGCGCTCTCAAACATCAGGTGGGTTCGTTCCATACTATAATTCGAATAACACGAACGAATCTTTCTCCGAATTTGTCGAAATGTCGCAAATCGAACAGAAAATATCCGATGATATCACCGCGATGCAAGCGCGTGTAGATAATATAACAAGATCAATGAGAAGAATAGAAGAGTTCACAAAAAGGTTCGATGCGGAGAAAGATTCGGGGCAGGTTTCGGTAAGGTTGGCTAGGCTTGATGAATTGTTCGAGCATTATGGCGAGACGGTTTTGAAGTTGCAACTTCTCTCTCCAGTGTCGAAGAAGGAGTATGAGGGTCTGTTGGATGATGCGGAGGAACGATTTTATCGATGCAAATCAATCCTAACCAATGTCTTACCGAAACAACCAGCTACGAACCAATCACGATCAAATCAAACCGTAACCCAGATCAATCATGTGAAGTATCCCGAGCTAAAATTACCAGAATTCAGCGGCAAACTAGCTGATTGGAAGTCGTTTCATGACTCCTTTGATGCGGCGGTAAACTCATGTGCACAATTAAGCGCAGTGCAAAAATTTCAGTACCTCAAAAGTACACTGAAAGGTGAGGCACTCCGATTGATTGATCCTCTCGCTGTCTCATCGGAAAATTATCCCCTGGCATGGAAAACGTTAGTTAACCGTTATAATAACAAACGTCTCTTGATCAAGTGTCACATAAAGGCACTTTTCGACACTCCTGCAATGCGACGTGAATCTCCAGAGTCGCTTCTGGAGTTAGTTGACAGTTTTGAACGAAACATCTCCATTCTAAAAAGACTTGGTGAGCCTGCGGATCGTTGGAGCTCAATCTTAGTGTATCAGTTGAGTTTACGTCTAGATAACCGAACGCTAAGAGAATGGGAACATCATGCCTCGAGAGATACCGCTAGGGAAGATGGCGCGATAAATGACGGGATGCCATCGTATGTGTGCATGATTCAATTTTTACAGGATTATGCTCGAGTTTTACAATCGCTTTCGCCTGTTTCACAAATTTCACAGCAAACGTCTTATCGTACTGTGGAAACAAAAACAAAAATGAAGTCGTCAGTTTATCACGCCGCTGAATTCTCGTCGTCGTCCTCACCATCATGCCACAGCTGTGGTCAAAATCATTATCTCGCCAATTGTCCGAAATTTCGTAGGTTGTCGCCTCGTGAACGGTTGGATTTCGCAAAAGGTCATCGCCTATGTTTGAATTGTCTCAGAACTTCGTCGCACATTTGTATGAATTGCCCGTCATCGAACTGTCGAAAATGTGAACGCAAACATCATACGCTGCTACACTTACCTCCTCTCGAGTCGTCTCATACAGATCAACAGACATCACATCTGCCAATCGTAGCCAATCTTAACCAACCTGGTCCCCCACCTGTATTACCATCCACCCAAGTGCGACAATCAGCTCTTTGTCCCACCGTAAACCAAACCGCTCATTTTGCAAATTCTGGGAATGATATTGGAGTCTCATCAAATCTGTCGGAATCTCTAGCAGCACATTCGAATTGCGGCAGCGATTTGGTTCTTCTGTGGACTGCACTCGTCAACTTTGAGGATATGAGTGGAAAAATACATCCTGTTAGAATACTCCTCGATTGTGGATCACAATGTAATTTTATCAGTGAATCGCTCCGTCAAAAACTTAGTCTCGATACCGTCGTCTCTCGTGTAGATGTAGCTGGAATTGGATCAAGTATCGCAAAGGTTGAACGTTCGTCTGTCGCCGTCGTCTCATCTCGTGTAGCCCCCTACAGAAAGAAATTAGCTTTCCTTGTTCTGCCAGCGATCACTAGAGCCTTGCCACATAAGACCGTATCCTGTATCGATTGGAACATTCCAAATTATGTCTATTTGGCTGATCCTACGTTCAATATACCGGGTCCAATCGATGCTATCATCGGAAACGAATGCTTCGCGGAAATACTGCGATATGGAAAAATCAACCTAGAAAATAATAATCCCGTTCTCCAGAAAACCCTTTTTGGATGGGTGGTCTTCGGCAAATGTAAAGAAGACATCAACCCAATCTCGGATCATTCGTATCATATTAGTCGGCTTGATAGCCTGGAAAGGCTAGTAACAAAATTTTGGGAGATGGAATCGTGCTCCTCAGTAGACAATTGGTCACCGTCGGAGCAGGAATGTGAAAATCATTTCAAGCAAAATACAACCCGTGACGATCGCGGAAGATATGTTGTCAAGTTACCGAAAAGACTCGAATTAATTTCCCAGTTGCGGGACAATAAGTATAACGCTCAACGTCGTTTCCTTGCACTTGAGCGGAAATTGGAAGCAAATCTTGAACTCAAAACCATGTATCACGAGTTCATTCATGAATATATATCGATGGGCCACATGCGGGAAATATCGGCGGAAAATGATCAGTCGCCTCAATATTTTTTACCCCACCACGCGGTGTTACGCCCCGAAAGTTCGACGACGAAGCTTCGTACTGTTTTCGACGCGTCATGCAAATCGCAATCCGGAATGTCGCTCAACGATGTGTTATTGACCGGACCCACAATACAACAATCGCTCATCGCTCTAGTAATGCGATTCTGCATGCATGCGTACGTGGTAACCGCCGATATCGCCAAAATGTACCGCCAAATAATGGTACATCCTACCGATCAGCCACTACAGCGGATTTATTGGCGAGATGATAAAAACACAACGCTCAAAATATTCCAGTTACAGACGGTTACTTATGGCACCAACAGTGCATCGTTCCTCGCAACACGCGTGTTGAAGCAGTTAGCCGAGGATGAGAAGGTTAAGTTCCCGCTCGCTGCACCTGTAATCCGCAGTGATTTTTACATGGACGATCTTCTTACTGGCTGCGAAGATCTCAACAAGCTGAAAGAAACATGCTCGCAACTCGTTTCCATGTTAGACTCGGCTGGATTTCAGCTACGTAAATTTTCGTCAAACTCCCAGGATGTCCTCAACATGATCCCAGAGCATCTGAGGGAGTCAAAAACCATTCTCGAGTTTGAATCTGGTTCCTCAATCAAAACCTTGGGATTGCTGTGGGAACCAGCATCAGACTTTATCAGTTATAATGTTCCTGATTGGTCACCTATTGAAAGATATACAAAACGAATTATGTTGTCGCGGATGTCGAGGCTATTTGACCCACTTGGATTGTTGGGTCCTCTCGTTGTGACTGCAAAAATCACAATGCAGCTCGTATGGAAGGAACAAATTCCATGGGACAGTACCTTGCCCCCTGTCATTCGTCAAATGTGGGAAGAATATCAAGTACAAGTAGCCCAAATCAGAAACATACGCATTCCACGATTTGTATTGTCCCTCTGCAAAAATAGTGCATTGCAGATGCACGGATTCTGCGATGCTTCCATGCAGGCCTACGGAGCATGCATATACGTACGATCTATTGCTCCTGACGAATATTGTACTGTTCGCCTGATCGCCACCAAATCTCGTGTCGCTCCCCTAGAAGTGAAGTCGATCGCTCGACTAGAGCTGTGCGCAGCTCTTTTGCTTTCGCAACTAACCAATACCGTTTTGGATAGCATTGGTCGCGTCCAAGAGATATTTCTGTGGACCGACTCTACTATAGTCTTACACTGGCTAGCGGCGACACCGTCAACTTGGCAGACCTTTGTCGCGAACAGAGTCGCCGAAATACAACGACTTACACCCAATGTAGTTTGGAGACACGTTCCCAGTTTGGAAAATCCCGCCGATCTGCTTTCGAGAGGGATGATCTCAAAGGATCTAATGGACAGCTCGTTGTGGTGGAATGGGCCGGAATGGTTAGCTACAACCAACCACCTTTGGCCTGATAACATTCGTCCTTCCCAGCAAGTTGCAGATCAATTTTTGGAATCTCGCAAAATATCACTCCATTCATCGTGTTCACCGTCTGAGTTAATTGAACAATATTCCTCATTGACAAAATTACTCCGCATAGCATCTCTCTGTCGTCGTTTTGCACACAACAGTGGTTCTGGCAATGTACGTCGTCTGGGTCCACTCACGAAGCTAGAAATAAGACAAACATTGTTGTCACTGATACGACTAGTCCAGGAACAGCATTTTTCTGCAGAAATAAGCGCTCTCGCTGCGGGAAGATCTGTATCTCGTTCATCGCGTCTACGTTACCTCCACCCCATGCTACAGAATGGCCTCATTCAAGTTGGTGGCCGGTTACATTTTGCCAAGATTTCGCCTGACAGGAAGTTTCCTTTCGTGTTACCGGATAAAAATCCGTTAACTTCTTTAATTGCAGACACAATACACCAACAAACGCTGCACGGAGGATCACAACTGCTCCTGTCGACCATTCGTCACGAATTTTGGCCGTTAGGAGGTCGAAATCTGGCCAGAAAGACCGTCCACAATTGCGTGACATGTGCAAAGGCAAAGCCTCGAACCATTGAGCAACTTATGGGTCAACTCCCACCGGAAAGAGTTTCACCAGCATATCCATTCCAGTTTGTAGGAATAGATTACGCCGGACCCATTTACCTACGACCAAACACACGGAAAGGAGCACCTATTAAGGCTTACGTAGCGGTGTTTGTTTGCCTGGTGGTGAAGGCATCACATCTCGAACTAGTAACCGACTTAACTTCAGCTGCTTTCATCGCCGCACTTCGCCGGTTCATAGCCCGACGCGGGGTGCCAACTACCGTGTACTGTGATAACGCCACTAATTTCACAGCAGCGCAACGTGAGCTAAAAGAGCTACGCCAACAGTTTCTTTCACAGAAACACAAGGAAGCAGTACACAACGAAGCCAGCACACTCAAGATCGAGTTTCACTTCATCCCGCCACATGCCCCAACGTTCGGTGGCCTGTGGGAGGCGTGCGTGAAGTCTTTCAAACACCACCTCCGCAGAATAGTGGGGAATAGTCTACTCTCAGCTGAAGCCGTTTCCACAGTGTTGGCTCAAATCGAAGGCGTTTTAAACTCTCGGCCAATAACTCCCCTCTCGTCTGACCCAAGCGATCTACAGGCCTTAACGCCAGGTCATTTTTTGATTGGCCGTCCGATTCTGACATTACCAGAACCTGACCTCTCGGAGATACCGACGTCTCGGCTTGATATGTGGCAGAAGATGCAGCTTTTAACTCAGCACTTTTGGAGACGTTGGCAGGACGAATACTTGTCCACGTTGCAGACTCGCTACAGGTGGACAACAGTCAACCAAAACCTCCTCATTGGATCAATCGTGCTTATACGGGATGATAATAAACCAATAGGGAAATGGTCCATGGGGAGGGTTACGGATGTTCACCCAGGAGAGGATGGACTCGTGCGGGTTGCCACCCTCAGGATACCCAGCGGAAAATTAATAAAGCGTCCGATAACCAAAATCTGTCGACTACCAGTGGAAGTGGATGCTGTCACCGTAGCCGAGCGTCCACAATCAACGACCGAACCTCCAGCACAAACCGTATAAAAAAAAAATATATTTGAATTGTAAAATGAATAATGTTGAAATGACTTTCAAGGTGGCCGGCATGTAAAATACAATTTAAAGCCAATTAATTTGTTGTTGAACCCTATCGAATACATAAGCCAGATATGCCATCAGAACAAAATATTTCATGTCTATTGTTTAAATCGGCTGGTCACCACACAGATGTAATTACAATCAGTGTCAATAAAGATCTCGAAGCATCAGCATCGTCTTTCATCTCGATCTCGTTCGGCTTATTTTTCCATTATTGGAAGAAATTAAAATTTCGTCGTTTTTCGAATTAATCTCCTCTCGTACATCGCAATTCGCGAATTATACTTAGTGTCGTCTCGAACAGTCACTTACAGAACAATAAAATGACAATCAGATCTATAACGGATTAGCATACTGCTGATCGACCCCAGTCATGGTCTTTCAGCAGATTGCACACGAGCAAAAATAGCTCGATTGCACGCTTCGCTAATTTTTCGTCAACCGGAACAGCCGTAAACTAATCCATTGGAGTTACACTAGTTGTCACCCAGAGACGTGAGCCCACACATCACTGCCTGCCACATTTCCCGGGGCCCCGTCATTCGTCATCACGCTTATCTATGTGGTTTGGGATGCACACGAAAGTTAAACCCGAACAGAATATGCGGAACTGATCGGCTAGAGTTACGGTTGGCTCCAATTCGCTACCGGCAGTCGAAACGAGCGGAACGAGGCATACTGATGGGCTCGTATATCGTTGGGTCCGGAGCGAAATGAGGCCTAGCCCTGTCACTGTTGTTGTTGTTGTTGTTGTCGAGTGCTGTGCCCGCTATTGGTAGATCCAATTGTCGGTGGTCCGTTTTGGTTGATAACATTGTTTGATTAATTTTACCATAAATTGTCACGTTCACTGGCTGGAATGCGTGAAGAATAACAAATAACTTCTGGTTGAGGTGAAACTTTAGGCTATCGTATAGCGATTGGAATACTGTAGATGATGTTCCACTTGCTTTTACGGTAAAGCAATTGCTTCGGTCTTTCACACAATCTGTAGATGTTAGCCGAAGTTTTTCAAAGCACAATGAACATCCGTGACAAAACTGTTAAGAGTTGGATTATACAATAGATGTTTTTCTCACATTGCATTATCTTCCAAAAGGCTATTTTAATAACGTAATCGAAAACATCACTTTGATAGGCATACAAAAGTATCCAACACACTTTGGAAAAAAAGCATTGTCAATATTTAAGTACAAGTGTTATTAGATATGTCTAGCAGGAGGCTAACAGAATGATGTTGTTTCAGAAAGACTATCATTCTATTCATGGTTTAGTTGTGGAAAAAATGAGTGATTCTTTGTTTAGAAATACATGAAAAAAAAGTTTTTTGGAATGCCGGTAATCGTTGGGACACAGTAATATACATAGCTCCCACTTTGCTGGGATCGGTATGTTCGTCGGGGGTATATAGTCTTGCTTCAGTATTTTCCCTAATACCGACATGAGGTCCAATAAAATTGCACAGATCTGCCTCGAGTCCTGGTTTCTGGTTCTTGAATCCAAATACGCTTTGATTTACCACTTTCTAATGCTTGAGATCCATTAGCTGAGTGTGATAATCACCAGATTTTCCATGTTTGGGGTAGACGAAACTATTTTCATAGCTTACTAACTGACCCGGCAAACTTCGTCTTGCCCCAAATTAATTTTTTGCTATCAATATCTTCAAAAATTTACGTTTCCTTACTAAGCGAACGTTCATGAGTCTAATCGCAGAACTATTCATTGATTGACCCTTTAAAATTTCCTTTTACTATAAAAGAAGTACAGGTCGGACTCGATTATATACAGACTCGATTATATGTGATTCGATTATATACAATTTTGGACTCGATTAAATACAGTTTGAAAAAAATATTTTATTTTTTATATTTCAAATATGACTTACTTCACAAAAAATATTATCTTTCAACGTTAAAGTGAAATTTAAGTGACTTTGTGGAGTGGGGTCAAAATCGTGATTTTTGAAGATTTTGCTTGAATTTTCACCAGGAATTGTTTATAAAACCTTTCCATGCCAGACTGATATAGTGATTCTCAGATTTTCGTCAAAAGTGGTAATTTAGTTTTTCATCGCCAAACATTAGACCCATATTATTTTTTCCTTTTTTTAATAGGGTACCGATTTCCGTTTTTAAGGTGGTCCGGAAAATCAATTGTTTCCACTTTTTCCCAAGAATCAATGAACCGATTTAGATTATCGAAATTGAAGGTAATGACCTAGCCTTTTATCAAAAAATATTGCGAAAACTTGCGAAAAAAATTAATTTTATTTTAGTAATTATTGATTGTAGTCGTTTTTTATTGTTTTCGTGGCTTTGGACTAGAGGGCGCTATATTTTTTTATATTTTTTCGGGAAAGCTGTGGAATTTTGACATAATCGATATCAGAGATGCCATTTTTTCGTTTTTTAGATGTGATTTTTCGAAATCATGCCAAACCGTTAGAGTGCGTGCGATTTGGCACAGGGGCCGTGCCGTGCCAAACAAAAATGGCACAGAAATGGCGTGCCATGGCACGGGACATGGCACAGTGGACATCCATACTTTAAGGGGTGACCCTCGAAAAAATCGATTTTTTTTTACATTTTTGGGAAGCTTATGTCCTCAGAAATGTTGTCCTGGAAGAATTGTTCGATATTTGATTTCGTTGGAAAGTTAAGGCCGAAAGTATGAGGCCACCTCAAGCGATATTAAGTATTACTGTGCGAATTTTTGAACGTGTTTTTCTCGAAACCATGTTTTTTCAGCTGGTGGTATCGATATCTCTGAATCTACTCGACCAATTTGGCTGAGTTTTTTTTTATCAGCATGTGAAAATGAATTATCTAAATCCTTACATAGCCGCTTTAATATCTCATTTTTTCGATTTTTTATGAGCTTATAAACTGCGATTTAGCATGAAGAATAATTCATTTTTAGCAAAAATGGTCGCCATTTTGGCAATTTTCGAAATTTTTAAAAACCCCTATGTAATGCTTTAGGTAATGTCCTAAAGTTTCAAAATATTCATCGTTCTGCGGCACCCCGTTGCTTCAGAACCGAAACCACCAGTAAGGTATCCAGCTGTCAACAGCGTAATAATCATTATTTGTAAACTCCAAAAATGATAAATACATCTACAAATATAATGTCAAGATAATAAATACATCTACAAATATAATGTTAAAATAAACAAAATACCCGAACACTTTTTTTATCCCATTTATTTATTTATTAGGCTCATTAGCATTTTAGCTGTAACAGAGCCGGGTTTTAAGTGTGTACATGTACATATGTTTATGTTTCTATAAATTGTAAACTACACAGTAGCTATTTAGGCGTTAAGTTTTCTGTTCCATTACATTATGGTAAATTACACAGTAGTAGCCATTTAGGCGTAAGGGTATTCTATCTGTTCTTCCATTGTTCAGCAGACCTGACAGCGGAGACAGTTGGTATTGATCATTGTTGGGTTATTTATAGAACAGCAGCCCGATGTTTCTTGCAGAGCAGAGCAGTTGTATGGATGAATCGATCTTATTTCGACCGTGGATCGATTTCCATCGCTGATGATGGTTGCGTGGACGTAGTTATTCTATAACAACACAAAGATGGTCAATTGAGGGCTCTGAGTTTGAACTCACGATCGATCGCTT
Source organism: Toxorhynchites rutilus septentrionalis (assembly GCF_029784135.1). Classification (NCBI taxonomy): domain Eukaryota; kingdom Metazoa; phylum Arthropoda; class Insecta; order Diptera; family Culicidae; genus Toxorhynchites; species Toxorhynchites rutilus. The sequence continues at coordinate 145,390,062 of NC_073745.1, read as the reverse complement.
GGTAAGCGAACGCGTAACCAAGTGGCTACGGAGACAATTAATGCAATTACACACGAAATTCGGATTTTTCCATTTTTTTCACAATAACAAAAGTTGCTTCACTCTCAATGCTGTAACTCACGAACCAATCGACCGATTACTGTCAAATTTTGACGCGTACCCATTGAAAGATGATGCTTTGTGATAGTAAAGTAGATTTTTGCAAGAGGCTCCTTCTAGACTTCAACCTTATGATCTTTTCAGCCGAACTGTTACTAACCATAGAGTTAGGAAAACTTTTTATATATAGTTTCATAATAACTCCGTCATTATTGATGTTCGACCATATGCGCAGAAGGATTTTTCAATAACATAGGGGTGTAGGCTGGTAAATAATGCACATACACGCTCGTAGAAAACGAACAAAAACAAATAGCAAGGTTGGGTGAAAAACAAATCTTAACCTTCAAAACATGTATTATTTTTCGACATAGTCACCCTTTAAGCATTACACATTTTGGTGAAATTACTTCAAACTTCAGGGTTTTCAGAGTCTCAGTTGTACGCGAAGTGTGTGAACGAGCGTTGTTGTGTTGCAATATTATTGGCGCCAGGTTACCTCTGTTAAGAAAAACTCGACGTCGGAGGTGTTCCACTGTCTGTATATACTGTATATTCGACGACTTTCACTTGATACTCATATTGATGGGATTTTAAAAAATATATTTATGGCGCCATTTTGTGGTGTTGGTCATTTTGAATTTTCATTTATTATAAATAACTGCTAGTCAATTTGATACTCATATTAATGGGGTTTTGAAAAAAATATATGGCGCCATTTTGTGGTGGCGGCCATTTTTTTTATTCGCATTTTTTCATATATAACTGTGTTCTACTAGTCAAGCCCTTTCATTTGATACCCATATTTATGAGCTTTAGAAAAAGCATATATGGTGCTATTTTGTGATGGCGGCCATTTTGGATTTGCATATTCTATAAATAACTGTGTTCTATTAACCAAGCCCTTTCAATTGATAGCCATATTGATGGGGTTTCGAAAAAAATATATATGGCGCCATTTTGGATTTGCATTTTTCAAAAATAACTGTGCCATTTGTGCCATTTGTGCCATTTGTATCATTTGTGATTACAAACCGTAGTTCTCAGATATTAGTCAAAAGTGGTAGTTTTGTTCTTTATCGCAAACATTAGACCCGTCTTTTTTATTTATTTTTTTTCATAGGGTGCCCATTTCCATTTTGGGGTGGTGCGAAAAATATTTTTTTTCTATTATTTCTCAAAAATGACTTTTCTAATATTCTATAACTTTCTATAACTTTTGAACCACTAAACCGATTTAGATGATCGACATATCAAATTGAACCCAATGAGCCTTTTATTGAAAAATATTGCACTCACAAAAAAAAGTATTTTATTTTCGTCTTTTCGTATTTTCGAGATATGTTATGTAAAAAATCTCAGCTTTCAAGAAAAATATACATATATAATATGATTTATATAAAAAATATAGCGCCTTCTGGTCTAAAGCCATGAAACACTGAAAGTTTTTAGAAATTGGTGTTTCATTTTTATGGCAGCCCCCTTTAGAGAGGGGGGCGGAGTCGTGAACCATAATAAAAATCTTTCTCGATCCCAAAAATCCTCACACACATTTTTTTACAAGAATCAGACAGACAGACAGACAGAAAGACAGAACTCTATTTCTATATTTATATCTTATGCTGCTTTATAAAAAAAACACTGCGATATTATGAAAGATTGCAGGACCTTGTTTTTCGACGTAAGATTATGTCTTTCTCGAACATATTGCGTTGCAAAACGAATAACTGAAAATAAGTAGCCTCGTGAAAATTGTCCAATTTAGAGAGCTCAGTCATTTCCTAAAGGATTGACGAGATTTTTGCTCCAATAGATTTGGGCAGTCTCCATCAATCTATCACAGTAGAGAAAATTGTATTATTTATGAAACTAACTATCGAACAATCGAAAAATTGTTACTACCGCGATCTGATTGGTAGATTGGCATAAGCGATCTGCGCTCTCCCATTTAGTCATTCAGTATATTTGCATTCTATAGAAATAAGAATCAGACCTGTTTTAAAATATGTGAGCTCGATCTGCATTCCTTATTTATTTTCTACAAAATATTACATTTTCTTTTTACAAATACTACATTTTCTGTGAATGTACATGACCATTTGCAAGCCTCGAATCACTCTTGCATTTGATGATGCTTATACATAGTATTTCTAAATTAAGATCGCATACTAAAGGATGTTTCAATAGGGATGCTACGAAAGTAGACCGATAGAGACAGCAAACAACGCCATGTTTTTCCAGCTCTCTTGACATTTCTCTTCAGTAAGGTTTGCCATTTCATGATGGAAAGATATACGATCCAACAACGGGTCGTGATTATTAAAATTTACTACCGAAATTCGGAGTCAAAGGCCGCAATTTTAAAGCGCTACGTCCAATTTATGGTCGTCATAATCGTCCTGCCAGATCAACAATTCAGCGTCTAGTGGAAAAATTTGAATTCACAAGCACAGTACAAAATGTTCCCGTGCCAGTGAGACAAATAAGTAACCGTAGTGTCGAGAATATTGCTGCCGCTAGCGCATCAATTGAGGAAGACCCAAATCAGTCTCTCACACGTCGTTCTCAAGCGTTGGGCATCTTTGTGACGTCGTTGTGGCGAATTTTGCGAAAAGATCTCGGCCTAAAAAATCGGTAGGTAGTGCTATTCCCGAGATCCAAAGGGGTGATCGATTCAGGACCACCGGTCCACAGTGGTACGAAACTGACAAAAGTCTGAAGAAGTGCATTTTAAAATGTAGCGGTACTGTTCGGGAAAGCACACAAACGGACAGAACATATGTATGAGGAAATGGAAATGCTTCCAATTTTCATCAATTTTAACCATATACAGACTATGGGATTGTAATGTATAGCATGTCAAACAAATCTTAGGGAATTTCCGATTCGTTTTGGTATGTAAATCGCCAAAATCCGTTCGCGGCAAAAATAGTTATTAACGTTAACTTTATTTCATGAAAACGTGACCTGTTTTCTGATTTGGCACCCTTAATGAAAGACGTAGTTGTACGTCAAAAAAAAAATTCTTGATTAAACTTACGGCGACCATAATGATGTCTAGGCGAAGATAAAGAACGGTTCGGTGCACCGATAAATTTTCGAAGGAGCAGCTTAAACCAAACTCACTCTACGACCGTTTCATGAACAGGAATGTGAGGAGTGCTGGCAACGCTCGGTCACATATTGGAAAGTCGCTGAAAACCTACTTGAAAACGCGTAAAAGAAGAGTCCTACCCAACTCGCCATATTCACAAGATATTGCCTTTTCCGTTTACGATGTTCAGATCAATGCCACTTGGTTTGGGTAAGCAGAGTTTACATATCCTTCAGAGATACCCTTGCCAGTCTGTAATTAATTTTCTATGATTCTCTATGAAAGGGTTATTTTTCCCAAAAAATTGTCATTTGAATAATTACACATATACAATATTTGATACTTAATGCAATATCTATGAGTAAGCATTCTTCATAGCATGCAGTATTTTCAAACACACTCCAATTTTTCAACTTGAGCATCGACCCGCAGGTTCAATGTAATTTAGGCTCCGACGTGTTTGAAATGGGAACGATTGTTTGCACGGCCAGCGAGTGCAAAATCCAATCAAAAGTATTTCATTCGGTTTTTCATTCCATGAAATTGATACCACGCAGTTTGCGCTAGTTTATGGCTGGCTGATGGACTTATAGCATACCTCAAATCGATCGGTTTCCACTCACTTCTGTTGAGTACACTGAGGCTAAGTAAGAATTGTCGATTATCTCTCGGCGCTTTATAAACAACAACCAACTGATTACACTTATTTCGCTTACATTGGTGCAGTTGTGCGCAGTGATCGACACATGGGATCATCACATTGCTAGCGTCGTGTTTATAAATAGATCCACTCGCGGTATGGCTTAACACTTTTTGTTCTACATATTATTTTAGCGAAGAAATTTCATGTCACGGTTCTGCAACAAAATTTGTCTTCACGTGTGGTGTAACGCTTTGCTCGTTTTCACCATAATCTTCAACCCGATCTTGTCGCACAAGTTTCGTTGTTTACTCTCACTTTTCGAGCCGAGTTCTTTCTCTCGAGGGTAGCTCGAGTTGCCTCATCCAAGCACTCACCAAATACTCACCGCAGAGTCAAGTCGATAGAAATTTGCTGAGGCTGAAACTGGTTATCGCCACTTTTCCTTCATATTACACTTGATCTCCTCAGTGACGAAACAGTGTCAATTGAAAACTCCAGCAGCACAACTACAAACCCAGGTTACGAGTAGTTGGTCTATCGGAGATCCATTAAAGCGCTCGAACGGTTGCACAACTCTGTTTACTCCAGTGTAGCGCGAGGAGTGAGTATAATAACTAAGCCACTAGCCACTAACCACTAGCGCCTGCACTCGCGTATGCATCCACTGGCTATTAGTCAAGCGGGCTCTGTCCGCGGCAGTATTTATTTAATACAAATTCACGACTTTCTGCAACAACAGTCCTCACGATGCACAACCCAACTCGACAAAAATATGATAGAACATCTGGCAGGGAATTCGTAATCATCAGTTGGTGGGAGATTCACCGCGCGTGTTTTGCTTCCGGGTTCAAACGAGAAATCGATCGTTTAATTCGAATGATTTCCGTGATAGCTGTGTGTTTTTTCCTCGAATGTTCTACGGCTAGTTCTTGAGTTTAGAACGAAATGATGCAGCAATTTTAGAACTTTCGTACCCACTTTTGTCAGCTGCTGCAAGCTGCATATTGGATTCGAATTTAAATGTTTCCTTATTTTCCACGGTCTCTTGGAAACATTTGTGATGTTTTTTTTCGCGAAATACACCACTGATTAAAGCTTACGAGTACACAGCGTGTTCACATTGCTGAACTGTTGCTCAGCTGATATTCTCAACCGTGCGTATCTATTAATTTATATAACTAGCTTTGTACTGCAGCAATTGAATTAACTTGTTGCAGAGATGAACTTTTGTGCTTTCGGAAAGCTTCGTGACACACTATCTGCATTCATAATCAACATTTCTCATAGTTTGATATATTTTATTTTAGCATTTTCACTCTCGAAAAGTTTGTTAATTTCGTGTTCAGTGCAGTTCACGATTTTAGGGGGACGATAAATTTATTTGCATTTCTTTATTTCTATTATATTAATAATAATTTCTTGATACTTCTAACTTGGCAAGTTGTCACTATTCGAGTTCGACCAAACAGTGGTACCAACGGCGTCTGTTCGAGGAATTCTAGCTTCCAAAAATTATGTAGAGATGCATAAAGAAAAGTCAGGGTTAGTTAAATACAAAATATAAAACAAAAGTTTAATATTAAAATGTAATCATACATTTTAATATTAAACTTTTGTTTTATATTTTGTATTTAACTAACCCTGACTTTTCAAATAGGATAATGAAAATTGAAAATGTTTTTTACAAACACGGTCACTATATAACGGTATTTTTATTGCCAATAGAAATAAAATTGAGGAAAAAGGAAATCGACTCTTTCCAGTTTTTTGTAGCACTTTTTCGATTTTTTTTCAGTTATTTCAAAAATTTGGTTGGCATCCCAAGATGATCGCATACTGTACCCTAAGTACTACAAGCAAGTTTGAAACTCAGTGCATATCATTCTGCATGTCAAGTGCAGTTGAAGCACATAGAATTCTTGGTAAAATCAACGGAGACCACAATAATTCCAAGGTGAACATAAATCACAGTTTGGCGCAACGAAAAGTTTTTGAGGAACTTATTGAACCGAACGGCATCCCAAACTAAAACCGATTGAGGATTATTTGTCAATTGTGAGAAGTAAACTGTAAGCTTTGAGCTTTCTATCTAAAAATGAATATCTCATTCAAAAATTCCACTCCACTCCTCTTCTGGCAAGTAGTTAATGAGTAATCGGTACTCGTGTCGAACAACTTTTATGGTCGTGTCAATTATTACATTGGCTGAATTACGATACGCTAGTGTATTAAATACCATGTAGCAAATAAAGATTCAATGTATGTATTATTTCTTATTTTCCAGTGTATCTGGTTACTGGTTTTTATGCTTATTGTGTTAGTCTTACTTCTCACCATAGCCCATTCTTTGAACTTTTTCCCCAAACGCGACCTGTCATCTTTTGCATCAACTGTTTTCCCCACAAGTATATTTTTTAGGGAGACCCCTTGAACTGTGTTTGAGGATCGGCTTACTACTGAGTAAAAAGCTGTCCACATAACACATGGACACATATCTAATGTCCACATGGACATGGTAAAATTAAGAAAAAAATTACACTTCTATATTCAAGTTTAATTTATTTTTTTTTACATCAGAATTCTTAAATTATCCGCCCTGAGTATCTCGTATTTATCAATGGAAGGGTTCAGCTCCCTAAGAAGTCAAATCAGGTCAAATACCCATATTTCTCTCATATCGTTAAACTTTCTCTTTTAACTTTAAGACCGATGATGAAATGATTACCGAAATTGAGGCATATTTTGAGGAAAACCCGAAAGTACTACTATCTATATATAAAAATGGATTTCTGTCTGTCTGATTCTTAACCCCTCTCTAAGGGGGTGGCTGCCATACAAATGGAACACAAATTTCTGCATTACTCAAGAATTAATCAAGCAAATGAAACGAAATTCGGCATGTGGAGGTTTTAGGGTGCAATAAACGATTCTATGGTGGTTAGATACTCCTACCCCTCTCTTAAGGGGAGCTGCCATACAAATGAAACACAAACTTCTGCATAAGTCGAGAACTAATCAAGCAAATGGAGTCAAATTTGAGATGTGAGGGTTTTTGGGTACGAGAAATGTTTCTATGATGGTATGACACCCCTTCTTCTTCTGGGAAGGAGAGGGGGTCCCATAAAAGTAATGCACATATTTCTACCAAACATGACAATTGAAAATTTTCGGAAAACTCTGAAAGAAAATGGGAAAATTCGAAAAAATCAATTTGCATGCGTTCTACAATTACATATTGACAAGCGTTGTTAGTCCATTTGATGTTTGCGGTAACGAAATTGATCTTCGTTCGAAAGTGGAAATGGATTTTAATGTGATACAACGCACTCCTATATCGTCTCCTATCTATATAAATAAAAATGGATCGCCGAATTTGTTGATAAGAGCAAAACTCGAGAAAGGAATTGTCCTAGGACTGTCTTCATTCTATCATATTTTCTGTATCAAACATTTATTCCATGTGACGGAGAAACATGTTAGTTGCAAGTGGATGAAAAAACTTGCGCGAGAATTGTGTCTGAAAACAATCTGATATTATAATGTCGAGTTTTGGTAAAAGTACTGAAATTTTAAAGTAAAAAATAATTTTAAAGGGTAGATTAGAAGATCTATCGCGAAACTCAAACATATTGGACTTCCTGAATAGATAACTGGCTCAGATCGTATCTAACCGATAGAAAAGCTTTCGTGAGAGTTGGAAGTGCTCGTTCCCTTACATATCATATTTCATCCGGCGTCCCTCAAGGGAGCGTTCTTGGGCCCTTGATTTTTATTCTCTTCGTCAATGATCTCGCCAGCCGGCTGAGGTCTGGTAAGCTTTTCTACGCTGATGACCTAAAAATATTTAGGAAAATCTCTTCCATATTGGACTGCTGTGCTCTACAAGCTGACGTGAATGAATTGGTTGCATGGTGTACTGATAATGGCATGGAGTTGAACATCAGCAAGTGCAAGACAATCACATTTACAAGGCGCCAATCGTTTCTGTCCCATGACTACATCATCGGTTCTGCTGTTATCGATCGCGTTAACTCCATTCGAGATCTCGGGGTAATTCTCGACATCAAACTAAAGTTTACCGAACACATCAACAACGTCATCGCAAAAGGATACGCTGTTCTAGGGTTTATCCGGCGGAACACGCAGTCCTTCCGTGACCCGTACACGCTGAAGGCTCTGTACAGCTCAATGGTTCGAAGTGTCCTTGAATACGCAGCATGCGTGTGGGCTCCTTACCATACAACGCACATCATCAGGATCGAAAAAGTGCAACCCTGTTTTATTCGCTACGCTCATCTTCCTGATTACGAGAGTCGCTGCATGCTTATTGATATAGAAACGCTTTCGGCGAGGCGGAAGAAAATTCAACGTCTGTTTGTTTTTGATTTACTGTCCGGAAACATCGACTGTGCGGAGTTAATCAGCGAGATACGGTTTTACGCTCCCACCAGACAGCTCCGCGAAAGACAGCTATTGGCGATACGGCCGCATACAACGTCGTACGGGCAAAACTGTCCTTTGTCCAGCTGCTTCGGTGCGTTTGATGAAGTTCAATGTCACTTCGATTTTAATGTATCTAAATGTATTTTTAAACGTAGAATTAGGAATATTAGGTAGTATTTAAGATTTGTCAGTCTGTGAGATGTTTTTTTTTTCCTAAGACGAAGTGAAATAAAGTAAAGATCAATCAATGAACAGTTCTGCGATTGGACCCATGAACGTGCAATTAGTAAGAAAACGTGGATGCGATAACGAGAAATAAATGTTTGGCGGGACGAAGTTTACCGGGTCAGATAGTCTTCTTTATACACTCGACAAAAAAATTAGAGGAACAGAGGGCGAAGTCGGAAATATTGAGTGATTTTTGACATGCTGTATCTTCGTGAAAAATCAACGCATATCGATGGGAGGCGCATAATTTTGAAGCTATAACTTTCAGGTATTAGAATATTTTACGTACATATTCGTTTTCGTTTCGTTTTCATGCGTTTGTAGGTACAAATATTGTAAGGAGTGATGATACACACACATATTCATACGCATTTCCACACATACACGCACTCTTCACCCACAAACTCATAAAGACGAAAGTTACGAATCGTTCATTCTGAGAGTCGTGTATGATTTTATACTTCTGGTACGATTTCCGATTAAATGCTCCTCTAATTTACTCCAAACTTTGAAAAATCGGCTGGTCGTATCAATATGAAACGTTCACAGATGTTTAGGGAATAACCTAGGCTAAAGATTTGCCTGCAAACATTAGAACTTACTACGATATTTGCAGAACTACAGTGGATTTTTTTAAAGCACTATGAAAATCTTGTTTTTGGCACTTTTTTGAAATCGATGCAAAAAATTTAAACAATTTTTTTTGTCAAAAAAATAAAATATCCTTGTGCAGAATTTATTGGTGATTTCAAAACTGCCTTTCGATTTGCGGTGCGATGGTTGTTTATTGAATTATTCATCATCAAAGACGAAGGGGTAATTTTTCATTCAAGTTAAATATCTCTGTTTGGAAAGGTCCTACAGGAACGTTCTTGGAACCAAAAAAAGCTGATTGATGAGGTTAATTGGATTTGCTGTTGAGTTGGTTGGCAAAAAAAATTTGTTAGTCCAGAATATTTTTTGAAAAAAAAGGAAAATCGATTTTTCATTTCTTCCCGATATTGTTGCCCGCCATACCTATACACACCAAGTTAAAAATATTCTAATACCTGAAAGTTGTAGCTTCAAAATGATGTGCATCCCATCGATATGCGTTTATTTTTCACGAAGTTACAGCATGTCAAAAGTTACTTAAAATTTCCGACTTCGCATTTTGTTCCTCTAATTTTTTTGTCGAGTGTATATAAAATCGCGTGTCACGATGTTCCTGGTCGAACTCCTCCGAAACGGTTTGGGCGATTTTCATGGAATTATGCACAAAAAAAACTTGGTAGGCATGTTTAATAACCATATATAACCAACCGATTAGTGTTGCCACATGCAGAAAAAATCTAAAATAATTTTTTTTCTTTTATTTCTATTTTATTCAAATTTGGCATTAATGTACATATAACCTGAAAGCATCACTCCCATCTCCTATATAGACGTCATCAAGCTTCGTGTTCCATTTCTGTGAAGCGCAAATTGTTATGGATTTACGAGTGAAGTAAACACGCTTTTAAAACAAAAATTATAAACGAAATTTCTTTGCACATAGGGAAAAATATTCAACGAAAATTGCCTCTGATAATTATTTTATTTTAATTATTTAATTGGCGGAGATACAAGGTGATTTAAAGAAAATTAGTTAAGTTAGGGTCTTGACTATGTCTTCTAATTCAAGCAACATCGAGTAAAAATTGTCATTCAAATTTCATCAACTTAAAATTGTTTTCGGATCTGCTAATGACGGGATATGGGTTACTGGTCGATATGTTACCAGAAACATGGTTCAATATTGTGGCAGATGGAAAATGAACAGTGTATTTTTCTAAATATTTCACTAACGAAACGACCGCAAGTCAAGGTGGATGTCCACTATATCAACGGAGAAATACCTTCATGGCCGATCACTCTTAAAAATTAACAACGCAGACATTGACATTTAAAATCGTTGGACAGTGCCATTTCGCCACAGCTGAGCAAAACATTCAATGCTCATACTAATGTTGAGTTCTGTAGTTCGATGAAGAGCAACAAATACATTTGCAACAACGAAATTTATATTGATTTCCTTTATTTAACTTGTCTGCTTTACGACAAAATATATTTTTTTTTTCACTTTACATTTAACGTTCAAGAGAACAAACATGTCAGATTCGTTAATTAAATACATCGAATTAACAAAAGGAATGGCTTTTTTTAATTTATTTCTGCCGGTGGTCATCGACTTGGCGCTCTATTCGTTGGTATGTCAAACACAAGTATGAACACAAGAGTCACGAACGTTTCACGTATGTGTAGATCGTTAAAACATCTTTACACATACAACTAATATATTGGTTTTTATTTAACAACCAACTTATTCACTACGAATATTTTTTATGGCAGAACAACGTTTGCCGGATCAGCTAGTTTTCGTATATTTTTTCTTGATAGCTGAGGTTTTGTTGCATAGCATATCCTGAAATCAGAGAGATATTTTTTCGTTTTTGATTTACGATTTTTTCAAAGTTATCCGATGGTTCGAAAAAAAACAATTCTCTCCCTTTTTTTCACTACATAAATTCATAACTACTGGACCGATTCAGATAATCGACATATAAAATTGAAGCTTAGTTTTTTAGTTTTATTTGAAAAAATATTACATTTGCGAAAACATTTGATTTATGTTTAAGTAATTTTTAATTGTGTTAGTTTCTCATAGTTTTCTCGGTTAAAGATAGAGCGCGCTTGCTTATTTTTTTTATTTTTTTCTTCTGGAAAGCTGGATATATTTTTTTACATAATATATCCAAAAATCAGAGAGGTCTTATTTTTCATTTCTGGGTTATTATTTTTCAAATTTTACATATTTCAAGTATTCGTTCAATTTAAGCTTGCATTCGCCGATATTCATGTGAAGAAATATGATGAGATTTATAGAAATCGTATCAACCGTTTACACTAGCGTGAACTTCTATAATGAATATATTCATATCTTAGGCGAATTTATTCACCTGAAGTAGAACTGCATCCAACTTTAGTGATTTCTCACCAGTGAGAAATTCACAAGCGTTTACATATGCTGAATTTATTCAATTTATATATGCCTCGAATAAGTGTATCATATTTATTCTCACCCGTTTACACCTATTTTCACGTGAATAAATCCATCTATAGCTATAGATCTCCCTAATGTAAACCTGCCATTAGGATTCATTCGCCGTCATGCGTGCGAGTTCACTGATATTCATGCTTTGAAGACTTCGTACTGCACGTTAGTTCGTGGTATTCTTGAGTATGCTGCTCCGATTGACCAAATCGACCATCCCCATTACGTAGTTCACGCTTTGTCAATCGAACGGGTGCAGAAAAACTTTTTACGGTTTGCTCTGAGACGACTTCCATGGAACGATCCAGCCAATCTTCCTCCGTATTCCGACCGATGTAAGCTATTAGGATTGGAATCATTAAGTTCCAGGCGCACTACAATACAGCGAATGCTCATTTTTGACATAATTCAAGGATGTATTGACTGCCCTGAACTTCTCGCACAGATTCCGCTGAACACCCTCCGTCGTTTTCCGAACTCATTTTTGTAAGCAGTCCCGTATCATAGGACTAACTACGGCTGCAATAACCCTCTTGACTCGTGTATTCGACAGTTCAATGCCGTATGTGATGAACTCGACTTTAATTTAACGAAACAAAATTTTAAAAATAGGATTAGGAATTATACTTAGACTGAACTTATACAGTCAGTGCGAGTAATCGAAGACGATGTGAAATAAATAGAATTTTCTTATGTGACTAGACTAGATCTATGCGAATAGAATCCAATCTTCCCGCAAGTTATATTTTTTTTGAAGAATGTCAGCTTATTGACTTTAACTTTAATATGTCGGTCATCTGAATCGATGTCGGTCATCTGAATGATTGTTTTTAAAAAGTCATTTTTGGATAAAACGGAAAATATGATTTAAAGAAATGACCACCAGTTAACTTTGAAAAATCATTACTCAGAAACAAAAAACCGCTTTAATATAAGAAAATATAGCTCCTTCTAGACCAAAGCCATGTAAACAGTAAAAAACAAACATCAATAGTTACAAAAACAAGATCCAAATTTTTTGCAAGTGTAATATTTCTCCGGGAATTAGCTTTAATTTGATATGTCGACCATCTGTATCGGTTAAGTAGTTCAAAAGTTATGAAATTTTGAAACAAAAATCATTTTTGGATAAAAGGGAGCACTCTAATGAGAAAATAAAAAGTACTGATTTAATATTTTGCGGAAAGGAACAAAACTATGATTTTTTTTCCAAAATCTGAGAACCACCATATCGGTTTGGCATGGAATGGCTGTATATAAAAAATATTATTTTCCAATGTAAAAATTAATGTGTTAATTGAGATATCAAAGCTTGTTCTTTTATTTATGAAAATAATTCACAAACTTACAACCTTCCAAAAGTTCCTATAATCGGCTAAACTGTTATATTCTCCTAATATGAACACAATCTAAACCAAATGCTATTATGTGATTTATAATATTTATCATTCGTTCAGAATATTAATCCATTAATCCGCTGCCGAATGAATAGGACATGAACAACAAATAAATTAAAGAAGCGGTCATGTGTTCATCTTCACCATCTCAATTTGAAAATATATATATATATATATATATATATATATATATATATATATATATATATATATATATATATATATATATATATATATATATATATATATATATATATATATATATATATATATATATTTATAGAGGTGAGGAACGCTCAGTATCACAAGAGAGATTACTTATCGTGTAGTACATTCTCGTAAATGGCTAAAATGGTCAAAATTTCAGCCGAATCGGAATCGTAGTTTTGTTTTGACCGTGTGTGGAAGTGGGCGTGTCCGCGGATTTTAGAAAAATGGAAAAAAATGGAAATTCCGTCGTCGCCACGGCCAAATTGGTCGAATTGCACTACGAACTGATGCCAAATCCACCGTATTCTCCGTATTCCAAACTTGGAAAAGTCACTCGCCGCGCAGAAATTTAAGTCGAATGAGGAGGTCATCGCCGCCACGGAGGCCTACTTTGCAGACCTCGAGAAAACGTATTTTTCAGATGGATTGAAGAAGTTGGAGCATCGCTGGTTCAAGTGTATCGAGTTAAAAGGTGACTTGTTGAGAAATAAATCTCAACTTTTCCAAAAATGTTGTTTTTTTGTAGGCTAAGTACTTGCCGGACTGCCCTTGTATACAATAATGAAAAAATCGAGGGGTTGTATCCGAGACACGACCGCTTAGGACGTAGGACTATGCAATCCTTTTTTTTTAATTTGTTGGTTTATCATTTTGGATATTATTTGCGAATACGTCGAAAGTTCATAAATAACTCTTCAGTAAAAAGTTGCGCTAGCGTTCACAGCTCGAGGGGAAACATAAAATACAAAACGAGCAGAATAAGCGACCTTTGTTGTTTCGGGCACAAAAAGGTTCTGAGAATTTTACTCAGAGGAGATGCAATACTTATACACTAGCAACAGCTTACTTACTTCGCAAATATTCTCTTTTCGCTATCCCCTATCGTTGTTTCTATTCTTCTTCTTCTTCTTTTCCTTTATTTATGGATACATTAAATCCAACGATTCATTCATTCACATTAAATCCAACGATTCAACGATTCAAACAGTCTCCGACTGTTTCTATTCTAGCGGCTGCATAAGTTGCTCGTTATCGATTGCTCTGTTCGGGAAAGCACACAAATGAACAGAACAAATGTATGGGGAAATGGGAATGCTTTCAATTTTCATCAATTTAAACCATATACAGACTATGGGATTGTAAGGTATAACATACCAAACAAATCTTGGAAAATTTCCGATTCGATTGATATGCAAATCGTTAAAATCCGTTCGCAGCGAAAATAGTTATTAACATTAACTTTATTTCATAAAAACGTGACCGGTTTTCTGATTTGGCACACGTAGTCCTACGTCAAAAGAAAGTATTAACAACCAAAAAATCACAAACCTTATTGTGAAATTCAGTTTACCGTTTGAATTTATTTCCTTCCTCACAGCAAAAAATGTTATGTCTAGTCTAGTGACACCTTTAGTCATGTTTGTTTATTTTGAAACACAAACGTTATTTCTGCACGCGAGTAAAGGCCGCGTGAGGTTATCATAGATGCAATGTGTGATTCATTGGGCGAGAACGACTTCAACATGAGGGGCTCAGAATGCAAGGGGTGTAAGTGACTTGATCGTTTTCTCTTCATCAACTTTTTATTTAGTTAATAACTCAACTGCAAAAACTTTCCAAATTAAATTTGCCGATAGATGAGGTTCTCATTCGCTATCCAACTCTTGACGAGTAAAGTTCAGTGTCGTTATTGTGCGTTGCCACTTTTACTATTGTGCGATTGGTATAGTGTACGAGTGAAGGTCATTGCTGTCCGCTTTCGAACTGACCTTTTGTGAAGTGGAACAAAGGAAGCAGCGCTCTTGCAGCTTGCAGCCCTTGGCGGCTGTTGAACATTGGCATAACGGGATCGCCATCGTGTGGCTGTCGTTAACGGGAATTATCATCACGTGACCGTGTGAGCTATTCTTGCGCTATTGTGTTGATCCATAGCGCGTAGCCTCTGTCTCTCCCTGGATAGGGCAGTAGAGCGCAGTATCGGAACAACTTTTATATTAAGGTACACATATTTAATATTAATATTATTGTTCAACTCATATGTTCATTGCTTAATATTATCATCATAATTTTTTGTTTGTTTGTTTTGTTATTTTTTTTTTTTGAGATTATTGTTAAAATCAATAATAGATTAGAAATAAGCCACAAATTTTTGTAAAATGGAGAATAGTGGAGGATCTCCAGAGATGGAGATCTCCGATAATGAATCCCATTCAAGATCTGGGAAAAAACATAAACGAGTCCCTCAAAAAGAAGATAATTCTTCTGGGGACGAATCTGCTCATCCTTCCAAGCCCCCCTCTAAGAAAATAGCAAGCCTCCCTTCTGAACCCACTGTTACTTCCACTCCCCCTCTCCCATCATCGATTTCGCTTCCCCCTTCTGATGTTTCCGATCCAACCCAATCCTCGTCCTCGTCCTCGTCCTCGTCTTCTCCCTCTGTTGTCTCCGCTCCACGTGTCAGAGTTTATCCAGAAGATGCACCTGGAACTGGCCCGTGGGTTGTTTTCCTCCGGCCAAAACCAAAAGGAAAAAGCCTTAACGTGATTCAGATCATGAAAGATCTGGCCAGATACACTTCTGTATCTGAAATTCGCAGGGTTAGACCGAACAAATTGCGGGTTGTCGTGAATGAACGGAAACACGCAAACGAGATTGTTGCTGACCAACACTTCACTCTCGAATATAGAACATTTATACCCTCCCATAACGTAGAAATTGAGGGGGTGATAACTGAAACGGGTCTGACGAGCGAACAAATAAAAAAAGAAGGAAAAGGCAAGTTCAAGAAGCTTCCCTCAATGGAAGTAAAGATCTTGGACTGTCGCCAACTCGGGAAACTCTCCCATGATGGGGACCAAACTAAATTTACGCCGTCAGACTCGTTTCGAGTCACCTTTGCTGGTGCCGCCCTCCCTGACTACGTTATGGTGGACAAATTGAGACTACCTGTGCGACTCTTCGTGCCAAAGCCCATGACTTGCAACAAATGCAAGTCAGTTGGTCACACTTCAGATTATTGTGCCAACAAGGAGCGCTGTGCCACTTGCGGAGAGCAACATGAGGGGAAATCCTGCAGTGCGACTGAGCATAAGTGTCCATATTGCGGAGGATCCCCACACGCGCTCTCAGCTTGTGAAACTTACAAGAGTCGCTGGGAGAAACAGAAGCGCTCTTTAAAGGAACGCTCGAAGCGCACTTTTGCGGAAATTTTAAAGGGCGCTTCTCCACTGGCCCAACAACAACAACAACCAATCTCAACACACAATATCTTTTCCACGTTGCCAGTTGATGAAATGGAAGCGGACACAGCTAGCGGGGGCACACCGTTTATTTTCAAAGGGAATCCCCGGCGCAAAAATGTGACCACTCCCAAAGTTCAAGAACAAGTCCCCCCGGTGATACCCCCAGTTAGCTTGCCTAAAAAATCGAGTGCAGCGGACAAGCAAAATCAGGTTCCTCCTGGCTTCCGTGGGAATATTTCATCTTCGAACGACCCAGCACTCGAGGGGACATCAAAAACCCCAACTGTCCCTGTTTTTCCGTCCAGTTCAACTTCCCATTCGGGATTTATAAAGTTGTCTGACCTTTTGGATCAAATCTTCAAGTGTTTTAATGTTTCCGACTCCATCAGAACCCTTGTCATCTCAATGCTTCCAGTATTAAAGACAATTTTACAGCAATTGATGCAAACATGGCCCCTCCTTGCAATGATTATCTCTCTTGATGTCTAATTTAGATAGAGAGGTCGGAGATATCACTGTTTTTCAGTGGAATTGTCGTAGTCTTATCCCTAAATTGGATACATTCAAATTTTTAATTCATAACTTCAATTGTGATGTTTTTGCTCTGTCCGAAACTTGGCTTTCTTCGCGAGATGATATCTCTTTCCACGATTTTAATATTATACGCTTGGACCGCGATGACAGATACGGAGGGGTACTATTGGGGATCAATAAGTGCCACTCATTTTTTCGAATTGACCTTCCACCTATTGGAGGGATCGAAGCTGTTGCTTGTCATGCAAACATCAGAGGCAAAGACCTCTGTATTGTCAGCTTGTATTGGCCTCCGAGAGCTGCGGTTAGCCGCAAACAACTTGATGACATGTGCTCACTCCTTCCTGAGCCACGATTGATCTTGGGAGACTTCAACTCTCATGGAACTGCCTGGGGGGAACAGTACGACGATAATCGTTCATTGTTGATATATGACCTTTGTAACAACTTCAATATGACCGTTTTGAACACTGGGGAAAAAACACGTGTGCCTAAACCTCCTGCTAACCCAAGTGCTCTTGACCTCTCGCTTTGCTCGAATTCACTATCGTTAGATTGCAAGTGGAATGTAATCCAGGACCCCAACGGTAGTGATCACTTGCCAATCAAAATTTCCATCACCATTGGGTCGAATTCTTCTGAATCTATAAACATGGCATATGACCTCACGAGACACATTGACTGGAAAAAATATACGGACGCGATTGCTCTAGCCATCAATTCCAGAGATGGTTTACCTCCATTGGAGGAGTATAACTTCCTTTCTCGTTTGATCTATGACAGCGCGGTTCGCGCTCAAACGAAACCCATCCCAGGTTCCACTATTCGTCGAAGGCCTCCCAATCTATGGTGGGATAGCATATGTTCCAAGCTTTATGTAGATAAATCGAATGCATTTAAAGCTTTTCGGAAACGTGGAACCCCTGAAAATTTTCAGACGTATTTGGACCTTGAAAATCAATTTAAAAACTTGATCAAAGGGAAAAAACGTGCTTATTGGCGAAATTTCGTGGGAGGTTTGTCACGAGAAACGTCAATGAAAAAATTATGGAAAGTGGCTCGAAACATGAGAAATCGCTCTTCAACGAATGAAAGCGATGAATATTCACATCGATGAATTTTGAATTTTGCACGGAAGGTTTGTCCTGATTTCGCTCCTGTGCAAAAAATTGTTCGAGATATACCACAAGATAGGTGCGATTTTGATTCCGAGTTTTCGATGGTAGAATTCTCTCTAGCTCTCCTTTCATGTAACAATTCTGCTCCGGGATCGGATAGAATTAAGTTCAACTTGTTGAAAAATCTCCCTGATGTGGCGAAACATCGCTTGTTGAACTTATTCAATCGGTTTCTGGAGCATAATATTGTTCCAGATGATTGGAGACAAGTACGAGTTATAGCTATTCAAAAACCCGGAAAACCCGCGTCCGACTTCAATTCGTACCGCCCAATAGCAATGCTGTCTTGTATACGGAAATTGTTGGAGAAAATGATCTTGTTTCGTCTTGATCGATGGGTTGAAACAAATGGCCTACTCTCAGATACACAATATGGGTTCCGCAGGGGCAAGGGGACGAATGATTGTCTTGCGTTGCTTTCTTCAGAAATTCAAATGGCTTACGCCGAAAAAAAACAAATGGCTTCAGTATTCTTGGACATAAAGGGGGCCTTTGATTCTGTTTCAATAGAGGTTTTGTCAGACAAATTACACTCTCGGGGTCTGCCGCCTCTATTGAATAATATGTTATATAACTTGCTTTGTGAGAAACATTTGAACTTTTCTCACGGAGATTCGGCAGTAAGTCGGGTCTCTTACATGGGCCTCCCCCAGGGCTCATGTTTAAGCCCCCTTTTGTACAACTTCTATGTAAGCGACATCGACAATTGCCTTACACAAAATTGCAGCCTAAGACAACTTGCAGATGATGGAGTGGTGTCTGTCGTAGGATCAAACGAATCCGACCTGCAAGGACCCTTACAAGATACTTTGAACAATTTTTCAACCTGAGCCATTGGGCTAGGGATTGAATTCTCCACGGAGAAAACAGAGATGGTGGTTTTTTCTAGGAAGCATAGACCAGCAAAACCAAAGCTTCAACTTTTGGGTAAACCGATCACTCATGCTATGTCATTCAAGTATCTTGGGGTTTGGTTCGACTCCAAATGTATTTGGGGGGCCCATATTAGGTATCTGAGTAAAAAATGTCAACAAAGAATAAACTTTCTCCGTACAATTACCGGCACCTGGTGGGGAGCCCATCCCGAAGATCTTATAATGTTGTATCGAACAACTATTCTCTCAGTGATGGAGTATGGCAGTTTCTGTTTTCAATTAGCTGCCAAAACACACCTCATTAAACTCGAGCGAATTCAGTATCTTTGTCTCCGTATTGCGTTGGGATGTATGCCCTCAACGCATACCATGAGTCTCGAGGTTTTGGCAGGCGTACTCCCACTAAAAGATCGCTTCAATTTATTATCTCTTCGGTTCCTCATCCGGTGTAAGGTTATGAATCCATTGGTGATCGGAAATTTTGAGCAATTGATCGAGCTAAATTTTCATTCTGGATTCATGAATTCATATCATGAATTCACCTCTATGCAGGTTGTTCCTTCTTCGTATATTCCCAACCGTGTTTGTTTTCCTGACTACATCAATTCCTCTGTACATTTCGATCTGTTCATGAAGGAGAAAATCCATGAAAATCCAGATTATCTTAAATTGGGGTTCGTTCCTACAATCTTCAATGCAAAGTATGGGCGTATCAATTGCGAAAATATATACTTTACTGATGGGTCCTCTATGAATGAGTCCACAGGATTTGGAGTGTTCAACGTATTTTTAGCACCTCACACAGTCTTCAGAATCCTTGCTCGGTATATATTGCTGAATTGGCAGCGATATACTGGGCGCTGGACAGCGTCGCCTCACGACCTGTTGAACACTATTACATTGTAACGGATAGTCTTAGCTCTGTCGAAGCTATCCGTTCAGTGAGGTCGGAAAAGCACTCGCCGTACTTCCTTGAGAGAATACGAGAAATTTTGAGTGCTTTATCCAGACGCTGTTATGTCATTACCTTTGTCTGGGTCCCTTCACATTGCTCAATTCCGGGTAATGAGAGGGCTGACTCATTGGCAAAGGTAGGTGCAATTGAAGGCGATATTTATCAGCGTCAAATCGCCTTCAATGAATTTTATTCTTTGGTTCGCAAAAATACCATCGCTAACTGGCAACGCAAGTGGAATGAAGATGAATTGGGCCGGTGGTTTCACTCGATTATCCCAAAGGTTAGCCTCAAACCGTGGTTCAAAAGTCTGGACTTGAGTCGGGACTTTATTCGCACCTTCTCCCGACTCATGTCCAATCACTGTTCGTTAGATGCACTACTCTTCCGTTTCAATCTTGCCAGCAACAATCTCTGCGTCTGTGGTCAAGGTTATCACGACATCGAGCACGTTGTTTGGTCGTGCGAGGTGTATCTGGTCGCCAGATCGAATTTAGAAAACTCCCTTCGGGCCCGAGGAAGACAGCCCAATGTGCCGGTGAGAGATGTGTTGGCTCGGTTAGACCTTGATTACATGTCCCATATATATGTATTCCTTAAAGCTATAGATCTTCGTGTGTGATTGTCCCTACATCCTTATACCCTCCTTTCCTTCCTTTGCGGGTAATTCGTCCACTTGCTATAAATAGTAGAATAAGTTGAAATGTAAATAAACTATAGATATACGAATAGATTTAAGAATTGAGTGCTCATCAACATTGTTACAATTTCCTTATATCCCATCCTTCTCCTAAAAATATGTCACCCTTCTAAACTCGAGTACACCGCGAGTAATCGGTTTTCCAGATGTAAGAAAATTGTTTATATATATATAGTTTTAAAAATATATTTAAGAATTCGGCTCCTTCAAACTTAAGTAACTGAGCCTGTAAAAATAAACGAATTAATAAAAAAAAAGATGAGGTTCTGACCTATTTTCCACGTTGGTAAATACAGCTGGGAATGTATTTGCAGCTAAGTTATGACCCAAAGAGAGAGTCGATGTAGAGAAATCGATCAAATCACTTACACCTCTTTCATTCTAAGCCCCTCACATATCGTTGTATACTTCAAAATAATTGCGTAGCACTTGGTTTTTCGAAACAATATCAAATTTGCGACTCCTATAAATAAACCCGAATGGCCATAATACTTTCAAATCTCATTAAGCTTCGTTACAACACAAAATAATTTTCATGTAATCTACCTTGTATTGTGAGACAAAAAACGGTCAAATTGTTGTTACACAGATGACCCTCAGCTACACTGGCACTGCTATTATTCGTCTTCCCTCGATGCCTCTGGTAAACACTAAAATTATTATTCCACCTCACGTTTTACACCCATCGACTGAGCAAATTGTTAAACGATCACTTTGGACTCGACTGGTAATTGTTTAGACCCCAATTCGGCGTTGATAATAATAGCATTCTTCAGATTTTCTGTCACAAGATCACTTCTTCGATCGCCTTCTAACTCTGCAGTTAGCTCCTCTAGTGTGGTATTTCTTTTTTGAGTAACTTTCACTTTTTCACAGCAGCGGCGATCAAACACTTTCTTCAGCAGTGGTCCCCTGCTTCCTCGCAGCTCTTTCACCCAGCAGGATCCTACGCTGAAGTCTACACCTGGCGATTGGCGCTAATCTTCCAGTCAAAACACCACAAACCAGCTGATAACGATCACCGTTGATACACACGCACATTAAGCGGTCAAATTCCGGATATTCGAGCGCGCGCCCATTCAGTCGGGAAAGTGCACGAAAATTGCACTATTTGCAATCGGCACCACGCACTTACCCCTGCGGGGGGGAACGGTGAAAACTATGCCGAACGTTTATGTGGCTCAATAATATACGAGTATTTCTCAATTGAACTGTAGGTTGTTACTCTATCACAGGTAAAAAAAATAATCAAAACGAAAATGTATCGACGCGCCACGAAAGAGAGTAAATACTTTGGAAAGCAAAACAATCGCTCGACTTCAAGCTGAAATACGCGAATTCCAAGAGTTTTGTTGGCGGAAGCTTGAAACCTCCCGACGGGCGGATAAACACAAAAACGAGTCCAATGTGACCAACGGTTGGCGCAGAACTGATCGTGCAAACCGAATCGTGTCGCGGGAAAAAAGCCAGCGAGTCCGAGCAGCGCACGATCGTGTGATCGACGCTGAGCGAGAGAAAAAAGAATCAGCGGCGGGAATCGAGCAAGAGTGCGAAGTGCGCGTATTGAGGAATGGCGAGCTTGGGGCGATTTTCATAGACAGAGCATCGATGAACGAAAAACGTGTGACAACCAGCTGCCCATGCTTTGCGGTAGGTTATGGCTTGATTTAATATGCGGCGCGACTAGAAATGCATACAGAACGACGGTATGATGAAGGTCTAAATGGGCAAGTACTTTCCCGGAGGTGAACCGCTGTAAGGTTGTGGGTTCAAAGACCTAGATCTATGGCCGATTGACGCATTGATGCAAGTAGTTGAAACATAGATGTGTTTCGCGAGGTTTCGGGGTTCAATTATGTAAGAATTGGCAAGTCTTCAGCAAGTCTTTCAGCTTTGATTTTTATGCTTTTTGGGTTACAGTTGAGTGCTCTTCATAGAGGCGAATGAACTGCAAAAATTAAAGTCCCTCAAAAACAAAGATGAATGAATGATTGATCTTCAACTATTTCTGGAAAATGATAGATATGTGAAGATTTTAATTTAGTTATAAGCTCAATCAACATATTCTGTAGCGCTCTTAGTCACTCTCAATCAGTAGTTGTAGTTGTAGAATTGGATTATAGAGATTTTTGAGCTGAAATACAGTTATTCGCCTCTTTTTTCCCCCTTACACACCAGAACAACTACTCAAAGTTACACAATACTTGTAGGTAATCATTTCAGGTGGGCGCAGGCGCTTCTTTTTGGTTACCCTGGTACATAATACCATGGTGTAAGCGTTCAAACCCTACGGATTGATTACAGTATCAAATGTACTAGCCTCTTCAAGGAAATCCAGAGTGTCTCTTTCTTTTTGTGTGTCGTTTTGCAATACAACATCTGGGCGACCGGTTAAACCTCTTACGAAGATTCGCAGTTCGCATACATTCCGTTAGAATATACCCCACTGTTAGGCGAGTGCCGCAACAGGTGGAGGGCTCTTCTTTCTTTGCTAGGAAGTTATGAGTCAACCACGTATGTCCGATACGAAAACCTGAGAGAAATCGCTGTTTATACGTGTTGGTCCTGTCCTACCATTTGCCGGTTGATGCTTTGATTCTACGAAACTGCAAGTCCCTTTCACGATTCCATTCAGCCTTTCAAGTGAGGAGAATGGAATTGTCCGCCCTTTTAATGAGGCCCTTACCAGGTATACCCATACTGGCAATGGAGGCTCTCCGCCCTTCGTTAGCAAGCCGGTCGGCTTCCTCGTTCCCTGGGATCCAGGAGTGACTCGGAATCCAAAATAGCTGCTCTTCAATTTCTTGAATGATGGGGTGTTCAATTTTACCACCCTCTACAGCTTTGAGGACGCCAGCCGAATCCGAACAAAGCAGCATCGGTGACGCTCTCTAATGCCAACTCAATGGCAAGAGCTTCACACGAGAAGATGTTAAACTCATTGGGAACACTAATGCTAGTCTTAGCATTACCATCGAGTATCCCAATAGCTGAGGCGTCATCGGTGACGGACCCGTCGGTATAGACCAGTGGTTTTCATCCTTTTTTGCTCCATTCCCCCCTATACGAAAATCAATCCCTCTATCAGTGTTTTGTAAGAAAGTATGTAACATATCAGTAAAATAGTGAAACATACAAACGGTTTACAAGTTATGTTCGCAAAAAAAATGATTTTATACTTGTATCAAATTACAAAAAAGGTATATAAAGTCTGTCAAGTGACGTATATAAAGTCTGTCAAATGACGCCTGCACCTGAACGATTTCGGCCAAAATGGTAATTCTTGAGAACGATGGCGAAAAGCCCATCTCATGTCATCTTCGATTTCCACTCTACTACGACGTTTTGTTTCCATCAGCAGCGTTGTAGGAAATCCAGATTCGCATAAATACTACGCAAAAGACAACAACACTCGTAACGCTTCGTCCTTCGCTTTTTTGTCAACATTCACTGACGAAAGTCTTTCCAACATTGTGAAGTTGTTCAATTGAACATTACATTTCAGATTAGGAAATGTTCGTCGATGATTGCAAATTTTAGTGATCCAAAAAAGTTTTTGTGACAATTTTCGCTAATCACTGTCGTCTTCAAAGCGAAGTAAATGTGCAACATTGTCTTGTACATTTCCCCCCTTTTAATGACCAAATTCCCCTCTAGGGGGGAATTCCCCACTGGTTGAGAATCACTGGTATAGACAATGCCTTGATTAGCAAAGTCAGTGCGTAGAGCCTCGTTCACCACCGCTTGCACCTTCGGGGGGTTTTCCCTGGCCCTAACGAACCGTTTTATCTTCCACTTAATAGTGAGAAGAACGGCACCCAGGCTCTGGGAGAGCATCGACTTAACCGCACTGGACGAGGCACTATCTCACCTGTTGGAGTTTGATATTTTTGCTTGGCCCTTACCCCATATGGGGTATCATGCGATAGGTTGGTTGGCACTCCTTCCACCTAAATAATGCATGAACCATCCTCTGCACACATACCATCTCGAATGGCGGTTCACCTATTTCAGCTAGTAATCTCTCAATAGCATCGATGATTATGCGAGTTCCGCTGTTATAGGCTGATACCCTCTTAATTACGCTTTGCAATCGATTCCTGTATTTTTGCCATTAGGATGATGATATTGATATGACCGATAGGAATGCACCTTGGGGAACTCCGTTTTCAGCAATTTTCCCACTGGAGAGGCAATCCCCAACTGCTACTTTGAATGTTTTATCGGTAAGAAAGCCAGCAAGATATGCCATCATTCTTCCCGCAAAACCCAGTTCACAAGCGTTGCCAGAATATGACGCCGCCACACCTGGTCGTAAGCTATAGTAATGTCTAAGAGAGCACAGGTGCTAACATGTGAGGGCTTTTTTTTTATAGAGGTGAGGAACGCTCTTCCAGCCTTATCTGGGAAGGGATAACCCAGACGTCGAGGGGGGATCGCACCCACAAAAACCAAGCCCTCTACTCGTAGCCTCATTCCCCCCGGGACCACATCTAGGCGACTACTTCAGGGGGCGGCTGTGCTCATGCACTTCACGAGTTTTCAACGCAAGCTAGCGTTGATACTTCCCTTTTTCTCTATATTCTTATTCACCATTCGTTGCTCTCCACTGCGCTTATGACCATTTTGCAGGCATCCATTTACCCGTCGAGACGGGCACCGATTAGGAAGCGCTCTCCAACTTAACGCGCGCCCCGTCACAGTCACCCTCGCAGGATTTCTCTTCCCAACGGAGCGCCGATTAGGTAGTGCCCTCCAACATGACGCGCACTCCGTCACAGCTACTCTCGTGGGGTACGCACCAGTTTGTCGATGGCTTCCTCCATGATGCTCGCTCCTTCGAAATGTTCGCAGTGTTCCTCCATCTAGGCCACGATAAGGCGTTGAAAGGCAGGCATTTTTCTGTTCTTCGCGACAGTATCCGTTAACCTGTCGAGACGTGCACCGATTAGGAAGCGCCCTCCAACTTGACGCGCGCCCCGTCACAGCCACCCTCGCAGGATTTCGCTTCCCAACGGAGCGCCGATTAGGTAGTGCCCTCCAACATAACGCGCACTCCGTCACAGCAACTCTCGTGAGGCACACACCGATTTGGTGACGCCTTCCTAGGCGCTCGCTTCATCGAAGTCCTCGCAGTATTCTTCTTTACAATCCACCATGAGGCATTGCCAGCAATTTGTCAATCCTTCTTGCCAGATTCCGCTTACCCGTCGAGACGTGTACCGATTAGGAATTGCCCTCCAACTTGACGTGCAACCCGTCACAGTCACCCTCGCAGGATTTCTCTTCCCAGCGGAGCGCCGATTAGGTAGTGCCCTCCAACATAACGCGCACTCCGTCACGGCCGCTCTCGTGGGGTACTCCGGTGCTTCAGATCTCACTGTGGTTCATCTTTTATAGTCAGGCGTTATCCGCACGCTGGTCGGCCCTCCACTTCCGCTGTAGCTCGGACATGATGTTTCCTCCACATCTCCACACTCCGGACAAAGAGGCGATCTTGCATGTCCAAACCGGTGCAGATACTGCCTGAAGCAGCCATGCCCAGACAAAAACTGCGTTAGGTGAAAATTCACCTCTCCATGTTTCCTGTTTACCCAGTCCATTAGTGTCGGTATGAGCCTGTGCGTCCATCTGCCGTTTTGAGCCGCACTCCACTCTTGCTGCCACCTAGCCATCGACTCTGCCCTCATTAGCTTCCGGATTCCTCTGGTTCCCCTCCTCATATAGCACTCGCTGTCTTCCGCCAAGATGATGTTGATAGGGACCAACCTGGCTATGACGCAGACCGCTTCTGTTGATATGGTTCTGTACGCACTCGCGACTCGCATCGCCATGAGCCGGTACGTACTATTCAGCCTCCTCGTGTTCCGTTGAGTTTCTCACGCCGCGATCCAGGCTGGACCCCCGTATCGTAATGTCGATGAGGAGACACTAGCCAAAAGGTGCCTCTTGCTGCTGCTTGGGCCAAAGTTGTTGGGCATGATTCGTGTCAGTGCATTGATTGTCTTCGTTGCTTTTTTTACAAGCGTAGTCGACGTGACTGTTGAAGTTCAGTCGATCATCGATCTGCACCCCCAGGTATTTTAAATCTCGCTTCGAAGTTGTCAATTGCTCTCCGATGGTGATTTCTGCACGTTGCACCGCCCTGCGGTTGCTGACAATCAACATTTCCGTCTTGTGGTGGGCTATCTGCAGTTTCACACTTTGCATCCACCTTCCGATCATGTCTATCGATTCGGTCGCGAGCATTTCGACCCGTTCCAAGGATTCTCCGGTCACGAGAATAACAATGTCATCCGCGAAGCCAATGATCTCCACACCTCTGGGCAGATTCAGTTTTAGTACGCCATCGTACATGCTGTTCCAGAGCGATGGACCCAGGATAGAGCCCTGCGGAACTCCAGCCGTAGTTTTAATCTGCGCCTGGCCCGTGTTTGTCTCGTACACCAGAACACGGTTCTCGAAGTAGCTTCTCAGTATTCTACACAGGTATTCAGGGACTCTCATCGTGTGGAGCGCAGTCGCGATGGCTTCCCAGCTGGCACTATTGAACGCGTTCTTAACGTCGATCGTTATCACTGCGCAGTATCGATTTCCTCTGAGCTTCTGTTTGGATGCTCTGTTTGCTCTTTCGACCACTATGCGAATGGCATCTACCGTGGATCTCCCTTTCCGAAATCCGAATTGACTATCGGACAGTCCACGAACTCCCTCCGTGCATTCCGTCAGCCTATTGAGGATGATTCTCTCCAAAAGTTTCCCCAGAGTGTCCAACAGGCATATGGGTCTATACGATGCTGGATCACCCGGCGTCTTTCCTGGTTTGGGCAGTAGTACTAGCTTTTGTACCTTCCATCGATCCGGAAATTAGCATTCGTCTAGACACTTCTGCATTGCTGTCCTGAACATATCAGGGAATGCTAGGACTGCCGCTTTTAAAGCTACGTTGGGGATTCCATCTGGGCCAGGCGCTTTCTTCGTTTTGAGGCGTTTCATAGCTGCAACTAGCTCGTAGTTCGTCACCTCTCTGCGTTCGATGTTATCCTCATCCTCTCCATATGGCATGGGTGGCCAGGTCGTTGGCTCGTGCTGCGGAAATAACCCTTCCACGATAGTTTTTAATTTTTCGGGACACATTTCGGAAGGTGTCGTTGGGCCTCTGAGCTTCGCCATCACCACTCGGTAAGCATTGCCACATTGACGTCCACGTCCCGACATAACTCCCTGAAGCAATTAGATTTGCTCCGCTTAATCGCCCGTTTAAGAGTGGATCTAGCCTCTCTAAATTCCACTCTCCGCTCTTCTCTGGTGTCTATGCTTGACCGTTGGAAGCGTCTTCTGGCGCTGAGGCAGTTGGCCCGGAGCACGCCAAGTGTCTCACTCCACCAGTAGGCTGGAGGTCGCTTATACCTGAGTTCCCTTTTTCATGGCATTGTTATATCGCATGCTTTGGCTAGCGTTTCCGTCAGTTCATCCGCGTTCATGTTCAAGACGCCACTCTCCACGCGTAGTGCTTCGATGAAAAGATCCTTGTCAAAGATTTTTGTCTTCCACCTGCGCGGGCATGTCCTAGTTATCCGTACTGCCACGGAGTGTCGTTGGCCAATGGTATAACGAATGGCTTGATGATCACTGTGGGTGTATCCTTCGCATACCCTCCATCTCATTTTTGTCATTAACGACGGACTGCAGAAAGTCAAGTCGATGATGGACTCTCGGCCATCTCGACGGAAGGTACTAGTGGTACCCTCGTTGCACAGGGTAACATCCAGCTTGGCCAGAGCTTCTAGTAAGCAAGTCCCTCTCGTGTTGGTGCATCTGCTTCCCCAATCTACTGCCCAAGCATTGAAATCCCCTCCTATAACGACTGGTTTTCGTTCGGCGAGCTCCTCGGTGAGGACATCCAGCATATAGTGGAACTGGTCCATCGTCCATCTGGGAGGTGCGTAGCAACTGCAGATGAAAATTCCGTTGATCTTTGTGATCACGAAACCCTCGCGAGTCCTCGAGACTACCTCCTCAATGGGATATTGGCCCATGACCTGGATGGCGGCCATTCCCACTTTATCCGTCACCCAATTACCGTTACCGGGGGGAATGCGATACGGCTCCGCGATAATTGCGACATCACATTTTGTTTCTGTCGTTGACTGCCACAACAGTTGCTGTGCGGTGTCACAATGGTTGAGATTTATTTGGATTATCTCCATCACTGTTCGCTTGCCCTCGCCTGTTTGTACACTGGGCAATTAAAGCCTCCCGTCGTATGGTCATTACTGTCCTCGCAGAGCATACACCTTGGCTTTCCTTTGCAATCGCTGGCAAAGTGTTCCTCTATTCCACATTTCCTGCACAGTTTGGATCTATCTGGCCCCAAGCAGCCTTTCGCCAGATGGCCGAAGTTTAAACACTTGAAACTTCGCTCCTATTGCTTTGGAACAGGCGGAACTATTCTAAAACGACCCACAGCCCAGCAGACGTTTATACTCTCTAGCTTCAGCAACTTGTTCGCTGCGTCCGTTGGGAGACGAATCGTTGCGGTCTGCGTCCCGCGATACGCATTTCTTAATCGGATTTTCATCGGAACTTTGCCCACGATGTTTTCCTCCTCCAACTTCTGACGCAGGTCCATCTCGGTAGTGAACAGACTGAGGTTCCTGCATTCAATCGATGACTCAGAGGATAAGGCCCTTACGTTCGCTCCGTCACCGAGAGCCCTTTCGACAAGATCCTTAAATGCGGAGCTCCTGATTTCTGGGTCTCTCTTCAGCTCGAACAGCATTTCGCCATTCTGGGTGCGCCTAGACTTCACCACGCTCTCCTCCAGTTTCTTGAGGCCAGGGTCCTCTCGCATTTTTTTTAAGAGGTCAGCATATGATACGTCGCCCTTGGCTTCGACGATGAGTGCATCGCCTTTGCCTCTCGCCCGCCGAGGATTAGGCTTCTTGTCATTTGGCCCCTGTTTCTTTTCATCCTCTTTCTTCTTTTTTTTCACCGTTTTCTCTTTTCTCTCCCTCTCTTTTTGCTCGTTCACTATTTTTTTCTTGTTTCTTCTCGTGACCGTGCTCCAGTCGTTTCTTTTGCTATCGGTGCCGCTCTGGTCGTCGCTGTCACCCAGCTCTTCGCTGTCGCCCTGGGCGGCACTATCGCCTTGATCATCGTTGTCGTGGTCGTCCTTACGTTTTTTGAGCATTTCTTCTTCTGCTGGTGAATCCTTTTTTTCTTTTTTCCGAACGGTTTCGAGGAATCTTTGGCGTCACCTGTCCAGCTGCAGCTTTTTGCAACGCTTCTGCGAGTGTTTTCTCGGCAGTTTTCGTCCTTTCGACGAGTCCATCGTGCTCCTTCATAGCTCGTCCCAAGAGGGATCTTATACCCGACACCCTGGTCTTGATCTCTTTATGCACGTTGGGTTTGTCCTGCACGAATGTGTCTAGTTCTTTGACCCTTATCATGATCGTGTTCAGAATGCTTTCTCCAGTCAACCCTCCTTCCTGGGTTAAACTACCGCTGGACTTTGGCAGGAACAGGGGATTGATCCCTCGACTTTGCTGGGTCTCGGGTATTCCTCCATTACTGCCACTAGGACCTGGTGTTACCACTTGTTTCAGTATTGGCGATCGCAGCAGCTTTTTACTACAAGCGAACGCGTTGGCTTGGTCTCCTGTATCCATCATACTGTTTCTTCGTTCTTCGTTGGTTTTGTTAGTTGTCTCCATTTTAGTTGGGTCCCAACTCCGGACCGCTATCTCCGCTCGTTGTACATAGTCGCCTTTTTGTGATCCCATGGTTATCTATGCAAGCAGTGAGGTCATGCAGGGGTTGACACGGTCCTTCATGGGGACCGTGTTCAGAGCCGGATCAGCGCAAGTCAGGAATGTGACATCTGATGCCTAGTACCTAGTGCCTGAGCCTAGACGAGCATCGAACGTACCCGAAGACTAGCCAAGTTGTTACCGGGACGGGGGCAATCGCACTATTACCCCACCCGCCGTTTCAAGAAGGTATCACCCTTCCTTACTCAGGGAGCAGAATAGCACGACTGTCAGCCTTTAGTGTCGCATGTTGTCCGTTTCCATGTCATACCAGTGTGTCGTAATCAGGATCTTACTGGCGTCGATCCTGATGTGCTCGGCACTCCTCTCGCTGCTCCTGTACACGGTATTTCCCCCGTGCATTCTCAATAGGCTTTACCGCGCCCTTACTCGCGTTGTCACCCGATTAGTCGCCTTCTACGACAGGGACGGGGACTTCGACCCGAAGTGCTATTCTAGGCCGGCAGCTCCACGGCTCAACATGTGAGGGCTTGAAACGATTCAAGTTCTACTAGGTAGCTTTCGACTCCCCTACTAGAGCGGAACCCAAACTACCGTTCATCCAAGAGCTTCTCTCTTTCCAGCACCTCAGTCAGTCTTCTGTTAACCATCTTTTCCATTACTTTCTCCACACAGCTGAGTAGCGTTATGGATCTATAGCCACTGACACTAGATGTCACAGTCTTACACACATTAAGGATGGTGTCACGAATCCATATATCATTAAATACTTGCAACAGCAAGCATTTCGCCGCGATTGTGAGGTGCATTAGCATGAGGTAGCCTAAATCGTCTACATCACATGGCTGACCTTTCACTCTGTGGATAGGTTATGGACCTCGTGATACTTGTCCGAGTGGTGTGTTGGTAAGACAAGAGGAAGCTTTTCACATTCCTTCTTTAGCTCTTTGGATTGCGTAGAATAATCATTCGAAGCCGACATTTCCGCATAGTAAACGGCAAGAATTTCACTAGTGCAGGCGGGATCATCGGTAGTAGTACTACCGTATCAGCCTGATGGACTCCTGAAAAGTTCTACCACTCAGTGAATTGATTTTCTACCATAAATTTTTAGTTGGAAACTCTGAATTTGTTTCACTTATGAACTTCACCCAGCTATCCTTCTTAGATTTCCATACACACTTTCAAGCAACTCGCAAGCTATAAGGAAGGAAGTTAAAGCTTCCCTCTTTCTGGAATCGTCGTCTCTCAAACTCCTATGTGCTCTAAGAGTTTTCCGCATAAGACAGTGGTGGCCAGGTATAGGCATGGTACGGTTCAAATTAGAATTTTTATCATAGCCGCGGGCCGCAATGATTTTTTCTAGTGATGAAACGGATAGTGGTTTGGCCGGACACCGGATAAGGGATATCCGGCCAGTTTCGAGACCGGATAGCCGTATATCGGGCGGCCGGATATTTGCCTTTTTTTTAGCGAATACAAAATAAAGATAAACGTACATGTAGCAAATAATACCTTAAATTTAAGATAGAAATAAACACATTTCTGAATAAATATTATGAACGAATATGAAGATTTTCGTTTAAAATAATTGAGATTTAAAAAAAAACTTAGAACTGTCTTCAGAAGAGGTACTCAGAGTAGTCTGAGGGAGGGTACTTTTACTTTACTACAAATCGAAATTATTATGACCGAAACACAAATTTGATGACTCAACAAATGTTAGACCTGATGGAGTATTGCGTTGGGTTTTTATATATTCGAGATAATTCCGCATATTGCTGCATCAAAAAAGTATTTGGGCAAGGGCGAGACTGCACAAAGAACACCGAACTTACTTCGTATGAGAGCATCTTTAAATGCTGGAGGTGTGACATTTCAAGTGATCAAAATTAACTGTTTGCAACCTTTTAAGACCCGAGGTTCAAGTCAGATCTTTTAGGAGTTCTAATGCTTACAATATCTACTATTATGTAAAAAACTATTTAGAATCGATCGCCATCACGATCCTTATGTTTGGAGGTTACTCTAATCTGAGCAGTACATACTCGCTACTGGCGAGGTTTGCTAGAGTTTATATTTGAGCTACTTGCTGTAGTATTTACAGTGAAAGACAGCTGAGTGAGTCACTATCCGGTATCCGGCCGGATAGCAAATATTGGCCGGATAGGCCGGATACCGGATAGTTCCCGTATATCCGTTTCATCTTTAATGTTTTACCACTACTGTTCATAATGAAATGTAAAATATACATACTTATTGACTCACTCCTTAATTCAAATCAGAAAGCATTCAATTCTGTACCTAAAAATCCATAGCTCGAGAACAAAGTGAGGTAAAAACCTAAAACTTTTTTAGAAGGTTTAAAAAACGGGTTGAGCAGCTCGTAGATCTGTTTTGCCGTCTTCTCGCACGGCTTCTCGCATGTCGCGTCAGTTGCCACATATTTCTCGTACAGACCGAACTTTATCGGTGCTACACCCAAATACGCCAAATACACGGACCAGACTTTATGATGAGGTGTAATATTATCACGCTTCTATATAACAGCACTGGCAACTATATGGATAGCATGGTCGTGTGAAATTTCTTTGCCTTCCAGCCGACCTTGGTTCGATCCCCATTGACGTCGTATGGACTTTTTTTGGCACAATCCCAAATGAAATGAGAAAAGAAAACAGAAAGAGATGTCTGCTCGCATACATACAAACCATTATTAAGCTTTTAAAACAGCTCATTATTTGCGCATTTGACCCTCTAGCACACGAAATGGCATAATTTCTGCCAAAGATGAAATGTTTTCAGCCAACGCTAGTTTGGCTGTCGGAACTCGAACAAAAACTGATGGAACCACGAAACTTCAGCCTTCATCGACTGGAGTTAGAGATTGTTAACTGGTTTTACCGGTAATACCGGGTCATTTTCCATTACCGAATTACCGGGAATTTTACACTCAATAACAGGTAATTTCGGTAATTTTTTTACACCATGAATAATATTTGCCTTTATGCCACTTTGAAAAATTACTCAAGAATCAAATAAGATCTATTACTTCCGACCTACAACCTCCGAACTTCAGTTTAAAAAATCGCTGCTCGTTCTGAAAACGAAACACAAGATAAGCTTCAGCGATAAAGGAATTGGTTGATGCCCTCGAACCAGTTCTGGTCGCGGTTGTACTGTTTTTTTTTTTTTTTTTAATTCGTTTATTTTTACAGGCTCAGTTACTTAAGTTTAAAGGAGTCGAATTCTTAAATATAATTTTAAAACTATATATATAAACAATTTTCTTACATCTATGGTTAGTAAGGTGGAAAACCGATTACTCGCGGTGTACAACGGTTGTACTGTTATTGCGGAAGAAATGCGCTCTTTATGAAGCTGACGTTAGATTGCAACTTATGCTAGAATAGCTAGAATAGCGGAGCAATCATCGGATTTTTCGAAGCAGCTGGTTGAAGCCCTGATTGGAAGGATCGTAAAAAGACGGTTCGTAAATGCAGATTTGTTCCCGTATATGAATAATCATTCTGCACGTGATCGTGACACAATCAATTATGACTGACGTCTTCTATTAAACGTCACGGACTGCATTGGTCAAGCAGGCATTTCAAATTGTACCTGACTTGATCAAATTTGACGATGATGATATTGATTTAGTAGCTGGACAACAGGAGGAAAATCTCTTGGACGATGCTAAACCTGCAGTTGAGCATCAAGGAGAAACTTGATCGACGATTGCAGCAATCAAAGGTATCAACGTCCAGCCCAAGTTCAACGTCTATAAACGGATTGATGAAAACCCTCGGGCAAAAGTTTTCGTACTGAGGGCATCATATGCAAATACATGACAATGGTATTCGGTACTCTTCGTACTGTACGCCCAACATAATGAGATCCGATCTAGATTAGAAGACGGCAGAATTAACATTCTCTGTGTCCTTAAGCATCACTTCAACCAACAAAAACTTGCCAAATGTTTTTTTTGTAAACTAATCATTCTAAATAAAAGCCGTTTCTTCAAGAAAATTTAAGGGTATTTTAAAGCATTTTTTACCGGTTTTACCGGTAATTCCATTTTCATTACCGAATAACCGGTTATTGAAATTTTGGCACGGTAATGTAATCCCTAACTGGAGTGCGTCAAAATTTTTCCTAGTTGTCGATACCTGAGAAATGCTCAATGTCAAAATGGGCAAAATGAAAATTTCCCATTTGTTTTCTAAACTTGAGTTAGTTTTCGATTGTTCTGACCTGGCTCATGTTGTGATTCAATTTACCTTTACCTTGCAGGACCAAGTTCAAATCCTCCGTTTGGCTTGTGATATCCACCATGACAGCTAAATTTTCCATCCACAAGAAAATAAATGTTCTGAAAAAAGAATGAAAATAAATGTTCTGGAATTTGGTCAGTGATTTAGTTTCGCAAGACGGTAGGAAAGCTCTCTCCACAAAGGATTACAGCTAAGCTAATCTAGACTGGCAATATTAACAGAAAGGACTTCTGTTGAGAAGAGCGCAAAACAGAGATGAGTGTGTGTATATTTAGTTGCTTCAAGCCATCGTATATGGATATTTGTATACGTACGTGCGTGCTTCATAACCAATACATAAAAATAGTGCATCTTCGCTAAGCGTTACAGTTTATATATGCTCCCGTGTGCATTGGCCTTGTAATCTTGTCTATGATTGATGATTGTTTGGTGTTGCAAATTATGCAGTCGTAATGATAAATATAAACAAGGAGGGGAGATAGCGGGGGGACCTATTTACGCTAGGTTATTAGTAATAAATCTCTGCTGAGACAGATATTCAGTCTTTTTCCGAGTAGTTAACATTGTTTGTTTTCTGTCATCAATGCATTGAACTGACGCTATGGTGAAGTAGGTGCTAAGGTAGTGCACCAAAAAATTTTTTGGGGAATACCAAGTTATTCAATAATTTATATTAAGTTAACAATTTATTTGGGCTCGCGTGTCTGTCGCAAAACTGCTTTCAACCAGGATTTACATTTGCGCTAATATTGATCATAAAGAAGCAGTGCTACTTTTTCCGAGGTTGTTGAGATTAACAGATAGAGTTTATTTCGTTTATTTAACCACCAAGAAAGTAAATTCATTCTGGAATTTTGTATGTGATTTGGGTTCGCTTGCCAGTAGCAAAACTTTCTCCACTAAGGATGACAGCTGCGCTTATATCGAGCATGTAGTGTTCTGCGAGCACAAGAATTAATAATCAAACAATTGTTGTCAAATGATTCTACAATACAAAAAAACAATCAGGGCGACCAAACTGGTGGAATGGATAATATCCGCAGTTATAAACAAGTGACTTGAATTAAACTACAGCGTAGTTCTACGTCAACAATGCGGTCGTGTCTTGAACACAACCTCCTATAATTATTTTTATTCAAAAAAAAGTGGAATTAAAAGAGGCATATGAGTACATATATCGGGTTTTTCAATCTCTTATACTACAATAGTTTTTTTGACGTAGGACTACGTCTTTCATTTCTGTACCGGGGTGTAAGTTCAAAGTTTCGAAAGCGAGAGTGACGGTGGACTGCAAGGTTTTGAACGTTAATACCTCTTTACCGGCTGAATGGAGTGGTATAATAACCACTTCATTCGAAAGATAAAATGTCAACGAGTTATATGATTGTCACTTATTGGTCCAAAAAATTGTTTCAATAGCTTAAAAATTGCTTTGGAAGCAAGCTATTGAAATCATCACAATCTAGCTTATTGATGATGATTGGTTATCGCAATGTATTCCCGAGCACGGACGAAAAATCTAGGCACATGGAGAAACCGTCATAGCGAATACATGCAAGCTGTGATTTCCTTTGCTCGCTTGCTCGGTTTGGAAAACCATAGCGGACACATGCAAGGCGTGAGTACTTTTACTCGCATCAGTTTCTGTTCTGCTTTCGCATGGAACAGTCATGAAAAATAGTTTGCGTGTGAATGCGTCCGAGTGAAGGAATATTCCCACCCATTTATGCATTCGACTTGGTGTTCCCGTGATGCAATCCAAAAGCATCAGTTTCTGTTCTGCTTTCGCATGGAACAGTCATGAAAGATTGCCACATCACGATAAAAACGAAATGAATTTTGTAAAGGGGGTCCTGTGCGAGCCTTTTAAAATCGCCGACTTTTGCGCCAGAGGACTAACGTCCTCTGTCGGGATTCGGATTGATTGTTGCCCGGACCAGCGCGTACCGTAGGCCTCGCTACAGTATCCTCCTTCAAATTGCGGCTTGCCACACTTCCCAATTTGCTGACGAGAATTTCGAAAAGTTTCTCTGTCGTTTTGAGGAACCCAATCTTTCTTTCTAACCGAAACTGAATAAGAAAATTTTACTAATTTTAAAATAAACCGCTAATATTTTAATAAAAAATTAACCAAATCTTTTTCCAGAAATTTTCCGAATCTTTGTTCCTTATTTTCGTCAAAACACCTAACTCCTTTTCCCAAAAATTCTAAATTGCTTGTGACGTCACACTTTACTTTACGTGTTTTCCTAACTCTATGATTCTCCTACTAACACAATATTTTGTCCCTACTACAGGGAAACTTCGATACAACGTACCCTCGTTATAACGTACCCTCGATATAACGTCACTCGATATAACGTACACATTTCCAAAGTGTAAAGGAAAAATTTTTTCAATATTTTTTTTCTGATAGAACAATGAATTATCTGTATTGTGATGCTAAAACAAGTTTTGTACCTTCAATCAATCCCGAAATACAGCTGGTTTTGTGATGCCGGATTCTAAATGAATCAATCTTTAATCAACAGTACGAAGGGAAACATCATGAGAAAGGCTGGTTTCGTCTTCTGATTGAAATTATTCATTAACTGTACTAAAACAGCAACACAATAATGTATTATAGACTACGTTTGTGAGTACTTTATTATGCTTCGATAACGTACGATAACGATAACGTACAATTCGTTACAACGTACAATTTTGAAAGTAAAATGTATGTAATTGGTGTCGTTTTAGGCGTAACTGTGGTGGTGGTCCGTTATATAGCGTTCTGTTTCAGGGTACTCACTCTAATTGGTGTTTTAATACCGGGATGAGCTCACCCGTGCAGCAACGGTGGGGTTTTCAAATGGTGGAGCAGCGTGATGATTTATTCCGCTCCGACACCAAAACTCTCACCGACGTGAGTTCCGGTAAATCTCGCTGGCGTTGGTGGACTTTCCCGTCCTGAGCTTACCGTGTTGGAGTAGGGTCGCGTGTAGCGTGCGACTCACACGGGGCCGAGCTTCCCTTTCGTTGACCAACGCGCTCCAGAATGGTCTATAGTGGTACGCAACCACGAGGCGATAGACCGCTCCGGGGGATTTACCGTAGCACCAAGATCTCACAGCGATGGCTGATCGCCGGAACGCAAGCGCAGCCCGACTAGGACTCGGGCACGTAAATGTAACCTGTACACGGAGCCACCAAGGCTGTATAAATTGCCTTTCATTATTATAAAATCATCAAACCAATGTTGCTTTAATAAAAATTTACCTCCGTTTTACTGGGTGCAAAGCACACTGCTGCACTAACTTTTAATTATACTAATTGATTGTACTCAATTGTACAATTGTCCTAAATATTTTTAACACAATGAACAAAAGCGTCTTTATAGTAAACAATAAACTCACTTCTACTTGATTTGAATAATCGCGCAACTCACGATTTATTGATATTTTTATCCAAATCACTCCGAAAATATCTGGAAATAATCAAAACTTAATACTCGAAACGTTTTGAACCTATTTTTACTGTTACTTCAAAAAAAAAATCTACTCAAAATAATGTCACTCGTTTTCACCAAAATTGAACTTCTTCGCTCGGCGGCTCAGAATGGAAAGGTCGATTCCTCTGTTCTTTCCGATTACGAAACCTTTCGAATCTTCTAGTAAAAAGTTTTTATATTTCTGTCTCTACTTCCGGATCTACAGGCATTCTCTAATCTAGAATTTTCGTCGAGGACTACTAAGTTTTTGATCGATTATTCTGAGCGTCTGATTCTATTCGTGGTCTGATATCTAACATTAGGCGTAACTCAATTTAAAATTTTCACGAAACTACCTACTCGTTTCATTTTTATGCAAGGTTATATGGACTTCATTTCGTTTTCACCGTGAAATGGCGCCCTCAGTTTCTATTCTGCGCATGGAGTGATCATGAAAAATCTCGTTTTATTCTCACGAAAACAAATATGAATCATGTATTAAACATCCTCAGTTATTTTTACATGGCCACTTATATTCCGTCGGTTCGTTTCGGGACCACCAACAAGTTCGGAAGAGTAAATTTTATGTTAATAACAATTCCATACTTATACTTCTACTAACAAGAAAAACTTTCAGCAATCTTTCAAAATATTCTTTCATTCATCAATTGATTCAGATGCAATTTCAAATAAATGATTACCGAGTCAACGGTAGTCCTACACAGGTTATATCACAGGTATAGCCCACTCATTGTTTTTTTCAAATAAAACAAAAATGGTTTTGGATATCAATGAAATTCTTTATTCATGTGAAAGTACATTGTCATTATGTATGAAACTCGATTTCTTTTGCATGGCCACCTGCAGAAGTCCAGTCGCTGAACCCTATTTTCGACGGTTTTCAAGCATCAGTCGATACTGCTATAATTTCCCGTTCGATATTTGTACGAAGTTCATCAATCATCGCTGGCTTGTTGGCATAGACCATAGACATGACGTAGCCCCATAGGAAATAGTCTAACGGCGTCAAATCGCACGACCGAGGCGGCCAATTAACTGAGCCATTTCGTGAGATGACACGCTCACCAAACTTGGTTTTCAATAAATCAATTGTTAAATTCGCTGTGCGGCTTGTGGCGCCGTCCTGTTGAAACCACATATTGCCCAAGTCCATATCCTACAATTTGGGCCAAAAATATTAGGTTATCATTGAGCAGTAGCGATTCTCATTCAAAGTAACGTGCCGGTCTTGATCATCACGGATGAAGTATGGCCCAATGATGCCGCCGGACTATAAACCGCACCAAACCGTATTTTTTTCGGAATGCCATGGTGACTCATTGAGTACGTGTGGATTGCTGCCTGACCAATAACACATACTTTGCTTATCGACGAAGCCATTCAGCCAGAAATGAGCCTTATCGCTGAAGATGGTTTTTCGATGAAAATCCGGATCATTTTCAAGTTGTTGCTCAGCCCAATTCACGAAGATACGACGCTTCTGGTCGTCAAATGGCTTCAGTTCTTGTGTCAATTTGTTCTTTTGAGGATGTAGGCCAAGATCTTTTCTCATAATTCGCCACAACGACGTCACAGAGATGTCCAACGCTTGAGAACGACGTGTGAGAGACTGATTTGGGTCTTCCTCAATTGATGCGCTAGCGGCAGCAATATTCGAGTACCTCTTTGCCTCACTGGCACGGGAACATTTTGTACTGTGCCTGTGGTTTCAAATTTCTCCAATAGACGCTCAATTGTTGATTTGGCAGAATGATTATGACGTCCATAAATTGGACGTAGCGCTCCTAAAATTGACTCCGAATTTCGGTAGTAAATTTTAATAATCTCAACTCGTTGTCGTTTGTCTTTCCATTATGAAATGGAAAATCTTACTGAAGAGAAATGTCAAGAGAGCGGGCCAAATATGGCAAAATATGTCTGTCCCTATCGGTCTACTTTTGTAGCGTCCCTATTTAAATACCCGTTAGTTACACAATCATCGCCGGCCACTGATTTCGCCTGCGGGCACACTGCACATCCTTTCACATCGTCATTTCTATTGGTTTTAGTGAATATTGTTCGAGCTCCAACGAAATTTTCATTCCAAATAAGAACCTTTTATTTTCATTTGACACTTTGACAATTACGCTTCAGTGAGAGGAAGGAAAGGATTAAACGTGAAGCGAAACGAGACTGTATGAAAGTGGAGTGATATTCTTTTTATTGAGCGGGAAGTGAGAGTAGCACTATGACAGAAGCGATTGTCAATAGACACTGGAATGGTGGATGAACTTGATTGCCCTCCAATAGCGAGAGCGTAGCAAAAATCGAGTGTATTCTCTTCTAAACTTTCGATGCTTTGTACAAAGAAAATCCGTCCTGCGTTGCTCTTTGAAGCTCCTCCTTCTCCCTATGTTGTCTGTCTATTTTTTTTGTAATTCCGCGGTATCTGGAATCAATAAGACCAAAGAAAAACTGGTATGACCAATTCACCCCACGAAAACGTGACCATATCACCCCACAGAGCATGCCAAATTTAGAATGCAATTAATTGTTATTGTTATCAAACTTACATTTTTGCTGCATCAAATTACTCTTTTTTAGGCGAACAGAACTTTACTTCATAATAGAGTAATTCCAAATAAAATCGACAAATGACAAAACATGAGTATTTTTGATTCAAATGAAAGTGTGTATTCCGTTTGGGTTAGAGGAGATATGAGTTTTCCACAGCAATTGGGAACTTTTTTAACTCAAGCGTAACTTTTGAAAACATGAATTTGTGATTAAAAATGACTACTAACATACAAAAACTTGAAGTTTCCAAAATTCCTAAAAATTCCACAAAGTTCGTCAAAAATAGTTTTACCATCTTGGGCCCATTTTTTAAATTTTCTACATGACTTCCATTTTATTCGAAAAAATTGAAATAATATAAAAAAACATATTTTTTGATATAGCAAATTAATATTTTATTTTGTAAATAAAAAATAAAGAGTACTTTCTTCTCAGTGTATATTTTTTTCAAATTAAGCCAATAATACTCTATAATCCTTTCTGACACACTATTTCGGTACGACTCATATTTTTTGAGATATAAGTTATCAAAGATTTCTCTTACTCAAATCGATACGCCCTTTTCAAAAATTACGCTCGAGTCAAAAAATGAACCATGATGATGTGTTTGGAAAAGTTGTTTATAAATTATAAGCAAATTCATAATATTTCATGAACATGACGGTATAACACGACAAACATATTAAAAGGGATTATTTACTATAAAAAAGACAATAAATTAGAAATATTTTTTTGAATATTTCGTGAATAGCTTCATTTAGAAGGAGATTGATAATAACCTTTTTTGTTTTAAATCACATCAGGATTCATAATTTGTGGCTAAGAATGATTGTTAACATACAAAAATTCGAAGTTTCGAAAATTCCTAAAAATTCGATGTTCCACAAATTTTGACAAAAATAGTTTTACCATCTTGGGTCCATTTTTAAAATTTTCTGCATGACTTCTATTTTGTATGAAAAAAATTAAAAAAATAATTTAAAAATATGTATTTTGGATATTGCAAATTGAATTTTTATAGGAGGTGTATTTGCATATGAAGTAAAATATTTGCATATGAAGTAAAATTCTGAGCGTAACATGAGCAAATTTATAACACAAGCGAATTGGGGCTCTTTTGTTATCAACAAGTTCTTCCGCACAGTAACTCAATATCGATAATTTCTCAATATTTTCCTTCGTTGATCGTATTGTTCTCACATACTCACGTTGGAGAGCCTTAATCTTTCTCTTCGTTAGCCGAGGCATTTTGATTGAATGTAATACTTTTCCGTTTAGTATTTTTGAAAGTATAGGCAGCCGTGGCAGTGTTCCGAGCTCTGTAATACAATTTTCTTAACCAATGCTCAAGTTGCTGAAACTTACATTATAGACCCATTAAACGTTTCATATTGATTTTCATGACATGAAACGCTATGACTCAGGAATAACATTTTATTGAGTGATTTTTATATCTGTTTTAATAATGTTATCTGGCATCAGTGTCGAAAGAATAAAGATGTTTTCACCAATACAAACAAAACCATTGCGGAAAATTGAAAAATGAAAAGTTAACTTTCAGAGCACCAGCTCGAGTTATATGACGTTTTCCACTATACATTGCGACGGCAGATGAAAATTTAATATTTGGTGAGTAATCGATTAGATTTTGGTTAATATTACTTGGTGAGAAGTGTTTGCAAACGATCATTTTCTTCACACTGATTCGCAAAATGAAAGAAATGAGTGCCATTTGTGGCTCTCCTCCACCTTCACCTTAAAATACCCAAACTTATTCGCATTTTGGCATATCTTGCTCCGCACTCAAACGTTTAATGTTTATGCAATATCCGTGTAGTCCCTTCAGAGCGGCCGGGTGATTTTTCATCAAATAAATTTCTTCTGACCTGCACCGTGGTCACACATATTGTGGAGCATGTCACTCATGATACATTCAAGTGTGTAGGCATAGAAATCTTAACCAAATACTAATAAAACAGACGTTTTTGTGAGAACTGTGGAGTAAAAATCGTGATTTTGGTAGATTCTAGTTGAAAATTCACCAGGAATTGTTTAAAAGATAGAAGTTGGGTGTCAAAGAAAGATTTGTAGAGCGGTTAGAGAGCTGCAATTTGGTTGATAAAAACATTCAAGTTTATTATGATTTTTTGGATAATATTAAGAAAACCACTTTAAAATTAACTATCATTTAAGTTTTTCATTTCTGAAGTGTTACTTAAATCCACTAATTTGGAAGTTTCACAATTGTATCCTGTAGAAAATTTTCCCAATATTTCTACCCAATATATAGATTCCTACATAAAATAATAGTTATTCTATTCATATTGTGAACAACAAACAACAGCTCTGTGGCCCTCGAAGAAGCAAATTTTAATTTTTGACAAATTTCGTCGATGATCATTAATTAGTTTAGGGCACATTTGATCCGGAATACAACGACCGATTCCACCGGTTGGTGGTGAACAAGTACTGTTGAGGAAATACCCTCTGAAATTCTGTTTTTTCTGCGAATTGATTAACTGACCTGTAAATACACGAGGATTTGCATTGGCGTTATGGATAGATGTTGGATTTTTGAGTAAACTTACTGCCTTTGATAATAATCGATTCGATCCAGTCATAGTTGAATGGTATCGATGATATTTCGAAAATATTGTCCTTTCCACCACAACCATTTCCCTTTGAGTTGACTCCGTAAATGATTGGAATATATTCGTCAAACACACTGGTTACCGGGTCTCCACTGTTATACTGCATGGATAAATTGTTATAAGCATCAATATAAATCCACGTAATATTTTTAACTTGCCTTGCAAACTTCTGGAATCACATTTTGTCTGTTTTCGGTACAAATTATATTAGCTTTACACTGACTGTGCTGCACAGTTGTGGTATTAATAATTAAACGCTTATCGCCGAACGATGACTGTTCCGTTGCTGAAATTAAAATGTCCTCCGACGGTGTTGTAGGTGCTTTCCACAGACAAGCTGTGATAAAGATTTCTTTGTTGTCAAAATATTTTTCTAATACCAGCAATGCTAAATTATGCTTTGTCACATTGGGCTGATATTCGGGATGAATTATAACTTCTGAAACACCAATTTTGTCAAATGATATGATGACATGGGTTGGTTTGTTAGACCCACTAACGCAATCAGCCGAAGTGATAACATGGCGATAATCTATAAGTGCACCGCCACAAAAAGGTGTATCTCCATCATTTTCGTTTAGAAGTTTCGCGAGGAATTTCGGAGTACAAACTCGATACTGGATGTTACTTGGCGTCTCTTTGTAAAACTTGGTGCATTCTGTGTTTCGAGCACACTCAGCGTGACTCGAATTTGCTCCCGTAGTAGATT
Organism: Toxorhynchites rutilus septentrionalis; assembly: GCF_029784135.1. Lineage (NCBI taxonomy): Eukaryota > Metazoa > Arthropoda > Insecta > Diptera > Culicidae > Toxorhynchites > Toxorhynchites rutilus. The sequence continues at coordinate 145,345,938 of NC_073745.1, read as the reverse complement.
CTATCCAATCGATATACGAGGCTACTCGAGTGTATATTCCAACAGAACCATCACTACAGCCAGTGCCGGCAGAGATTATTCCGGCTATAAATGGAATTTTTTTGGAGGTCGTATCAATGAGCTCTGCAAATGACTGGACTAAGCGTACCATTGAGAGGCGTTGCCTAGCGGTCTAGGCAACTGGATTTCTTTTCCGTTCTAACAAGAGAGACAACGACCGTCCTCTTTCGTGTCTCAAAACTCACTCCCTTTTTATTTTTCTCATTCCTCTTAACGAAACCTAATCTTACGATAAGCTCCCCGCTATCGTAACACCAAAACATAAACAAAAATTCCTATCTTAAAACTAGACGCTATAAATCACACGATCCTCAAACAGGATCGTGCAGGAGAAATGTATTTATTTATGTTCGGGATCGACCCGAGCTTATCGTAAACTAGACCTCACACGGGTCGTGCAATAAAATGTTTCCCTATCTGAAAAAATATGAATCATATGATCGTAAAAGAAACGGATTTATTTATTTATTCTGGATCGTTCCGACCTTATCTTAAAACTGACTCACACGATCCTCACTAAGGATCGTGCGATAAAGATGTTATATGTTTATTCAAGATCAACCAGACCTATCTATTTATTTAGGCTCGAGCCTATTGATAATTTTTGGTATACAAAACCCGTCTGGTTTTTTGGTTGCTGCATATCCCCCTACTCAATGAGTTTTAGGGGAAACTAGATGAGTTTTCCCTAAAATTGGTTCGAAAGGTTAGATTTCCTATCTACCTGCTAATATTGTTATCAACCTTCTTCTTTTTTTTGTATATATATTTTGCAATAGATTTTTTTTTATATATGAATGTGTATTTTTTTTTTTAATTTTTCCTAATTGTAAATATAATGTAAATTGTAAATATAATATAATGTAAATATAATATATATTTGTAAATATAATGTTTTGTTGCTGGTGACTCGTCAATTGGTTGGTCTCTGGTACTAGGTGTGAGTTGCCGCTTGCCTCCTTCCGCGTTGCGCCGTCTCATCCGTCTTGATCCACTGTTGCGTGTTTCTGGGTTCCATTCCTGAACAACCTTTTAGAACGGTCCATAATTCCACCACGTCATCGTTGGAATGAAAATCAACTTCAAGAACTTGTTTTTGTTTGCTAGTTTTAGAGCTTCATTTGCTGCTCCGGTTGTAGTGTTTGCTATTATAGCAGTTTAGGCTCTCCAATCTCTTCCAGTTCATCTTTGATCCTTATTTTAGATCCTGTTCATCCTTATCTGGATCCGAGTTATTCTCTTTATCATCAGTTTCCGGCGATAAATAATCATTATTTTTTTTAGACTGTTGTAATCTTTTACTTCAACGTAAAGTGTACAAAGTCATTACTCCAATTATGAAATCCAGTTCCATCATGAATTCTACTACTTTCACTTCAGTGTCCTTAGGATCAGATGGTGATCACGATTCCCGCTTTACTCGACTCTCGAATTGCTCCTTGTTGTTTTGGCTCCATCGTCTCACAACACCCAACACCGTTGACCATCGACCTTCCGCATGACTCGTCGTCCATCCATCCTGACCAATCCAGCTGGGATGCCGAATCATTCCTCTTGCCTTGCCTGGCCACGTCTCGCACGTCGTCCCTTTTCATCGTCCCGTTCTGACAATCTTACGGTATATATTTATACATTTGTTTATACATCACACATTTATACATTGATTTTTATATATATACATTAACATTTTTTTTTCATTTCTTTTCACATTTTTACGCAGATCATCAATTAAATTGAATTAAGTTTTCAAAAGTGTACACAATTCTCTCTTATAATGCTATCAATTTATCAATAATTTTCTTCTTTGCTTTGTCCTTCCTGTTTTTGTTTTGTTTTAATATTCTCCCTCTTTATCAATTTTTTTTCGTATTCAATTCAGTTATTAAACTGTATTGAAAGTATTCTCTTTCTAAAGTTTTCTTTCTTTATCTAACCTTCTCACCATTCCTCTCTTGATAGATCTCTCTCTTCCTCTTCTTGACGGATGTGGGACGTCACTCCGGTTCCGATTTTGAAAATAAACCGTGGATGCGGACTCTCCCCCCTCTTTTTGTAGGTCCTAGATGGGATCTGTGAAAATACTTAGAACTTTATTTGATATGTGTTTATATAAAAATGAAATTACACTAAAAGAAAGGGAAAAAATCGTATTTCTCGTATTTTTTTTTTCATTCAATCATTCATTCATTCTTTTCAATAATGATGTGTTACGTTTATATTTTCCCTTTCAAATATATATATATATATATATTTTTTTTTTCAATAGCTTCTATGCTTCTGTTATATTTCCATTTATCTCACTCACACCTCCTTTTACTTTTGATATTCATTAGTTTTCATTTATGTTTGATGCTATCATTCATAATAATTATTTATATTCGGAGGATGTTAATTTCTCTCCAATTCTAAATGTCCCCCGTGATGGTACCCTTATAGACCATAGCTTCGTTTAAAGTTCTTTGTGCATCTTCATTTTTTTTCCATAAATTTCTTTGTTTTATGTATTTAGAGGGTAATAATTCCTCTCCCTTCAAATTTAGTTCCCTTGCATTTAATTATCGTTAATTCGTGAGATAACTTTGTATAATTCCACCTTTGTAGTTATTTAGAAATAAAAGCTTGAATATTGAGTCATATATGCCCTTACAGGAGATGTATCCTGGCTTCCAGCCCTTCGGTACATTCAAAAGCTATTATTGCGATTGATGGACTCATTCTTGTTATAAATTGGTTGTAGGCAAATATGATACAACTCTCGCAATTTTCATAGAATCAAAATTAATTCCTTCAATTCTGTAATTTAGCAATTTGAATGAAAAAAAATAAAATTATCATTTCTCCATAAAATTTCCCAAAACGTCTTATCGACCAACCTTGTTGAGTTTTTACAGCTACATGAAAAATATTTCTTTGTATAATATGTTTATTAACATCCCCTTGTTTACTCTTTTATTTCTTTTTTCATATATTTGTCGCGCTATTTTATTTCTTTATATGTTTGATTATATAATTTTGACCCACATTTCTAATTACTCATAAATTTTTACTGCAAATTTTGCATTTTATAAAAAATCCCACTTCCAAAGTGTGTTTGTTTAAAATTCAAAATCACACATTTAAAATTCGATAAGTGCATTTCCCCATATTTCCCTGATCATACTATTGAAGTATGGGAGATAGAAATGTTTTTTCAAACGAAATTAGCATTTTTTTACAGAATTGATGAATACTGTTAATAATAGTTGTTCCTTCTTTGATTCCACTTTATGTTTCGAGAAGAGAAAAAAAATTAATTAAGCCACATCAATTAGAAAATTTTCCCACATTGCCCCTTTTTAAAATATCCAAATATTGGGGATATTTAGCTTGATAGCTTGTTTGGTATTACCATCTTATTTTTATAAATGACTCCTGTCTGCTGTTCAGATTTGATTTCTTTGGTTCATTATTCTTCTTTGTTTCCATATCGTTGTTCTTCCAATCTTCCATTTCTTTCTTTTTAGCAGCAACGATAAGATCCGTTTTTTCTTTTTCCAAAGTGTTCAACTCTACCTGAAACTGTCCAATCAACGTGTTCAGACGATGGTTTTCCATTTTGGTTTCATTGTAATTTTTCAATTTCTTTTCCAGTGCCTCAATCGAGTTTTTCAATCCCATTATTTCGTCCGTCGAGCAATTGTTTTTGTCGATCAAACATAGTTTTTCTTGTTCCTTAGTTGTCAATTCGTTCTTTAATGATCGACATCGATTGTCCAAAAGCTCATTTGTATTATTTAACTCGGCGTTATTACTAGCGCACAGTTCCAATTGATTCTCTGTCGTTTTATTTTTTTCTTCGAGTTCATGATTCCTTTTTATCAGTGCTTTTAGCTGCGTTTTTGCTTGATTATTTTTCCTTTTTTCTTGTTCTAGAGCGGACTTATTATCTTGCAGCAACGTGCGCAGCTCCTCGACTTCTCCAGACGTTTTCCGCTTGTATTCTTCCAATAGCAAGTGTTTCTCCGTTAGCTGTGTATTTTTGTATCTTTCATTTTGAAGCTTCGTTTCGCTTTCTTTGAGCCTGATTTTCCAATTGGCAGTATTTATTTCGTCTGCTTTTTTCGATTCGGAGTGCTGCATCTGCAGGCGCTCAATTTTTTTCTCTAGCGAGATTTTTGTGCTTTGAATAACTGAGTGCGAATTTTTCTCATTTTTGAGTCGTTTCTCTAGCCGACTGATATCTTGAAGCCTTTCTTCAACTATTAGTTTTAAGCCAGTTTTTTTCGCTAATTTTCCGGTTCAAATTATTCTCCAATTTCTTGTTTGATTGTTCTATTTCATCAAAATTACTCAGTTTGTTTAATAACTGGCATTTTTCATGGAAGGTTTTTTATATCCACCTTCATCTGGTGTTTCTCATTTTCTAGTTCTATAATTCTTCGTTCAAATGCGAGGAATTTAGATTCTATCCTATTATTAATTTCGTTGCAAATTTCGCTCGTACCTATAAGTTTCTGTAATTTATCATCAGCTTGTACTGTTGGAGCAAATTTGCCTTTCCATTCGGCAACATCTTTAGAAATATTTTTTTTGAAGTAAATAAATCGTTCTTTCACTTCTCGTGTGAACCGATTATACGATGATTTGAAATCCATCGCGATCTCATTATTTTTGTATAATAATATTACAATAATTTAACCGACGTTTGCTTTTTCAAACATTCACCCACTTAAACTCACACCCTTTGAAGTTTATTTCAATAAATATAAAAAAAGAATATATTGTGCAACAGCGAACTAAATTTTATAAGTTTAGAAATTATAATTGACTTGAAAAACCATTCATTGAATGACTACCGCCCCAATTCTTCCACAAAAACGGAACTGTTAAAAGTGTTTTGTTAGGGTGTTCTTTACAAAGTTCCAAATGCCGAGAAAAAAAAAATAGAATGGATGACTCTCATTTGTGAATCAATTTTTATAAATTACTCAAGATGTTTATTTCAGCTTTGAAGCCTTGAAATAGTATGTAACTAGAAAACCTCTTCTAATTCGAACATTTTAGCGTTCGGTGTCAAAATGGGCCATAATCTTATATTCATGTACACACTTATATTCCTCTAGGAATATTTATCTTATATTTCCGCCTGCTGGATTGTTTCACGTTTTCCCTCTTCTTCATTCATTAGCTCAAAACAAAATATTCTTCCCGTTTCTCTTAGCGTACACCCGTCAAACAGCAATACTCTCTCGTTTCAAATTAAAGAAACAAAAAAAAAACCAATGAATAACACCGAGACAACAATTAACACTGCTAACAAGAGTGAACGAATGACTCTAAGTTAAAAGCCTTACTTTTTTTTTTTTTTTTTAAGATATTTTCTGCCAATTCTAGGAGTTTTATTGGAATAATATCTCCCAAAAATCCACATACACTATACCACATACACAAAATCAAATGTTTTCAAAATGAAGACATGTCTTCAACCCTGGCATCTCTGAATGTAATGCATATGCATTAATGCGTTATATGGCCACGTGGAAATTATTCCCGATTATGCCGAAGTATTTGTAATCCAAAAATTAAAAAAAAAACTCACCTTATCAATAACATTTGGAACATCCTCATTCTCCACGAGAACATTCCTCGGGTCCTGTTGCTTTTTTTTATTTTCACTCACTGGAATAAAAATTTATTCGGTTTTCGAAACACAAAGAGTCCACAAAGTTCCTTTTTTTTCACTGATAAAAAAGGAACTTTTCCAGATAGAGGAAAAAAAAAATACGTTTTTCGATAACTTATAAAATATTGCTGGCAAATTCCCCCCGAACAGTTTCTTTTTCCTTCTTATGCTCGTTTTCACACACTAATGCACCGTTCGCTCACTTATCCAGAGTCAGCCTTGGACTTTTTTTTTCTTTTTCTTGTAACTTTAGAAGTATCAACACTTTTCCCACACTTTTTGAGAAAACTTGGCAAGTGTTTTTCTTTTTTATGAGTTTACAATTCACCGGAACTATAGAAAACTGTAGATGATGTTCTGCTACTATCGTATTTTTTCACCACAGATAACGGAATATGCTCTCTCTATCCAGTCAGAAAATGGCCCTGTACTTAGAAGCACTTTTTTCCGCTGTCACCACATGAGAGGCGTTGCCTAGCGGTCTAGGCAACTGGATTTCTTTTCCGTTCTAACAAGAGAGACAACGACCGTCCTCTTTCGTGTCTCAAAACTCACTCCCTTTTTATTTTTCTCATTCCTCTTAACGAAACCTAATCTTACGATAAGCTCCCCGCTATCGTAACACCAAAACATAAACAAAAATTCCTATCTTAAAACTAGACGCTATAAATCACACGATCCTCAAACAGGATCGTGCAGGAGAAATGTATTTATTTATGTTCGGGATCGACCCGAGCTTATCGTAAACTAGATCTCACACGGGTCGTGCAATAAAATGTTTCCCTATCTGAAAAACTATGAATCATATGATCGTAAAAGAAACGGATTTATTTATTTATTCTGGATCGTTCCGACCTTATCTTAAAACTGACTCACACGATCCTCACTAAGGATCGTGCGATAAAGATGTTTTATGTTTATTCAAGATCAACCAGACCTATCTATTTATTTAGGCTCGAGCCTATTGATAATTTTTGGTATACAAAACCCGTCTGGTTTTTTGGTTGCTGCACCATTGGTACTTCGCGTACCTGCAGGCATAAAATAGACCCCATTCGTGGTCCTTAGCTTCCTGTCCAGTAACTCCTATCCCTACCTCCCCGTGGTACCGGCTGGGGTACGAGTAACCATAGTGAAGATCGGGTAACCAACCCCGGTGGGATCTTGGTCGTATGCTGACAGGGAAGGGGGCCTATCCGAGCGTCTGTTCACCATGGAGGTGCGGCTCAAAACAGCGTCTGATCCCCATGTTAGGGGCGGCTGATCACTGTCTTCGTGCCAGCGGGGACTCTAAAAAGAGCTGTGCACGACGGTCCTCCGGCGAGACAGGGGGTTGGTGCAGGCCCTGCAAGCCATCCGTAAAAATAAAACGCACAGGAAAATTCACAAAGAAATTCGAGACAGGACAATCGGACTAGACCTACGCAAAGAACACGGACTAGAGATTGGAAACTCGGAACATGGAACTGCAAGTCTCTCAATTTTCTTGCGAGTACCCGAATTCTTTCGGAAATATTGAGAGCCCGCAATTTCAACATCGTAGCGCTGCAGGAGGTGTGCTGGAAGGGTTCGATGGTGCGATCGTTCCATGGTGGATATACCATCTATCAGAGCTGCGGCAACACACACGAGCTGGGTACAGCTTTCATCGTGATGGGGGAGATGCAAAAACGGGTGATTGGTTGGTGGCCGATCAATGAAAGAATGTGCAGATTGAGGATGAGAGGCCACTTCTTCAATATCAGCATTATCAACGTTCACAGCCCCCATCTAGCTAGCACCGATGACGATAAAGAAGAATTCTACGCGCAGCTAGAGCGTGAATACGATCGCTGCCCAAAACACGACATCAAAATCGTCATCGGTGATTTGAACGCTCAGGTCGGCCAGGAGGAGGATTTCAAACCGGTAATTGGTAGGTTCAGCGAACCAACGAAAACGGCCTAAGACTTATCGACTTCGCTGCCTCCAAGAACATGGCCATACGTAGCACCTTCTTCCAGCACAGCCTCCAATACCGTTACACCTGGAGATCACCACAGCAAACAGAAACACAAATTGACCACGTTTTGATCGACGGTCGGCACTTCTCGGATATCATCGACGTCAGAACCTATGGTGGCGCTAACATCGATTCAGACCACTACCTGGTGATGGTCAAACTGCGTTCTAAACTGTCAGTCGTCAATAACATAAGACACCAGCGCTCACCACAGTACCACCTACGACGACTACAGGAGCCGAACGTTGCTGCAACATATTCGCAGCGTCTTGAAGCTGCGTTACCGGGGGTAGACGAACTGGATGCTGTTCCCCTCGATGAATGCTGGAACTCCTTAAAATCAGCAATTAGCAGCACAGCAGAGACCGTCATCGGGTATGAACAACGAGGACAACGGAACGAATGGTTTGACGACGAGTGCCGAGCGCTCCTGAACGAGAAGGATGCAGCACGCGCAGCCATGCTGCAACGAGCGACTCGACAAAACGTGGAACGATACAGACTGAAACGAAGGCAGCAAACACATCTTTTTCGGGAAAAAAAGCGCCGCCTGGAAGAGAAAGAGTGTGAGGAGATGGAGCTGCTTTATCGTTCTCGAGAATCGCGGAAGTTCTTCAAGAAACTAAACGCCTCACACAAAGGCTTTGTGCCGCGGGCCGAAATGTGCAGAAACATGGAAGGAGGCATCTTGACGAACGAACGCGAGGTGATCGAAAGGTGGAGGCAGCACTACGATGAACACTTGAACAGCGCGCAGACAGGAGACCTAGACGGCGTTGAGGAGGACTACACCGGTGCAATGAACAACGACGACGTACCACCCCCGACGATGGGTGAAGTTAAGGAGGCCATTAATCAGCTCAAGAACCACAAAGCAGCTGGTAAGGATGGCCTCGTAGCGGAGCTCTTCAAGGGAGGTCCGAGAAAACTTGTAGAGTGTATGCACCGGTTGATAGTCAGGATCTGGGACACAGAACAGCTACCGGAGGAGTGGAAGGACGGGGTAATATGTCCCATCTATAAAAAAGGCGACAAGTTGGATTGTGGGAAATATCGTGCCATCACAATCCTGAATGGTGCCTACAAAATTTTGTCTCAGATCCTCTTCCGCCGCCTATCGCCAATAGTAAGTAGATTTGTGGGAAGTTATCAGGCCGGATTCATGCCCGGAAGCTCGACGACGGACCAGATTTTTACACTGCGGCAGATCCTCCAAAAGTGCCGCGAGTATCAGGTCCCTACACACCACATCTTCGTCGACTTCAAGGCCGCATATGATACAATCGACCGACGACAGCTATGGAGGATCATGGACGAACACGGCTTTCCCCGAAAGCTGACAAGACTGATTCAGGCAACGATGAACGGTGTGCGGTGCAGTGTGCGGATCTCAGGTGAGCTGTCGGAATCATTTGAGACTCACAGGGGACTTCGACAAGGCGATGGAATCTCCTGTCTGCTCTTCAACGTGGCGCTGGAAGGTGTTATGCGGAGAGCGGGCTTCAACATGCGGGGCACGATTTTCAACAAGTCTAGTCAGTTTATCTGCTTCGCCGACGACGTGGACATAATCGGAAGAACACATGCGACGGTAGCCGACTTGTATACCCGACTGAAACACGAAGCAGGGCTGATTGGGCTTGGGATCAATGCGTCTAAGTCTAAATACATGCTAGCTGGAGGGACTGATCGCAACAGAGTTCTTCTTGGTAGTAGTGTTGTGATCGACGGCGACGAGCTCGAGGTGGTAGAGGAATTTGTCTACCTTGGCTCGTTGATAACAACTGACAACAACAACAGCCGTGAAATTCGAAGACGCATTGTCAATGGAAGTCGTGCCTACTATGGGCTCCGCAAATCCTTTAGGTCCAACAAACTCCGACCCCGTACGAAGTGTACCATGTACAAATCCCTAATTCGACCGGTTGTTCTCTATGGGCACGAAGCATGGACGATGCTTGAAGAGGACTCACAAGCGCTTGGAGTTTTCGAACGCCGAGTGCTCAGAACAATATACGGTGGTGTACAGGAAAGCGGAGTATGGAGAAGGAGAATGAACCACGAACTGGCGCAACTCTACGGCGAACCCAGCATTCAGAATGTCGCCAAGGCTGGACGAGTGCGATGGGCAGGGCATGTTGCAAGATTGCCGGACAGCAGCCCTGCAAAGATGGTGTTCGCATCGAATCCGGTAGGAACAAGAAGGAGAGGAGCCCAGCGAGCGAGGTGGTTGGACCAGGTGGAGCAGGACTTGGCAAGAATCGGTGCAGCCGGGAGTTGGAGAACTGCAGCCATGGATCGGGACTATTGGCGAAAAATTGTGAAGAAGATCTAATCTCTCAATGGGATGTAGTATTATTATAAATAAAATAAAATCAATGAGCTCCACTAGAATAGGACCGCCTGAATCACCCGAACATGCATCTCTTACTGGATCTGCAGCACAAAACTGACTATCTAATATTCCATTTGGTAGTTTCCGATAGTTCGAAAATTGACTCAAACATTCCTCTTTTTCTAACGGTGCTAACGAAGCTTTCAATAGATTGGGACTTTGTGCGGATGCGAAGTCTGTGATTCCGAACCCCATTACTGTAAAGTTATCGAAGTTCAAATCCATCTTTGTCCACAAACAAGCCGAACAGACGTAATCGGTTGGCGTGGCCTCTCGTTCCAGTTCAATCAAAGCTATATCATGATATGCTCGGGTGAATTTATAGCTCGGATGTTTGATCATTTTCTTGATTGGTATCTGCTGCGTATTCATGGAATTCAGGAACGAAATTTCAACGTCTCCCAGGCTCACGGTATCGGGTTGAATCTGGTCCATATGTGAACAGTGTGCGGCCGTTAGGACAAATTTCAGTGTAATCAGAGTTCCTCCACATAAATAGTCGATTTCCGAGCTGTCGCGGGTCCATCCGATGGCCGCCTGCGGAGACAGTTTGTTCTAATACATATAGTAAAACGTACTTTTTCGTAGAAAAATATCTCCAATTCATTCAATACAGAACTAGGAAATAATTCGTTGAAAAAAACATTGAATGAAAAGTATTTCATTCAGCTCAAACTGGATTAATTGAAAAATATTTTTTTATATAAACAGTGTTAAAAATCGTTTTAGCTGCATGTTTTTTTCAACGAATTATTTCCTAATTCTGTATTGAATGAATTGAAGTTATTCTTTCTCATTCATTAACCAACTATCGAAACCGCCGGACGTCAGTGATGGAAATGTTCGCAGCATGAGTATAGTCGCGAGTTAATATTCACATTATTGACATTCGACACGCTCATGAGTTTTTTTTTATTTGAATAGCCTCTCCATCTCCATGCTTCATGAATAAAAATGAACTGAAAAACTAGTTCATCGTGATTGATATACATGTAAGTTTATCCGAGTTCAATTCACACTCCCGACATTCTTCCAAAATATGGAAGTAATGTGACAAATCAGCCAAAACTGCTGAAAGTCACTATAATACAGAATAAAAAATTTATCATCATATTCAACAAAATAAATAGAGATAAAATTTAGTAAATATCAAGTGCAATAAATAATTATTAAGACAAATTACTCGCAAACTATAAAAACATTCAAATCGCAAACCAATCTATCCACTACTACCAAAATATCAAAATACGCTTCAATATTGGTTAGTTAAAGCTTTAAACCTCCGCGTTCGTTAATTTTCAAATGGTTCCTTATGTTTCGCGTTGTTTGTAACCACAATGAAGCCTTTTTCGACAAAGCATGATGATGGAAAAACGAGAAGATATTTTTCAGCGATGTCTCACACCGCTGAATACTGTTTTTCAATGTTTCGTTCAAGCGCGTCCAAGTGAGTGACATATGATAATATAACATGGTCTTGAAGCTTTTGTGATAATTTTGACAAATGCGGAAACTGTGAATATTATCTTTCGTTCAAATTTTGTTTTGAAGGTTTTGTCAGAAGGACCGACATTATTGATTTTGTATCAGCTGAAACACAAATTCAAAAAAACTGATCTTGCTATGCAAGAGACTCTTGTTAGTCAGCGAACTCCAGCGTATAGAAGTAACCAAGTAAATATTTCGTCGTTTTTCTCATATAGCTGAGCGAGCCTGTCTGCGAATCGAGTGTTCAAAGAATTGCTTCGAAGGTTTTTGATAGCACTCATAACATATAGTAAAGATTGATGCGATCTAGGGCTCAGATTTTTTGCTACTAAATGCTGTCTGTGAATCACACAGTGAATGGCCAGTACCTTACGTAGTTGTAACTTTGAGGGAGCTGTAAAACCCCGATGACGACCAACAATTGATAGAGAACCATCAGTATGAATGTTCTTCCATGGAATAGCTATTTCGTTAAAAAAAGTCGATCGATTCTCCTCTGGTATCAGTCTTCATCAGATTTGGAAATATTGAACTTGTTAAGAAATATTGGAAATATATTTTTATCAACGTAACGCGTTTATTTCGTTTTTCGACACTGCTGTCATTCATTCGACGTCAAACAAATTTACATATGTGTTCATTCATATTCATTCTGTGCTATCTGAACTTTCTCAAAAGTTTGAATCATGAGACTTCATTCACATTTATTCATTGCCATTGAATTGTCAGGAATGTTGCGACTGTTCATTTTCAATATCCCGATAAAAGTGTGATTTCCTAATTGAGACAGTGCCTTGCTTATTTAGTTATTTCTAAAATTACTCCGAAATGGCATCGCAAATCGGGGGTTCAAGCAGAAATGTCTAACAAAAGAGCAAGATCTGCACGCACATTCACAAAAATTACTTAGGATTACCTAGGCTTGAACGGCGAGGAAGCATTCTGCAAAATCGAACCGACTAGGCAACTTCGTCAATTTAATTCGCCATTCTAATAGCGCAGTTTGACCTGTCTGCAAAAAAAAACTCGAATTATTCCCAATGCGGTCGTGTCTTGAACACCATTTTCTATTTATTTTTTCTGTTTGATTAAGCGATCTTGCACCTCTGGTTTTTTTAACCTGATTTTTAAAACAGGTTGGTTTTCACCATACAATTAAATGAACCTATACAGTTTTGACTCATATTCCGAACAGACTCAAATTCCGAACACTTCATTTTAAATACTAAGTTTACTTATCATCTATGTTATAAATAATTGAATAATGAAAACCCCGATATTCTTAGGATATACCCTTTCGAATACGGCAATTCCAAATGAAATCGTCCTTAAAATGCTGATTTTGAAAACTTGTATTTTTGATTCCAATGAAAGTGTGTATTCCGTTTTTGTATTCCGTATCTCGAAATATTCAACAAAAATATTTCTAATTTATTGTCTTTTTTATAGTAAATAATCCCTATTAATATGTTTGTCGTGTTATATCGTCATGTTCATGAAATTTTATGAATTTGCTTATAATTTCCAACAACATTTTCAAATACATCATTATGGTTCATTTTTTGACTCAAGCGTAACTTTTGAAAAGGGCGTATCGGTTTGAGTGAGCGAAATCTTTGATAACTTATATCTTAAAAAATATGAGTCGTACCGAAATAGTGTGTTAGAAAGAGTTATAGAGTATTGTTGGTTTAATTTGAAAAAAATATACACTGAGATAGTACTCTTTTTTTTTATTTACAAAATAAAATTTCAATTTGCGATATCAAAAAATATGTATTTTTTTATATTTTTTTCAATTTTTTCATATAAAATAGAAGTCATGTAGAATATTTAAAAAATGGGCCCAAGATGTTAAAACTATTTTTGACGAACTTTGTGGAACATCGAATTTTTAGGGATTTTCGAAACTTCAAGTTTTTGTGTGTTAGCAGTCATTTTTAATCACAAATTGTGAATCCTGATGTTTCTTAAAACAAAAAAGGTTATTATCAATCTCCTTCTAAATGTAGCCATTCTCGAGATATTTAAAAAAATATTTGTAATTTATTGTCTTTTTAATAGTAAATAGGCCCTTTAAATATGTTTGTCGTATTATACCATCATGTTCATGAGATTTTATGAATTCGCTTATAATTTCCAACAACTTTTCCAAATACATCGTTATGGTAAAGATATATGTTTAGGAGTTACGTTACGAAATTATCGAAGACATGTGGGTTAATGCAAAACGTAGCGAAACTAAAAAATCTTTTTTATCTTAATACAAACTTCAATCAATCAAAAAAATTGTTGGAAATTATAAGAAAATTCATAAAATTTCATGATAATGACGGTATAACACGACAAACATATTAAAAGAGATTATTTACTATAAAAAAGATTATAAATTAGAAATATTGTTTTTAAATATCTCGAGAATGGTGGCATTTAGAAGGAGATTGATAATAACCTTTTTTGTTTTAAATCACATCAGGATTCATAATTTGTGGCTAAGAATGATTGCTAACATACAAAAATTCGAAGTTTCGAAAAATCCTAAAAATTCGATGTTCCACAAAGTTCGTCAAAAATAGTTTTACCATCTTGGGCCCATTTTTTAAATTTTCTGCATGACTTCTATTTTGTATGAAAAAATTAAAAAAAATTAAAAAATATGTATTTTGGATATTGCAAATTGAATTTTTATTTTGTAAATAAAAAAAGAGTACTAATTATTTTTCTCAGTGTACATTTTTTTCATATTCAACCACAATACTATATAACTCTTTAAAGACACTATTTCGGTACGACTCATAGTTTTTGAGATATAAATTATCAAAGATTTCTTTACTCAAATCGATACGCCCTTTTCAAAAGTTACGCTTGAGTCAAAAAATTCCCAATTGCTGTGGAAAACTCATATTTCCTCTAACCCAAACGGAATACACACTTTCATTCGAATCAAAAATACTCATGTTTAGTTATTTGTCGATTTCATTTGAAATTTCCCTATAACAACATTTAAAAGTATCAAAACAACATTGATGCTCGATAAATTTAGTTTTTAAAAATTAAGTGTTCGGAATTTGAGTCAAAATGGTACTTTTTTATTTCGGAATTGGAGTCTTTTGAAGCATTTCCGACAATTGGAATTCATATTCATATTCGTATTCACTATGTGAGATGAAACCATTTTAATTGAGAAGGAAAACTTGCTTGCTCGAACAATTTAAAAACGCCTCTTTCTCGGCTTACACTGTCGATTCCTTCACACTCCTCAGCGCTTTCCTCATTTGTTGTCACCATTAAGAATTTTCTGTACTTTCTTATCTTCCTCGATGAATTTTACCGTTTTGTCAGTGTCCGAGAACGATGTTGATATTGAATGAACCGGTATAATCATATCAATGAATGACAAAACTAGGGCTTTTTCCTTTTGTTCACATTCCGTGAATGCAGAGCAGAACGAAAAAGAAAATGAACGAAACTGAATGAATCAACTGTGAGTGGCTTGCTGGGGTTGTGAGGTTTGGAGTTGGTTCCTTTTCAAGTATCCCGAATGCAAAGATATAATGATCGAATGTGGTCTGAAATTCAGCTGAAATGATTGATGTGAAAGAGATATTTTCAAGCACTGGTCTTCATATATGTAGCAGAAATCATTTCTTGGCATATATTTTCATCTTTAATATATCGAATATACCCTAACAACAGACCTTCATTGCTGGGTAATGCAGACTCGTCCAGCTGGAGAGAATATTTCTTGGTCTATAATAAATTGAATAACATTTTTCCCTCTTCGCGACCCATCTCAAGTTTCCTAAAATAATTTTAAAAAAATTTGTTACGCCATGACATAGATGACCAAGCGTTTTGTAAATTCTTTTTCAATCACTTTATTCTAGTTTACTTCATTTAGCTATGTAAATACCTTGTAATCTCTTGAATTAAATTAGAAGTTGAGTACATTATCATTCAAGCTCCAACGTATTTCAGAACGCATAGGAAATTGTGACCTAAAGGTAACAAGCTTCAGTATAATATTAGGAGCATTTTGGACATGAATTTGATGATGGCTTCCTTCGTGTTGAATCACGTATATGTTTAAAATATAGAGAAATATTGAACATGCCTGAAGGACTCCTACGCTCAAATACATTATCTTGCACGAACCTGTTCACGTTTTTTTACTTGTCGAATTTTTCATCTTCTATTTTTTGTAATTATTTATTTTCATCTTGTGCACACTCATCGTCTTGTTGAGTTTTTTAAATGTACAGCAATAATATTTTCTACTAATATATTAGTCATTCTCAGGGTTACCGCTTATACAGAATATTCTGTATTCTACACATTTTTCGCCAAATTTCAGATACAGAATCTGTACATACAGAATTACAGATTTTCTGAATAGATACAGTATTTAAAGATAGTTCCACATTCATCAGCTTGTGTTGACTGAATATTCTCGCTTCACAATGCCAACAAAACCAAGTTCTGAATTCGGTTGGCTTCCACAATGATGAACTCTATTTAGAAAGCGTCAAGGATGAATTTGACGGAAAAATTAAGAAAAGCAAAGTTTAACAATACCATCTATAACATCTATAACATCATACAATTTATTATGAGAAAACTTTTTTTTATGATTTATTTTGTTGTATTGATACGACATAAGCAAACCAAGAACAATAAATAAATTAAAATAAACCTTCCTTTCCATTTTTTCCGCTAGTTTTTCGATACAGACTTTTTTTGTAAATAATAAAGATATACAGATTTTTTTCAGAAAATTTTATAGGATAAAATGTGCCAATCCTGGTCATTCTTATAACAGAGTGGTATTCAGACTCGTCGACCCCCAAAATCAATTTTCGTTTCTGTCGACCCCTGGCAAACCGAAATCGACCCCAGGGGTTCGATATCGACCACTTTGAGAAATCCTGATCTAGACCATGATTGACGTGACCGAAGAAACTTGAAGAAGAAGCTGCACAAAAACATATAACGGAAAGTAGGAAGTAAAAACATACAAAACACGCGGAACGCGACAAGACACAACACTTATGGTTCTTACAAAATTAAAAAAGGTTGGTAAATTTACCTTTTTAGTCTACCGGTTTCAGGCTCGATGCTGCCCATCTACGAGACGATGTCCCGTCAAGAAAGATGTCACTGGATGTTTTGTTTGGTCAAGTTGAATAAATTCGATGTAATCGGAGCTTCAAACTCATTCATAAGCGACGGATCAGCAGTGTGAATGTACATGGATTCCCATGCATTTAGATGGGAGGCCTTCCTGATCCACTTTTTAAGTCTCGCGTAGTCCCAGTCAATTTCATGATTGAGCCCCGTAGAGTGAGCTGCTACACTCGATTCGTTGGGTCGCTTATTCTCCACGGCGTCTCTATGCTCCCTCAAACGTACCTTTAGCTTACGATGGGTTTGGCCAATGTACACCGGGCAAGATTTACACGGAATTTCGTGAATACCAGCCTTTTCGTTCGGAGGGATCTTATCCTCGAGAGAACACAGAAGGTCCTTCAGTGTATGAGAGCTCTTATAGGCTGTTTGAAACCCGTGTTGTTTAAGGACTCCTTGAATGGCATTTGTCACTTTCGGGTAGAACGGAAGACTGATCCTCTGAATCTCCTCTTTCTGCGGTTGAAGTGTGGTAGCGTTTTGGCGGTGTTTTTTCCATTCGTGTTTCCAGAGGATCTTGTTTATGAAGCCTTCGTTGTAACCATTCAGGAAAGCAGCCTCGTGGATTTTTTTCCTTTCTGCTTCAAATTCACGGAAGATATTCAATAAGTTATATTAAGTTATTAATTTATTTGGGATCGCGTGCCAGTCGCCGGACTGCTTTCAACGAGGATTGAATTTGCGCTAATCTTGATCATAATGAAGCAGTGCTACTGTTTTCGAGGTTGTTGAGATTAACAGATAGAGTTTATTTAGTTTATTTAGTCACCAAGAAAGTAAATGTCGTTCTGGAATTTTGTATGTGATTTGGTTTCGCTTGCCAGTAGCAAAACTTTCCCCACTAAGGATGACAGCTGCGCTTTTCTTGAGTATGTATTGTTCTGCGAGCACAAGAATGAATCATCAAATAATTATCGTCAAATAATTCTACAATAAAAAAAAACATTTCAGGGTGACCAAACTGGTAGAATGGTTATTTCAAAGTTTTCGTAGCATTATCAAATAATATCCGTAGTTATAAACAAGCGACTTGAATTAAACTACAGCGTAGTTCTACGTCAACAATGCGGTAGTGTCTTGAACACATTTTTTTTTTTTTTCAAATGCCTGCAAAAATATTTGAACCGTATTTTAATATTAAGGTAAATTATTTTGGCTTGTCCAGTCGAAAATATGATCATGGTTAGTCCACTTTTTTGAATGCTCTAATTCAGCGCACCTTTGTCAGATTCGAATGTTTCGAAACATATAAATAAAATTGTTCTTTTTAATGAATTACAGTAGTTTTATAGTATATCTTCACGGATTCACATGTTTTGAAGGATTATAAAATACACCTTCTATTGGTGTCAATGCGTCCCTCATTTGAGCTAACTTTCAATCGATCACCAGATGATTATTTGGCACGTATTCAGACCTTTTCTGGATTATAACACTTACAAATATTGTAAACATCATGGTTGCACACCATTTGTATCAGATTTACATAGCTAAACCATTAAATTAACGCATTTTAATGAACTCAATTCTGATAATGAGTTGTCCGATTCATTAATGTTGTATTGTCGACATGATTTCTATGGAAACCGCTTGGCGCGCTGCAGTTGGTTTATGGTGTCCTTCGCGCATAGCAGAAATAAAGTTTCTCTGTGTTGAATGTGTTGAGGTGAACACTTTTAAAATGCCCGAAAAAGGCAATATTATGAAGAAAGCCTAAATTATGAATGGATCAATATGATGGCAGTAAACTCAAACAACGATAAATGCAAGATCTGCCAAACGTAAATCTATTATTCTTGAAGGAAGATTCTGGAGTGAGGGGAAAAAATTCGTTTCACTATCCTCAATGTTTATTAAATTCGCGTTGACGGTATCAAGTTTAGTTTTCTTTCATTGTGAAGCGAAAACCTCATTGAATATAAATATGGAGTAAACGCACTTCTATATGAATGAAAATAGATCGTTAAATGTGTTGCTAAGAGTGAAACCCGCGGAAAGAAAGTCCGATTTGAATCGCCTTTATTTTGTTGTATTCGTCCCTCGAGCATCGCTCCCACGATCTCTCAACTGGGCGTAATTGATCTTCACGGAAAGATAGCAGGACACTATGACACTTATGCGGATTGTGTACTCCCAGTAGAGAAAATATCGAAGGATTTCCTGCGAAAGAAACGAAAGTGGAGTTATGACACGGTAGTAACTATAGCCAATCAGGACTATAAAACATATTCCTGTACAAAGCCACCACAGCATTCGGACCCTGGACCACACGAAACGATCGGTTGCGTGTCGGAAGGGAAGAAATCCACAAAACGATGCCCCGTAGTAGACACAATGGGTCGCTAGGCGAGTCAGAAATTGATGCGAAGGAACCATCACGGTACAACAGTTGATTGAGAATTGATTTATTGAGAAGTGTTTCCAGTATTCATCTCTGTTTGTAAAGGGTGTGTCACATCAAATTGCATCACGGAAAAAACGCTGTAGAAATTAGCCCAGTAGACCGATCCTTTTGAAAATTTTAGACAGTAAAATAAAAACTATTAAACAACTTTTGGCATTTTCTTTTTATTCATACTTCGAGCCCAAGCCCGTATGCTCGTACCTTCCTCTATACCCCGTCCATAAGGTTCTGTACAACGTCAGGTTGTAGTTTTTTTTGAACAGAAATCCATTTTCTCTTGAAGTCCGCCTCCGATTTGACAACTTTTGGGTTCTTCCGGAGGGCCTGCTTCATAATCGCCCAATATTTCTCTATTGGGCGAAGCTCCGGCGCGTGGGGGTGTTCATTTCCTTTGGCACGAAGGTGACCCCGTTGGCTTCGTACCACTCCAACGCGTCCTTTGAATAGTGGCACGAAGCGAGATCCGGCCAGAAGATGGTCGGGCCCTCGTGCTGCTTCAATAGTGGTAGTAAGCGCTTCTGTAGGCACTCCTTAAGGTAAACCTGCCCGTTTACCGTGCCGGTCATCACGAAGGGGGCGCTCCGCTTTCCGCAAGAGCAGATCGCTTGCCACACCATGTACTTTTTGGCAAACTTGGATAGTTTCTGCTTGCGAATCTCCTCCGGAACGCTGAATTTGTCCTCTGCGGAGAAGAACAACAGGCCCGGCAGCTGACGAAAGTCCGCTTTGACGTAGGTTTCGTCGTCCATTACAAGGCAATGCGGCTTCGTCAGCATTTCGGTGTACAGCTTCCGGGCTCGCGTCTTCCCCACCATGTTTTGCAGTTCGTCGCGGTTAGGAGCCTTCTGAACCTTGTATGTATGCAGGCCCTCCCGCTGCTTGGTCCGCTGGACGAATGAACTTGACAAATCTTCTCGGATCACGTCTAAACTGCTTAACTACGCGCTTGTGATCTTTTTCACTGACGTAGCATCCATTTTTGCCGTGCTTCACCTTCCGGTCGATGGTTAGGTTCTCGAAGTATCGTTTTAGTACTCTGCTGACCGTGGATTGGACGATTCCCAGCATCTTACCGATGTCCCGATGTGACAACTCCGGATTCTCGAAATGAGTGCGCAGAATTAATTCATGACGCTCTTTTTCGTTCGTTAGATTCTTATCGCTTATCCATTTTCGATGGATTTAAGAGATTTCATGCTCCAATCTATCAATCCATATAAATATATCCAAACTCATCCGCATGCTCACGAAAATTGTCCCGCACTCAAAACCAACAAACATCACGCACGTACCTGTTATCACGTAAACATACAGTGCTAGAAAGTTAAATCTCATTTTAGAATTCTAAAGAACTTGTATTATGCCCAAATACAAACAGAACAGATTCTTTTCTTGACTGCGAAACACCCGAAAAATGGTCAGTTTGTCTTGATCGTTTTATGTCAACTGATTTAACATCAATTGTGGCACAAGGGAAAATCCAAGTTTCGCTAATGATTGGCTCCACATTTATTGGTGTTAACACCATTAGTGCGATCTTTTATTTATTTCGGAACTGCCACAGGATGGAGCAGCTGACTCATGAGAGTGGACTGGGGGAAGATCGCTGATTTGAATAGTGCATTATTTGCTTCAACAAATATTGTTCTCCCGGGGCAAAGATCAGGTGTTTGATTGGCTCGCGTTACTTGCTTCCGAAATTCAGATGACCTTTGGTCATTAGAAACAGATGGCTTCTGATTTCCAAGGGTGCTCATGCACTGTTTGACCGAAGCCAAATTTTTGAGTCTTTGTGACAAATAAAATGTGATCAACGTGTACTGATTGATCATATTCGACACAAAACACGTCAATATTCAGTTATCGGATGCCTAAAATATTTTTTTCGGTCTGTTCTTCGAACCTGTCGATACATGGCTACGTTACCTTAAATATTTCAGACGATTTTTCCATGTTCGATGTTTGACATTGTTTGCCACTGTTCACAATTAAAGAGTGGCAAACAAAATAGTGTTTGTACAAATTCCAAACCAAACTTCATCTGTCAAAAAGTGTCAAATATTTGACCTCCGGATGAACAGTGTACGACCACCTTAATATGTGCGAAGAATTTGCTTCCAATTCCTCTTCATAGCTCTGAAAAAAAGCCACGTTTAGAGGCTGTAAAATGAGCGTTGAATTTGGAAGATTACTACTAATTGTGAGTGTATTGGTGTATTTTTGCATGTATCGGGTTGTTTAATAAGAGTGCTACAAAAGTTTTTTTTTGGTATGGAACTCGATTTCTTTTACATGGCCACCACGGGCACGCTTGCAGACGCTGAACCCTATTTTCAACGGGTTTCAAGCATAAATCGGCCGATACTGCTGCAATTTCCCGTTCGATATTCGTACGAAGTTCACCAATCGACGCTGGCTTGTTGGCATAGACCATAAACTCGACGTAGTACGTGTGGATTGCTGCCTGACTAATAACGCATATTTTGCTTATTGGTGAAGACATTCAGCAAGAAATGGGCCTCATCGCTAAAGATGATTTTTCGATGAAAATCCGAATCATTTTCAAGTTGTTGCTCAGCCCAATTCACGAATATACGACGCTTCTGGTGGTCAATTTGCTTCAGTTCCTGCGTCAATTTGATCTTGTAAGAATGTAGGTCAAGATCTTTTCGCATAAAGTTCACATACAACATCCACGTCACGTTCGCGTTCCGTTACATCACGTTGCATCAATTATTCTCCCATTCAATTCCTATTGATGCATTCACATGCACCAGCAACGGCAAGTCGAAGTTGCCGTTGACGGTGAATGTGAATGTTTGCATAAGAACTGCTTGGAAGAATGATAGACGCAACGTGACGGAACGGAACGAGAACGTGACGTAGATGTTGTATGTGAATCGCACTTAATTCGCCACAACGACGTCAAAGAGATGCCCAACGCTTGAGAACGACGTGTGAGAGACTTATTTGGGTCTCCCTCAATTGATGCGCTAGCGGCAGCAATATTCTCGACACTACAGGCACTTCTCTGTCTCACTGGCACGGGAACATTTTGTACTGTGCCTGTGGATTCAATTTTTTTCACAAGACGCTCAATTGTTGATCTGGCAGGACGATTATGACGACCATAAATTGGATGTAGTGATCCTAAAGTTGAGGTCATCGACTCCGAATTTCGGTAGTAAATTTTAATAATCTCGACCCGTTGTTGGATCGTATATCTTTCCATTATAAAATGGCAAACCTTACTGAAGAGAAATGTCAAGAGAGCGGGAAAAAATATGACTTCGTTTGTTGTCCCTATCGGTCTACTTTTGTAGCGGGGGAAATACCCGTTACAGATTATTCTGTAGATATGGTATCCCTGCTCGCGACATCTGCTATATGCTGTCGATCTATAGGAGAAGTATGTAATATGCACCCCCTAAGCGAGAATGGATTTATTTTGACCGTACTCTCAAAATTTAAAGTAACAACTACGTCAGTACGTAGATTAGTTTACCCCCCAGTCATCTGTACTCGTTCTGTATTTTAGATACTGAATAACAAAAGTGCTACGAATTTTATTTTGTAAGGCGCCCAAATTCTAAATTTCCAATCATACAATGTGAAATGGCCCAGCAGAAGTATAATATGCCCATTAGTTGTTTCTCTCAGAGACTATAAAGCTCAGAGAAACAGCTTGTATGAATGAGAGATTCCATCAATCTATTCCCTTCATGCCCACCAGCGAAGAGAAGAAACCGTTCCTCCGGTGAGCGTGTTCTCCCAGTATTCGTGCATTAATTTTCCAGTTTTCCTGCATTCTTTGAGCACATAATATAGATGCCAGTTGTCAAGACATGTTTTCGTTGTCAAGACATTTAATTTTGTGAAAACATACTGAGGTCATTTCAAAGTATGTGAAAAAAATTGTTTGTGTGATTTATCGAACATGATTTAGAAATATCTTGATGGTTTGCTTATTTTTGTTCATTATGATTACATTTGAAGACATTTATTCGTACCATGCAGAGATGTTTGGAAAAATCATCTGGCATCCCTCAAATACAACCTATTTCTCTCTTGAGAATGTTTACGGCCGAAAGCGAGCAAATTGCCCCGATCGAGGGTTATGCCATACTGAGCTGATGCGGAAAATATCAAATTGAGAATAAAAAGAATCCTTTCTTACCATTTTTTTCATCTGAGATCAGTGTTTGCCAAATGATCCATTCACTGAAAAAATCGCTTTCGTTCGTTCAAATATGATCATACACAAATCATTTCCCTCAGCGGCATCCTTTTGTTGTTACGTACTGCAAATCACGACACAAAAGAGCACGAGACAACTCTGCATCTGTTCGCACTTCATGATACACCGACACGCAAGCGGAAACCATCATATACGCTTTCGGTGCAGAAAGTTTATTTTCTTCTTTGCCTCTAACATATGCATATCGACCTCTCCATGCATCATGAAACAGCAGGATCGTACGGACTACGCAAAGCGAATGATTCATATTCAGCTAGTATAGCAGATCCTGATTTTAAAGTCTCAGAGAGTGCAAACTATATGATTATTTAGCTTGATAGAGGCTAAGGAAAGGGTAGACAGATCATATTTTCCATTTTTAACGCCGCTGTCCCTTGAAATCTGTATATTCATATAGACCGCAAAGTTTTACTGGCAACACCGCTCTCTTTTCCCATTCGTTGCTCTCCGCAAATGGTGACCGAATGATGACGTATTTTTTCTTGTGTCATTTATTGCTTTGCACTTGTCTGTGCAGTGGGTTTCGCTATAGTAGAGCGGGACGATATATGCGGTTCAAACTTGTATGCAGGCTTCGAAAATGGTTTGCGATGTTTGATACAGCTCGAATATGCAAACAACAGTCTTCGTTCCTCTCTTGGTGTAATCATGTACTGTTACACAAGTGATTACCGTCATTCATACAAGTATCTGAATGATTCTCTCATATTTGGTTTTATGTTCGTGAGAGGTTACTTGCATGACACATTGTGTATCATTCGAATTTGATCGAAATCCAAACACTGTCTGAGATATTCACTGGGAACTCGACTTAATGAATATGACCCACAGTTATCGTCTCTGAATCAGTCTCAAGCAACAAAAAACTTATAGAAATGATGTATAAAATTATATCGAAAATCGCTTCCAAAGAAAATTATTTTTCTTATTTTTTTAAAGCATGTTACAAATGTAAAACTTGCATGGTGGAATTCTATGATTGACTAGCACGATTGCCTATATCCATTGCATTTCTATTCTTGCTGGTTTACGAGAAAATCAGGCGGGTCAAATTGCCCGGCAGGCGCGTTTTAGACACATCTCCTCTATGTGTTTGCGAAGCGGCCTAGTATAAGAATTTAATACCTTTGTGTTCTTCTTTTTCGTTATTAGTTTGTTTGTCTTGTCCCCTCATCTCACCGTCGGCCACTCTCGACAGCCAGTCGAATACCAGATGCCATCCTTGGTCCTAATGCACAACGCTACAGTGCGTGTGGCAACTCTCAGTTGAGACAACTTCGCCCATATCTCAAACCTGACCAGTCTCACAACATTGTTGCTCCCTTAACCTCGAGTAAACCGCGAGCAATCGGTCGAATCCTTTTTACCATAGATTTAAGATTAAATAACGTAAACTAAACTGAATAAGCGGCTCCGCAAAGCTTGTGCGATTGAGTCTTACAAATAAACGAATTGAAAACAAAAACCAAAAAATCTGTACGTGTGGCAACACTGGCCACCATAGCAACCTTATACCGATTTCAACAATGTAAAATTCGCTCTTTTTCTAAGCGAATCAAAACGGTGCTTCTATGCTTAAAACGGTGCTAATGAACAAAAGGTGTCATCCATGGTTGAAGAGAGGCTTGATGGGAACTCCGTGTATTGCGGCACTGTGTGTGAAGAGCAAGGATTGTTCTGTATGTTCAACAGAAAGATATAAGGCGGAAGACGACAAATTAATTATGTTTGCGATACATGTAGGATAACACGGGGTGATTTGGTCATATGGGGTGATTTGGACCACCCCTTCATCTGAAAAATTACTCAACTTCGATTTTTTATAATGTCATTTCCTTCCATTGTTGAACCGTATGTATCTAAAGTAAAAAAACTTTGGTAAAACTTCACAAGTAGAGGAAAACGGTAGCATGAACACAGCAAGCACTTTGATCGTCAAAAAATGTGAGTTTTCCGATAGTGGTTTTAAGGTTTTTCCCGCTAATTAAACAAACTTTTCGTGTATTGTGCAGTAAAGTTCTGTTCGTCGCCAGAAGAGGAACAATTTGATGTTGCGAAACTGTAAATTTGATAACAATAAATAAAATTAATTGCATTTTAATTTTTGCGTGTTGTGTGGGGTGACATGGACACGTTTCTGTGGGGTGAATTGGTCCTACAGGTTTGAGACTTTTCTTTGGTCTAATTGATTCCAGATGCCGCTGAATTACAAAAAGAGGATGGACAGACAACGTTGGAAGGAGGAGCTTGAAAGAGCAACGCAGGCCATCGAGAACGGGTTTTCTTTGACCAAGCAACAAAAGTGTTTGAAAATGCACGACCAACAGTGAAAAGATTCATGCAGAATTCGAGATGGTATCAATCCAACTTTTCTGGGCTCGAATCTGGCCAAGACACCTGGTATCGATCCCAAAACATTGTTACTGATTGTAACATTATTCCAAAATACTTTACATAAACATAAGTATGTTTTTTTCGATGAAACACACACTGGACCAAATCACCCCACAGATGGTCCAAACTTTAATGTCCAAAAATCATCTCTTTTATTTTATGATATATTTGATAGATTGAAGCTTTAAATAATGATTAAACATTATTTATTGAGAGAAAACAAGTGTAGCTCAGTATACAATGTGACATTTTTTATTTAGACCGTATTGGTTTAGAAATATTATGCAATTTGCTTAGGTGGTCCAAATTCCCCCTTTTCCCCTAGTAGAAAACCAGGACAACACGTTAGGGATTGTTTCGAGAGATATCAGATGAAGGAAAATCAAAAAGTAAAATTTTTATGTTTTCATTCAAGTAAAATAATTCCGATCAGTATGGCACCTAAGCCCAAATTAAATATAACCACAAAAGGTTAACTTTTGTTTCTTTATCCTTATTTTTATTCAAATTGCGCCATTGAGAGAGGAAGTTCCTGAATCAACACAACAATCTGGAAACCTTTCCACAAAATGTTATGATTTTTTAAAGTTAACCGATGGTCCAAAAAATCCTTTTTCACTTTTTTCCAAAAATGACTTTTTTCAAAAAATCATAACTTTTGAATTATTAGACCGATTCTGTTCTCGTTATTATTGATTGTATTCGTTTTTTATTGTTTTCATAGTCTCGGGACAAAGGGCGCTATATTTTTTAAATATTTTTTCTGAAAAGCTGATGATTTTTTCACATAGCATATGTAGAAACCAAAGAGGCCTTTTTTCGTTTTTAAGCTCTAATTTTTCAAAGTAAACCGATGGTCCAAAAATCATTTTTCACTTTTTTTCCAAAAATGACTTTGTTCAAAAATTTATTACTTTTGAACTACTGGACCCATTCATATGATCGATATATCAAATTAAAGCCATTAAGCCAGTCTTTTTTGAAAAAAATGACCAATTGATGATTTCTAGTCGCATAGAAATATTGAACCAATACTGAAAACGTTTTAACTGAAAACCCATTCGGCCGTAGTTCTGTGCGGATCGTATCTAATGAATTTCTCGTGAAATTTAGTTCATTCAATCAGATACCTTGGACAAATCATCAGGTTGGACGATTTTTCTTATGTTCCAGGATAGGTAAATAGATATTTTGTTTAATCTCGCGTTTAATTCGCATAGAAATTGATGTTTGTGGGCAAAATGGTCAGTGGTGAATAACAACCTTTAATCTTCTGCTTACTAAAGCTGATATACTTTATCACATTCTGCTCTTGAAGGGGTCTCTTTTGTGACTTTGACCCTGGAAAAATAAGCCACACAAACTAAACCAAGCCTCATTATGAGAAACGTTAAGTGTTTCATACTACATTTTTTGTATGCATGAGAAAATTTAAATTACTACTCTAGGTGAGGCCCTTCCTATTTCATACCTGTACCTACTATTTCAATAATGATTTAAACAACGGGCCTGGCCGGGTAGGGGAGTAAAAAGTGCCCTCAAACCAAATCATCAACTCTATGGCATATATTGTATAGGATATCGAATAAGAAATTTTGGCGGTTTTTTTGAACCCCTATGTGGTTTAACATAGGATCTATAGTGGAAAACGTACTTTTTCGTTTATTTCACGCCATTCTCAAAAGCTTCGAGATAATAATTTGGAAATAATACTGAATGTGCATTTTACTACGGTGTATCAAGAAAAATCATAAAAACAAAAATTTATCAAAAATTGAAGTACTAATAAAATATTGAAATTTTGAAACTTTTTTTTTGATTTAGAGATTCTGTACTACTCTAGTACATATAATTCAATAGCTTTGCGACAAAAATAGAAGAAAATACTGAAATATTCTGGCATTTCGAAATTTTGAAAAAAAAATAACCTTGAGACCCACTTCTGCTCTAATTTTTATTTAAATGCGTTCGTATGTGCCTTTTTTTCTATATGTGGCGTAACATTGCGAGACACAAAAATAATTTTCTTCATCGTCTGCATTATTATTTTTATTTTCTTGAAATAGATTATTTTATTGTATTCGTGGTATTCAATTGTAAGATTAAAATTAAAAAGTTATAATAATTTGGATTTTTAAAGTGTTCTTTCCATTAATCCGAATGATTTTTCCACAAGGACTTTATTTTTTCTCACGGAGCTCTATCGTACTGCTGACTTCTATGAGTTTGGTAAACTATCTAAATACAATGTAAAGATAAACTCATATATTTAAAGATACAAGAAAAAAAAATCTTTGTACAGCGCAATGCTCTAAATATACCGAAAAAATTTAGACGTATAAAAAACAAAATTTAAATAAATATTAGAGATAAATATTAAATTTAAAATAAATAAAAAAAAAATTTCGCGCAATCCTTATAAAAATTCTAGAAAAAAATACGCTACATGTAGAAAAAACAACACATGAGGGGCTCAGAATGCAAGGGGTGTAAGTGACTTGATCGTTTTCTCTTCATCAACTTTTTGACGTAGGATTACGTCTTTCGGGAACATATTGGGGTACAAATTGAAAATCGAGAATCGAGCGCACCGTGAAAATTGTCCAATTTTAAATGCTTATTGCTCAGTCATTTCATGATGGATTGATGAGATTTTTGCGTCAATCAATTTCGGCACTCCATAACATTTTTTTGCATTGAATGAAATAGTATATGTCATGAAACTAACTATCGAACAATTGAAAAATCTCAACCCCTATCCTAACAGAAATACCCACTTCTGATAGGTCGAAATTGACGACATATGCGGCGGGTCCCAAACAGAGACATCAAAACCAAGCTGCCTAGGAGAAATTGCCATTGCAGATACATGAAAGTAGGGAGAGATTTTTTCCCACCGATATGTATTCCCTAACAGAGATTTCAAATCCATGGTGTCTGGGAGAAATCAGCATGTAAATACCCTCGATAGTTTAACTAACGACTAGCGTGGGCATTGCTGATTGCATACGTGTTGGCGAATAAGTTGGGAGCGATGAACAAGTGTTTTTTCGTTCCAATAAGCATCTTTCGATTGAAGAATGATGTTTCAATGAACTGAATAGAACTTATGCTCGATAGAATATAAATAAAATTTAAATTTGGAACTTCTATGTTGGTTGCTTCGTAAAACTTTTAGCACAACTGTAAGTGTAAAATTGTGTATTAGCTACCATACCATTGTGTTAAAAAGACTTGAAATATGAAACGATTTTTTTTCTCCCATGGAAAGTTCAAGCGACGAGCAAAATTAGAAAAATGAAGGAATATTCGAAAAAGTGATTTCACATATGCTCTACATACGTATTGGGTGCTGTTAGCCCAATAGAAATTCGCATTGAGGCATGTAGCATCGTGTTCCGTTGGGTTTAAAGTGAAAAGGAAATGGGTTGAATAAATACTCAGAAAATAAAAATTTATGAATGAAATTACTTTTCCATTTCAAATATATTTTCTCTATACTAAAGTAACACCTTTTTTCTGGTGAGAAAAATTGGGTTCGATAATGATAATTATCTTATATTGCTTTGATGAGATTTTTTTCTTTATTTCATCCATACATAACACAGGCGCCATCTCATCCAGGACCATAGAGGGCGGCTTTGGTACGTGATACGCACCATCTAATGACTAATCACCATCCTTCTATCATTATCACTCGGTTATGGACACTGGTAGAGTGAACAAACAATACCTAACAACCAGACAAAACGGAGCCAAATCATTATCGAAGAGTTTAACAATGTAATTCTTCAAACATATCCAAAATCAGCGTGCAGCAGATAGCCTAACGGAATCCTACGTCAACTATGCGGTCGTGTCTTGGACACAACCCTCCTGTAACTTTTTTTTGTTAGGGTGACCATTTCCATTTTAGGGTGGTCCGAAAAAATTCAAATTTTTCCACTTTTTTAAAAAACTGCCTTTATACGAAAATTCATAACTTTTGAACTACTGAGCCGATTTAAATGATCGACATATCAAATTAAAGCCAATTAGCAGTTATTTTAAAAATTAAAATACCAGAGTTGCACAAAATTTTAATGTTGAGGGGCGGCTCCCATACAAATGAAATACAAATTTCTGCATTATTCGAAAATTAATCATGCAAATGAAGCGAAATTTGGCAGGTGGAGGTTTTATGGAGCAAGAAACGTTTCTATGGTAAATAGATACTCCTCCTTCTTCTTTTAGGGGGGCTGCCATACAAATGGAACACAATTTTATGCATTACTCGAAAATTAATCAAACAAATAAAACGAAATTTGACATGTGGAGTTTTTAGGGTGCAATAAATGTTTCTATGGTATATAGACACTCCACCCCCCTCTCTAAGGGGGGGCTGCCATACAAATGAAACACAAATTTCTGCATTACTCGAGAATTAATCAAGCAAATGAAAAGAAATTTGGCATGTGAAGATTTTATGGGGCAATAAACGTTTCTATGGTAAATAGATACTCCTCCCTCCTCTCTTAAGGTGGGGGGTGGGGGGCTGCCATACAAATGAAACACAAATTCCTGCATTACTCGAGAAATAATCAAGCAAAAGAAACGAAATTTGGCATATGGAGGTTTTATGGGGCAAGAAACGTTTCTATGGTAAATAGATACTCCTCCCTCCTCTCTTAAGGTGGGGGGTGGGGGGCTGCCATACAAATGAAACAAAAATTCCTGCATTACTCGAGAAATAATCAAGCAAAAGAAACGAAATTTGGGATGTGAGGGTTTTTGGGTACGAGAAATATTTCTATGATGGTATAACACCCCTCCCTTCTCTGAAATGAAATTGATCATCGTCCGAAAGTGTAAATGGATTTTATTATGATAAAATGCACTCCTATATCGTCTTCTATCTCTATAAATAGAAATGGATCACCGAATGTGTTGATTTCTATCATATTTTCCGTATCAAACATTTATTCCATGTAACGGAGAAACATGTTATTTGTAAGTGGTAGAAAAATCTTGAACGAGAATTGTGTCTGAAAATAATCTGATAGTACTAGGATTTTTACAGTAAAAGGTAATTTTAAAGGGTAGATTAGAAGATTTATCAATGAACAGTTCTTCGATAGGACTCATGAACGTGCGCTTAGTAAGAAAACGTGGATGTGATAACGAAAAATAAATGTTGGGCAGGACGATGTTTGCCGGGTCAGCTAGTAATTAAATAAAATTAAAATATAATATAAAATCGTTCGTCATTTCCAATTATTGGGAAGGGGGTCTTACTTTTGCTGTGTAATTCCGATGAGAAATCTATTCCCTCTCAAGTGTTAATAATCCTGCTCCGGATCAGCGATGATTCCATCTGTCGGGGCTTGGGGAGGAGGTACTATTTGCGCTGGGTATTTCTGGCGTGGAATCGATCCTCTTTTGAGCGTTAATAATTCTTTTCCGGCTAAACGAAGTGCTATAATCATCACTTTATTCGAAAGATGAAATGTCTAAGAGTTATAAATATGCTTGTTACTTCTTGATTGCTAATCCAACGTTAGTCCCACGTCCACCTTGCGGTTATATCACAGATATAACCCACTTATAGTTTTTTTTTTCATAGTATTCTGGATATATTTTTTATGTGAGAAAGGTGTTTTATGACTTTAAGGGGATGAATGAATAATTGAATTCTCCTTTTTTATTCAAAAAACGAAAAATATTAAAAACAAATAGAACAAATTTGTTTTGACTCGATTATATACAGCATTCAATTATATAGAGTAAACAGTGAAATCGAAGACTGTATATAATCGAGTCCGACCTGTATTTTGAATTGATAGCTATATATTCTACATTTTCATTATTCATACACTGATAGCTCCTCTGCACTTGAAGCGGAAACGAAACAAGAAGTCTCTCCTGTGCTAAAACTGGTAGCGCCTTAGGACACGTAAACATCCTTCTTAAAACTCGTTGGTTTCAAGATCACAAGATCAGTTGCTCTATCGCAGTCAAAGTAAACGGACCGTTCTTCGGGTGATTCGCAATCTTTGAAACAATCTGTTCTGTGTATATTTAGGCACAATACGAGTTCTTTATAATTCAAAAAATGAGATTTGTCTTTCTAGCCCTATATATTTGTGTGTCAATAGGTACGTGCGTGATGTATCTTGGTGATTGAATAATTTATTGACTTTCGTTTTTCAGTACCTAGCTATGAGCTTCCCCCCCGTATCCTTGTTCACGGAGGATCTCCAGTAAAACTAGGAGAATTTGGTGTGTTTGTGAGTATTTCATACAGACAAAAAGATTATGTTTGCATGCTTTGGTTGAAAAATTTGGTACTTTGAGGTACCTTGGTACCTTGAGTATATTCTTGAATTTCCTTCAACATTGAATTGAAGGAAATTTGACAAAACGTACACCGCTAATTGTTTTGTTGTTATTGGTAAGTGACAAAACCCTCCCAAAATACAACATCGAAAAAATCATTCTTTGTTACAACACTAGTTGAAAAAAATCGGCGTTTAGCTACAGAGAAAAACATCTTTAATTCAAATTTCATGGATTAGGTGAATTAAACGGGGGGAACCGTGGGCTGCACGGAAAGTGGGGATAAAATGGAAACGCTGTTAATTTAAGAAGTTCTCTACATGTTATTCTTGAACCACAACCACAAGCTCGAGAGATGTATTAGAGCACAACGTTGTTCGTAAAGGTAGGATTAGAGTTCCCGTGAACGTGAACGCGGACAATCACTTTTTTGTTAATAATTCATCAGTCCATATATAAAACGCAAGGAAAACATCTTGAAACGACAGGAAGAAAAATTTTCTAGTTGAAAAACATGTTTAAACACAATTCATATTGAGAAAAATGAATTAATTCAATATTTCACAAACAGTTCTGAATTTCCACCGTGGAATCGAGATGTTGATGAACTCACCATAGTTCACCGACTTCGGTGAACGTGAACGTGAAAACAGTGGTGAGTATAGACGTCAAAATATTTCCACGTTCATGTTCACGTTCGAATGTCCCAAGGCATTCTGAAAATTATTTCACCGTGAACTGTAAAAGGATATGTTTAGCAATTCTCAAGTTTTCAATGAAAATTTTGACATTTATCTGAATTACTTTATTGAAGATGTTTATTTACTTCACGTTCACTGTCGAACTTTTAATATGAACGTGAACGTGAACAAAATCATTCTATTCACCACTATTTTTTTAGTTGTTTGTTCGCAATGTAGTTCACCGTGAAAAGATTGTCCTATTCCACCACCTGTCAAGTTCACGTTCACGGGAACTCTAAACCGGCCTTAAGGCGGTCGAATGGGACACCGTATTCCAGTACACTGCGTACCAGGGCGCAAAAGAGTGTCTTCAGGCAATAAATGTTTCTAAAATCCTGTGTGTTCCGTATCCAAGCACCGAGTATGCTTTGGCTGTTGTAGCTGCTATGTGCTGAGAAAAGTTCACTTTACTATCGAGTAGCACACCGAGGTCCTTAACAACGCTGACTCTAGCGATACTGGTTGTGGACATTTTATAGTCGAATGTTGTTGTAGTTCCATTATTGATACTTGGTTCTATGTAATATAGTTCGTAGTTTATGGTTTCAATTTTTGGAATTCTAAGTACATAAATGATCTTATTAGCGTTATATAGGATGTATGCACTCGCAATATTGAGAATCTCGTTTGGTGAATCCAGACCAACGTTATTATCCTTGATGAAGTTCCTAGCCAGCTGCAGCTCGGCTACTGGGAATGTTGGCCCTCGCTAATGTTACTGCGTCTTCTATTGTTCCTAAATGTTTGATCAGTTCATCTGTATTGAATAACAAACTTACGAAGTTCATTGTATCGATAATTTCGTGGGAGAAACTGGAGATGTTTAATCGAAAGGATCTTCACATATTGAAAATTCTATTCTCGAATTGTCTGTTGATTTGAATTTGTGCATTGTTTTGTTCTATGAAGGAGTTGGTTGTTACATTAATAGTTCGTAAGTCCTCCACGTTAGGACTTCCCATCTCTTCTTCCGTACCGTCTTAGCCAATATTAATTTATTGTATGTTTCAATTAGCTTTTCAACTTCAAGTTTGATTAATGGTCCTAATATATCATCGTTATATGTTCTTTGTCCAACCGTTTGTTGCACTTTCTCTAATGCGGCCTGAATGGCATCCGTATCAATTCTGTATAAAATCCTGAGATGACTACTACTACTCCTTATGTAACTGAGCCTGTCAAAATAAACGAATTTATAAAAAAAAAAATACTACTACTCCTAGCTTTTCCTATCGTTACCACTCCAAGGGGATTTTGAATAAGATCTCGAGCATGTATAAATTTGGAAGTCGCCGTCGCCGATAACATAGTCTGTAATGGAGATGATTCAGTTTCAGTATATTTTGATGTTTGTCTTGTGTGTTTTGATGTTATTGTCTTCGCGGTCTGTTGTTGTACATCTACTAATCTGTATCGGTGGCCGAAAGATTGTTATTTTTCCTTTCCTTTGACCAATATTTGATTTTTATCGATGTTCTCGTATTCATATGTGTTATTCGAATTAGTCTTCTCATTATGTCTAGTTGCTGTTAGTCTGATATTATCTTTTGCAGTTTGTATGTTCTTCTGCTTAGCAAGATTAATCTCGGCGGCATCCAATGATGAACACGTTTCGAAAATAATCTCACGAGGCTTGAGATTAGTCGCACTGTGTCTCGAGTCACTTTTTTATCACTTAAATTCTTTTATTTCTTAATTTGGTTTACATTATGATATAATACTACATTTCAAGTGATCAACCTAGGGTTTTACATCTTTAAGTTGCAATGTCAAGGTCTGTAATGACTTTGATCATACACATTATCCGATTGTTTCATATTCCTTTTGTATAATCATGCCTAAACTTTTATAGTTTTTTCTTACCTTTTTTATACCTAATTCTAGCTTATAAGATACCCTCCCCACATTACTTACATTGTCCCAACTTAAACTTCTTATCTAACTGGAAATAAATATGTCTACCCTGATCCAAAGCCGTTACCTTGAAAGGTAACGACTAGAAAGTCTGGTAGCTAAATCATACAGATTTTGTATTATTTCGTGTATTGAGAGAGCGCTCTGTTCAAATTTCATACAATTATTATTGATAATTACATCCAAGGTTTTAATCCCGGTCATCTAAAGTATCTCCTATTTTCGCGTTCTGGGAGGAGAGTTTAGAATCATACGAAGAATTTTGTTTTGTATGCGTTGAAGTTTTAATTTGTGTGTTGGAGCACAGCACTCCCAAACGGGCATCGCATATGCGATAACTGGAAATATTATTTATTTGTGTACTGCAAGTTTATTTGTTGGAGATAATCGAGAGTATCTATTAATCAGGGGATACATTGACCTGATTAGAATATTGGTTCTTGTGTCTGTTTTGTCAATGTGTGCTCTGAAGGTAAGCTTTCGATCGAAAGTTAGACACAAATACACTTCCGAAGATCATTCAATACTATTGTCATTAAGACTGATTGTCATATTTTGAGGAGGAACAAGCTTGCAAATGAGATCATTATGCCAAACATTATCAAATGCTATTTCAACATTAAGAAGTGCCATGGCAGATGATTTTGAAACTGACTTATTTCGTATGATTCTGTTGTATACTCTACGAAGTTTGTGAATGGTAGAGTGGCCTTTGCGGAATCCAAACTGCTCATCCAAAAATATATTGTGGTCATCTGCAAAAGCAAGAATGCGCGTTAATATATTTTTTCGAATACCTTCGAAACTGATGGGAGGAGGCTAATTGGTCAATAGCCGTTTGAAGGAGAAGGATCTTTTCCGGGTTTTAGTATCGGGATCACTTTTGCCAACTTCCAACTCGAGGGGAAGTAGCCAAGTGGTATATATAAGTTGTTACTAAGATGTTTAAGTATATAGATATAAGTTGTTACTAAGATGTTTCAACTCAATGTTAAATATACTATCGAAGCCGGGGGCTTTCATATTCTTCAACGAGCGTGTAACCGAGATAACCTTTTCAGTCGAGATGATTTCATTCTCTTGAGGTGTATAATGGATATTGTCAATAGCCCTTACAGTATCATTCATCGAAGCTTCAAATGGACTTATAATGTTCTGGCCAAGATTGTGTGAACTAGTGAAATGGTAGCCAATTGCATTAGCCTTTTCGGCATGTGTGATCAATCGTTCTGTATTACCAGATTGAAGAAGAGGAGGAATAGGATTAGACTTGGTCTTGAGAATTTTAGCCAGCCTCCAAAATGGCTTGGAGTTTTACGGAAGTTTACTAATAAATGTGGTTTTGACGAGCCTCAATTTCTGCAGTTTGAATAGAGCTAACTGTTGTTTCGATATCTTCGGGAGATTCAAGAGGCTGATCGAGATCAATGCTGTTGTCGATAATCTGCTGGGAAGCGTTCCACAATACCATTGCCTTTACTATCACTAGCAAAGTGCAAATCGATTCCCTGTTCTCCAAGGAACTCTCTAAAACCTGCACTTCGAAATCCTGTTGCCTGATCGCATGTAATCATCTTAGGCAATCCACAGATTTTGAAGTATTCGGTGATTGTTTCTATCAGCTTTTCTGTGGACTCATTCGATATTTGATATGTCTGAGCGAATTTAGAAAAAAAGAATCTACGAGAGTCAGAAACTTTTGTGGCTCTTTCACGTATACATCAATGAATACCCGAATCTCCCGAAGAATATACGAGAAGTCGTTTGAGATTGGCTTCTCGTATAATCTTCGGGAGATTTCTTTCGTATTTCGCGAATTTGCAATCATCGTAGTTTTTATCAAAGAATTTTATTTTGCTCAGCATGCCGGGGAAGTACACAAACTTCCTTATTCCATCGTAAGTTAGTTTGTAGTTGCGATGGTTGTAGTCAGGGCTCAGCATAGTCATAGTCAACTGAGGATAGTCAGCTGACTATCTGACTTACTATATCCGTATTCAGTTAGAAATTACTTTTGGCTTCTTCACGCAGTTTCTCCGCTAAAACGACTAAATAGTCAGTCGGGCGTTTAGTAGCTTTTTCTCTCAACGACTCGACTATTTCATGTATCACGTATGCATGCATCCGTGGGGGCAAAACGGACATGTTAAGGAGAACTTCAGTTATATCTTTGAAAAATCATGTTTCCCAAAACATTGATGCAGTTTCTTGCAATTCAATATACAGTTTTTCTACCTAATTGGCCAAATATTTTACAAAAGGTGTTTTTTCAATGTTTTTTACCAAAATTAAAACAGACCGAAAAGTACAACATTTTTTTCGATGCGGGTATAATGGACATGTATGCATAATGTAGTAAGGGTAATATGAACAGGTTTGTAGTATATGAAGCGTAGAGGTTTATCGATCACGAGAAGCGAGAAATTGAAAATTAAAAATGTAACTATACAAATCGACCACCTGTCCATATTACCCCCATTGTGTGAAACATAAAGCTGGATACGCAGCTGCAGAGCATTGGTTTGAAGCGATCCAGTGACGACAAATGCGTCTATTTCAATTCTGATGGGAAGATCATCACTGCAGTCTATGTCGATGACCTTACAATATTTTCAAAGGAACCGGAATAGGTCGACGATGTGAAGAAACAGCTATCAGCTAAATTATATATTAATGATCTTGGAGAAGCCAATCAGGTACTAGGCATATGGATCACTCGAAGCGATTGGACAGTTATGTTAGACCAAGAACGACACATCGATGAGTTACTGCAGAGGTTTAACATGGTTGATAGAAAGCCGATCTCGACGCCTACTGAGATGAATCAGCGATTGACGAAAGCAATGGAACTGTAGACAGGGGAAGAGAGGATGTAGAAAGCTCCGTACCGTTAATTAGCACACTCTGTCAAACTTCTATAAGACCAGGATATGATCTTGCTGATTTCGCCGCAATTTATTTATTGTCGTCAATCAAAATTGTAGACCGATACATTCTTAATACTGCTTTAAACTGTTTACTTAAAACTAAAAAAACTAAAGAGAGCTGGCTACATAATTTACCGTTCAATTCAAAAGAGGATTTTAACAAGTTACATAATCAAAAACATTATTTATTTATTTATTTATTTCGTCAAACCAGCGTAGACTGAATATACTGCCCAAATATATAATTTATGATATAGTTCTCTATAACATAGACATGATAGTCATAGATTTCGGAAACAATTTTTGGAAAGTTTGAGCTATGACATAATAGAAGCTATGTAGTAGAAAACTATCATTTAGTACTATAACCAAGAGTTTTTCTTTGGTTTACACACGAATAATTTTTGATTTTCTGTATTGTTTGGTTGGCAGCCATAAGTAAATCAACCTATTTTTGTGAGTGTCATTACAGAAATACTTTTATCAGAACATAAACACATAAATTTTAAACAGAAGAAGAAAAAAATTGCGGCGGTCCTGACGTACATACTTCTCAAAAGACAAGCTCAGAAAACCCATAGATCAGTGATTTTCAACCGGTGGGGAATTCCCCCCTAGTGGGGAATTTGGCCATTAAAAGGGGGGAATTGTGGAAGGGAATATTGCACATTTGTTCGCTTTGAAGATGACAATGATTACCAAAAATTGCCACAAAATTTTATTGGATACGCTAAAATTTGCGATCCTCGGCAAACTTTTCCAAATCTGAAATGTAATGTTCAATTGGACAACTTCGCAATGTTTGAAAGACTTTCGTCAGTGAGTGTGAAATATGAACGACAGACAACGAAACAATACAGAAGACCATATAAAAGGAAATTGTACAACATTTGTCAAGACTTTTTACAACAAGTTAAACTTGAAACATGTTTTCCTTATATCAAAGAATAAATTTAAACATTGATTGAAATGCCTTCCGACTGGCAGTGACGAAAATTTTGGATCATTTTTAGAACAAACTCATCGATCTACAAATGATCGGAAATGATAAGCGGAAAAGGCGTTACGAGTGTTGATGTCTTTTACGTAGAATTTATGTGAATCTGGATTTCCTACAATGCTGCTGATGGGAACAAAACCGTAACAGAGTGGATATCGAAGACATGAGGTGTGCTTTTGGACGCTTTCAAGAATTACGATGTTGGCGGAAAACGTTCAGGCGCAGGTGTCATACTGACTTGTCCAGCTTTATATACCTTTTTTGTAATCAGATACAAGTATAAAATTTAATTTGTTACGAATATATCTTCCTCCTCATTCTGATAATCATTGTTTTTGGGTGTATCATTCTGAAACAGAAACAAGATTTTAAGGTTTTTTTTTTAATTTGGATCAATGATTCAGGGGAGTTTTGAAGACGTTTGAAAAGTCTGGATAAGTGATAATGTGCTATTGGTAACATCAATGATTGCTCTTTCAGCACTAGAACAGTTTAAAGAAAAATACTTCAATGTAATTACTGCGAAACTGATATCCCGAGAAGAAATGGAAAGCGATTTGAATATTTCTCTTGATATTATATAGGTTGCTATCGATTCTGTCCTAGTAATAGTTTAAAGATAAAAAAAGAGAGCAAAAAATCCTGCTACGACATCATATTGATCGACTGATGCTGTACAAATAAACGAGTTAACATTTTAAAAAATCGAATTGATAACTCATTTTTCCAACAGACTCACATTTTTCTCACAGACTCACAGAGCACTCAATTGGATATCTGTTGAGCACAAAATAAATCCTCTTCATGGTGTTGTCATATGCTACGTAATTGAAAATCGAAGTTTCTCAACACGTTCTATATTTAAATCCGAAATAAAGTTGTCTACCCTACTCACCAGTGATCCCGATCCCGATTTTCCTCGGACGAGAGACTGAAATGCTGAAAAATATAGCCATTTGGATATATACAACTCGCTGCCACCAGCACCGCTCTTTCCACCTTTGCGCACTTTAGTACACTCTCCTAAAATCAGTTAAGGTCATTGAACATTAAAAAAACGTAATCAATTTTATATTTTCTAATTTTTTTTTCCAAAATATATATTTTATTAAGGCTCATATGGCGTCAGCCTAACGGGGCCGGGAGTTCAATATTTCGACAATGTTTGCTTACAACTATGTTAGTAATATTTAACCGATTACTCGCGGTTGACTCGAGGTTAGTATTACAAGTGTTCTCATAATTGGTATGTCGCAGTCTTCGATGCTCTGTACGTGTGCCCGACACGGGATACTTCCTATTGGGATGCGCTGACCATTAATCAGCAACGCCCCCCTAGTCTGTACCCCATATCTAGCGTGGTGCGTCTTTCTCGACTCGAGGAATCCAGGATAGAATGGTCACTAGCCGGCGCAATCATCAGCTCGTGTAGAGTTGTCATAAGCGGTACAACCTTTGGCTCTTGTTGAATGATCAGTGGACTGCACAACCTTTGGCCCGTGTATCTGTAAAGAGTGTGTGTATGTATTGCCGCGACTAAGTAAAAGTTTATCGTTTGGATAGGAGGGATATGAAACGGGGACACAACGAAGGAAACATCATTAAACGTTGACATCGGCGTTTCTGAGGAACAGGTATAGATGAAGCAGAAGATCAGGATCCCGGCTACCTAAGATATCCCGGACGGGGATATCCGATTGTCTGCCTTGTGCTCTCAGTGCTCTAGAGAGCTGAGAACGAGCAGCATGGAACCGGATACACGACCAGACAACATGCTCGATGTCGTGGTAGCCATCGCCACAATCACAAAGATTGTTTGCTGCGAGCCCAATGCGATAGAGATGCGCGTTTAGGTTGTAGTGATTGGACATAAGCCGAGATATCACGCGAATGAAATTACGACCTACATTCAATCCCTTGAACCATGCACTCGTCGAGACCTTAGGGATAATCGTGTGTAACCAACGACCGAACTCATCACCACTCCACATGCGCTGCCAACTTACGAGCGTATACTGACGAGGAATGTGGAAAAATTCATTATAAGCAATTTGCCTTTCAAAAAGTGTGCCTTCTGAAGCGCCCACCTTAGCTAGCGAGTCCGCTTTCTCATTCGAATCGGAATCGAGCAATGAGAGGGAACCCATGCTAAGGTAATCTTGAATAATTTTTCGACCAAAACACTCAATAGATGTCTTATTCTTGTTAGGAAATAAGATGAGCGTTTATCAACCTTCATTGAGCGTATTGCCTCTATTGAGCTGAGATTGTCTGAAAAAATAAAATAGTGGTCGATGGGCAATGTTTCAATGATCCCTAATGCGTAATATATCGCACCCAGTTCAGCGATATGCACGAAACAAGGATCTTTGAGATTGAAAGAGGCACTGGAATTTTCATTGAAGATGCCGAAGCCAGTGGACCCGTTTATGAATGAACCGTCAGTAAAGAACATTTTATCAGATCTAACTTTCCCATATTCTGCCGAAAATATCGGCGGAATATAATCGGAGCGTAGATGATCTGGGATTCCATGGATTTTTTTTCGCATGGACAGATCAAAAATTACAGAGGAATTGCAGAAGTAAGGGAAGCAAACTTGGTTGGAGATGCCTGGTGAAGGGTGCACGTCGTGTGTAAGGTACTCATGGTATAAAGACATAAAACTTGACTGAGGAGTCAGTTGGAGTAGATTTTCGAAGTTATCAATTACCAATGGATTCATGATCTTGCAACGGATGAGAAATCTGTAGGATAATTCTGTGAACCGAAGAGTAAGCGGGGGTACTCCTGCCAAAACTTCGAGACTCATCGTATGTGTCGAATGCAAACACCCCATGGCTATACGCAGGCAACGATATTGTATTCTCTCCAGCTTGAGAATATGAATCCTGGCAGCTGATCGGAAGCAAAAACTGCCATATTCTAACACTGATAATATCGTTGTTTTGTACAACTGAATGAGGTCTCCTGGATGGGCACCCCACCATGTTCCGGTAATTGTTTGGAGAAAATTGATTCTTTGCTGGCATTTTTGTTTCAAATACGTAATGTGTCTCCCCCAGGTACACTTAGAATCAAAATATACACCCAGGTATTTGAAAAACATAGAGTGTTGGATCGTTTTGCCGGATAAGTGAAGCTGGAATTGGGCGGGTTCGTGCTTCCTAGAAAAAACGACCATTTCAGTTTTCTCCGTAGAGAATTCGATACCCAGCTTGAGGGCCCACGTGAACAGATTGTTCAGGGTATCTTGCAACGACTTTTGCAGAACGACGGGATTAGTACCCGTGATGGAAATAACTCCATCGTCTGCAAGTTGTCTCAGCGTGCAGTCTCTAGTTAGACAATCATCCATATCATTGACGTAAAAACTGTACAAGAGGGGGCTTAGGCAGGAGCCTTGTGGTAGGCCCATAAAACTGTAACGAGAAGATTTCGAGCTGCCATGAGAGAAAATCATGTGCTTTTCTGACAGTAAATTGTACAGGAAATTGTTAAGAATTGGTGAAAGTCCACGATTATGAAGCTTCTCTGAGAGAATTTCCATGGAAACTGAATCAAATGCCCCTTTGATATCGAGAAAAACGGAAGCCATTTGTTCTTTGCGAGCAAATGCGATTTGGATTTCAGAAGATAGCAGCGCGAGACAATTATTTGTCCCTCTACCTCGGCGGAAGCCAAACTGCGTATTTGACAGCAAATTGTTTGTTTAAACCCACTTGTCCAAACGAAGTAGAATCATTTTCTCTAACAATTTACGAATACAGGATAACATTGCAATCGGCCTATACGAGTTGTGATCGCTAGCCGGCTTGTTGGGTTTCCGTATGGCTATCACTCTCACTTGTCTCCAGTCATGCGGGACAATATTCAGCTCCAGAAACTTGTTCAACAAGTTCAGCAAACGCTGTTTTGCCAAGTCGGGAAGATTCTTCAACAAGTTGAATTTAATCTTGTCCGACCCCGGAGCTGAATTGTTACATGAGAGAAGGGCAATTGAGAATTCCACCATCGAAAAATTCTCATAATCGCTTTGAAGTGGAATGTCGCGTACGACGTTTTGTGCAGGAACGGAATCGGGGCAAACCTTCCTTGCAAAGTTAAAAATCCAACGGTCAGAGTATTCCTCACTTTCGTTTGTATGGTTCCAGCCACGCATTTTCCTAGCCGTATTCCAAAGAGTGCTCATAGCGGTCTCCCTTGACAAACCATTGACGAACTTCCGCCAATATCCACGCTTTTTTGCTTTAATCAAACCTTTTAGTTTGGCTTCTAGAGCATGGTACTTTAGAAACCATTCCACTAATCCAGTTTTCCTGAATTTTTTGAAAGCGGATGATTTTTCAAGGTAGACCTTTGAACACTCCTTGTCCCACCAAAGTGATGGAGGACGACGTCGGAAAGTGGTAGCCGGTACACGTTTCTTTTGAGCTTGAAGTGCGCTTTCGTAAATCAAACTCGATATAAAGTTATACTCTTCGAGTGGAGGAAGTTCATGCATTGAAACAATTGCTTCAGATATTATTTCCGCAAATGTTCTCCAGTCAATATTCTTCGTGAGGTCATACGAAATATTGACTGACTCACGAGAGCTTGATTCATTAGCGATCGATAAAATTATTGGTAGGTGATCACTACCGTGGGGATCTTGGATTACCTTCCACATGCAATCCAGGGATAACGAAGAAGAGCATAGAGATATGTCTAGCATGCTTGCCCGTGCAGGAGGGTTGGCTATTCTGGTTGCTTCCCCAGTATTCAAAACTGTCAATTTGAAGTTGTCGCACAGATCATAAATCAAAGTTGAAGCACGGTTGTCATCGTAGAGTGATCCCCATGCTGTTCCATGGGAGTTAAAATCACCTAAGATTACCCGCGGCTCCGGCATTGCCTCGATAGTATCAAAGAACTGATGGCGGCCTACCGTAGTTCTGGGAGGGATATATATCGAAGCAATGCAGAGGTCTTTGCCATTGATTTGTGTCTGGCAAGCAACAACTTCAATGCCTGTCAATGATGGGAGAGTGACTCTATAGAAGGAGTGACATTTTTTAATCCCCAATAGTACGCCACCAAACGAGTCATTTCGATCGAGGCGAATAATGTTGAAATCGTGGAAATTCAGCTCATCGGCTGAAGAAAGCCATGTTTCACAGAGAGAAAATACATCACAGTTAGAGCTGTGAACTAAAAATTTAAACTGATCTAGTTTAGGAATAATGCTTCTGCAATTCCACTGTATTACAGTGGTCAAATCCTTGACCTCTTGCACTGAATCAGGCATCGAGGGAAATGAACGCTGCCAAAAAACCACATTTTTTTTTCAAAAATGTTCTCACAATCGGAAGCAAACATAATACTATGCTTTTAAGAGGGTCGTTTATATTTAAAGCATTTAAAATGTTGTCCACCAGGTCAGAAAGCGCAAGCAAACCAGATTGTGGCTGTTGCCTCGACCGCGAAAATGGAACAGACGGGGTGGGTGCTGCTCCGGGAAGTGCTGAGGACCCCTGGTGCGTAGAAGAACCGCTTAAACCAGGAGGTACTTGCTTCGGTCTATTCTCAGCACGTTCGATTCGAGTTTTCATTCCAACTTGGGAAGTTTCGGTTTTTTTTTCTGGGGAGTGAAGGAAAAGAAGTAATTTTTCTTTTCCTGATGGCACCCTGCGATGTACCGGAACTTCCTGCATTGGGAGCGTCAGCAACAGGCTCGTCGTTCTGCAGAATGGAGTAGGGATTGTCCTGAGTCGTAGGAACGGGACTCTTAAGCATTTCTGCATAAGTCCGCT
This sequence comes from Toxorhynchites rutilus septentrionalis, assembly GCF_029784135.1. NCBI lineage: Eukaryota > Metazoa > Arthropoda > Insecta > Diptera > Culicidae > Toxorhynchites > Toxorhynchites rutilus. Next base: position 145,301,400 of record NC_073745.1, on the reverse strand, counting down.
TGGAACGTTCTTTTAAGGAACGCTTGATTTTTTCCCCTCGTTGTATGTACACCGGGCATTGAGTAAGATCATGAGGAGTCCCGCCGCAATGAAGACACTTGCGCTCTTTCGGGCAAGGATTCTCATCATGGCTCTCTCCACAATCTGCGCAACGTTTTTTGTTGCAACAATAGGCGGCCGTTGTTGCAACAATAGGCGGCCGTGACATATATTTTCTAATGATGATTTTACCTGAAAACTGCACCTTTAAACAGTTTATGGTTTTATGGTTTGGATAGTTAGCAGCTATGACATGAAAACTAGTACTAGAGAGTACACATGATAAAATTATTTTCTCTATGTTATAGCTATTACTATTACTTGCAAACAAGGATGGAAAACAAGGGAGCATGATGTGATTTACGATTAATCGCAAACTACACAGATCGCAATCTGTGCAAACTGCGACTAACTATTAATCCTCACCCATCATAACCAAATGATTTTCTCTTGGTAACTCTGAGTTGACCAAAGCATTGCTAGACTGAAACTAGTTCAAATAATTGAGTTACTCTCCTTCCTCGTTTTGTTTTCAACTCCTAACAAGAATTTGCTCCATGGGAATGAGTGTCTCTATGACGTACGATTTTCGCTCTCTTGTCCGGGCGTTCAATTTTCCTTTCAGAGTGCGTTTACTTCGATGAAACTGGGTAAAATAAAAAATGCGCTACAGCAGATAGGACGGCTTTAATGTTTCACAGAGGATTTCTCAGATGGTGTTTAAATTAATCAAGAGACTACAAACAATAATCCCCCTCAAATCACTAACTTTATGAGTTAATGTAAATGCGTTATTGGCCAAGGCCATTACGACATCGAACACGTGGTCTTGCGAGATATATTTTTCCGCCTGCCCAAATACAGACCACTTTTTTCGGGGCCGAGTAAACTGGTGTCTAGAAAAGACCTTGATTACCTTGAATTAATCAAAAAACATAAATTAGCGCAAATATGTCAACATGTGCTTTTTTTTGTTTAAGCACGTAAATATTTGCTCATATTTTTTTGGATTGTGGCACTCTACATAATTTGTATGCAGATAGACTATCCACAGTTTGTGGGGGGATGGAATACTCATACAACTCAAATGGATAATGATTATCTGCTATCACAAAGCTGAGAAATTTTTTGACGTTTTGTTTTACTATTGATTCATTCAAAAAAAAGCTTTATTTTTAAATGTTTTCTTATCCTGAGACTGGCTCACCATATTGCACTGCTACTAAAACCGTAGGCTAACTTCAAGGATATTTTTTATTCATTTTCGGCGAATAATCAATAGAGTGCCGTGTTATGAAACATTATAATAATAGCAAAAACAATATTACGATCATAAGGTGTTGGACAGGTTATTCCAGACGACATTGAAATATATTCCATCTGAACATCTTGAGAAAGGTTAATGACCTTCAAAGGATAAATTTATCTTGGGCACATTGAATTGATGTTCATGACTTCCAGTCGGACGTTTATTCGCTCTGATAGTAATTGTGTGGTCCTCACAAAGCATATATTCCAATGCCGTCAGTTCACTGAAATTATTCGCATACCGTTTGATGATAAGGTAGGATGTTGATAATCATTTGCTGCGATACCTATTGTTCCAACAGTATTTTCCGTTGTTTTAGTTGTTTTGATCAATAAATCACGGAGAGAGAAGAAAGACAAATGTATTTGCATTTGCATTTCGCCAAGAAAATGTTGGTATCAGAGCAATTGCTCGTCGGATTGGACGATCCCATCAAGTAGTGCTCAATTATTTGGCGAATCCTCAAGGATACGGTAAGAAGGAGAAAGCTCCACATAAATCGAAGCTCTCTGATCGGGATAAGCGGGAAATAGCTAGAACAGCTTCGAATACCTCAAAATCGCTTATGCAAATAAAGCAATATTTCAATTCAAATATTACTCGGGTGACAATCCGTCAAATTTTGGTGAACAATCCTCACATAAAGATGGCTTATAAGGTTAAAGCTACTCATCCTACACCATCTCACATAGGAAGACGTCTGAGTTTTGCCAAAGCTCACATGAACCGACAGAGGGACATGGTATGTTGTGACAGAGAATGTTTCCAAAAGAATACATTTTGCTATATACCATAACGAAAAGTTCATCAATGTATAGGTTATCTTCACTGACGAAAGAAATTTTTATTTGGATGGTCCTGATTGTTTCAACGGGTGCTGGCGTGATTTACGGAAGAAGGAACAGTATTTTTCAACTAGGAATTTTAGTAGAGGCTCATGCATGCTTTGGGCGAGATTCTGTGCAACCGGAAAGCTCAAGATTGCTTTCACATCTATAATTACATTGCGTGGATATCGTCACGAAGAATTCACATTCCAGCGAAACAATGATACTATTCATATCAGCAAGGAAACTAGACACTGGATAAAGGACCAAAAACTTATTTTTTTTTTGTTGATAATCTTAAGGGGATCCTTGTACGTAGAATTTACACTGGGGGAGAACGGTACACCACGATTGAAGGGCTCTAGCTAGATTGAAGAGAATCTAGCAATTTCGGAAATATGAACAAGTATCGAGAAATCCATAGTCTAAATTCCAGGTGAAGGGTAATACACTATGGAAACTTGAAAAAATAAAATTTAAAAAAATCTGGCCTAAAATGTTCCCTGGGATATATACTTTACTGTAGTTTTGTCCCAGGTTAGCCCGATCCTCCGTTTCGAAGTTACAAACCAATTAGTGGACCGGAGTGCAACAATTTTTGCAAAAAATCGGACAAGGAACGAATTTAACGTGCAGAAATGCGGATTTCAGAAGCAGCAAGAGAAGCCCGCAAGTTCAATTTGGCAACAAAAAAGCGACAGGAAGATAACCTATTAAGCGTTGATGGACAGTTTTATGGTCCAGGGATTGCAGACTGAAGATACGATGTAAAATAAACGAAATAAATGTATCCAAAATTAAAAACGTGTTTTTCTCGAAACCATGTTCTGCAAACTGGTGGGAGTTCAATATTTCGAAAAAATCCTACGTACAATGATAGGAAATATATCTAAGATTACGTGAAAAAGAGTGGTTGAAATTGGTACAACAGAAAAACTTGTAGAACTCCACCAATTTACATGGTTTTGCTACAAGAATTCAACAAACTGGTTGCGGCTATTCAGGGGACAGTCCAATTGATACTAATATTTTGTTTGTTTGTTAAGTAATATATACCTAATAAAACTGTGATATCAAATTGATCATAGTACTTCAGTTTCTCTTTGAAAAAACGCGAAAATCACATACTTTTTATGATGTTCATAGTGCGCTACCCCCTTAAGGGTGAATATTAACAGTGTAGTCGATGAGTTTAATTAAATTGAATTTGCATTGTAATGTAAACCTTCCCTATATACAATAAACGTGTAATTTCTTTCTTAATATTGACAACCGAATCGAGCAAACGTGTTTTTGTTTTCTCTGCAATTTCCCATCATTTGCAATGCCGATTTCATCTTGCTTTTGATTGCTATTGCGAATCGACCAATCAGAACGCGTGGTTTCCATTGAGATAATGCTTGTGATTTTTATATTGTTTCATGATTAGTTTCATAAAATATATTATTTCATTCGTTTGCATGCGAAACTTACGTAAATCTATCAGAAAATGACTGAGCAATAAGCGTTTGAAATTGCACATTTGTCACTACACTGCGTTTTGCAACTATAGAACCACTCATTTTTTCTGTTTTTCAGAGATATGTAAGAAATCGGTTTAATTGAAGTATACAGTGTATGATAAGACAACTATCTTCAATTGAAAGACTAGCCATTTGAACTTTATGGTGCTTTATGGTGATTTTTCTACACATCCTAAATTTACATTTAGATACCGTTCAGATGTGTAGAGATGGTGTTCAGGCAAAAAACAAAAATTCCAGTGTTTCATAACCATAAAACCAGATGGAAAAACTCTCACTCCTTTACAAAATTAACGTCAATTTCACATGAATTACAATGAGTTTCTGATTTATAGGTCATCTTTAGTTCTCAATCATGCCATGACTCTCCGGATCTCTTGAATTGATGCCAAATTACCTTATTATCACATTGTTTTCGTGTAAAAATAGCAGTTAATGATTCTGAAGTACTTTTTTGCATTTCTGACTGTTCATTCGTGATGATGGTAAATTACCTAAACCAGGCCTTTTTGAGTGAATTCTCCCCAAACCATAAAAATCTCATCTTCAAAGCTGCGGATCCAAAAACTAATGTGGAAGCTAATGCCATGGGCTTCACTATTTCAGGAGAACTTCCCTGATTAAAAGAAATCCAACTTGAATAGAATTTCATACTATAAGGACAAAGTCAACTCGACGAGATGAACGAGATTACGAGAGAAATGGTTATCTCAGCCGGGAGTCAACTGAAAAGTTCGAGGGGTTCCGGTCCTGATGGTATTCCGTCCTTGGTCCTGAAACGCTGCTTGATTGCTCTAGCAACACCTCTAGCCAATACTTTCAATCTCTCCCTGAGGTCGGGTGACTTCCCATCCTGCTGGAAGGAATCTTACGTTTTTCCGATTCACAAAAAGGGTTGCAAAAGGACTGTATCGAACTATCGTGGAAAAGCCGCTTTAAGTGCTACGTCGAAGCTTCTCGAGCTAATTATTATCGAAGAATTGGTTCAAAACTTCGCCCACTTCGATGGACCAGCATGGTTCCATGTCCAAACGCTCAACGACTACCAATTTAGTGAAGTTTACCTCCTACATCATCCGTGAAATTGAGCAAGGCCATCAAGTAAATGCTATATATACAGACCTCTCTGCAGCATTCGATAAAATGAATCACGACATTGCTTTGGCTAAGTATGACAGGTTAGGTGTTCAGAACGACCTGCTTACTTGGCTTTCTTCTTATTTGACTGGTCGAAGCATGTCTGTTAAAATTGCGGACTATGTTGCTCCTTCCTTCCCCGTGATATCTGGCGTTCCTCAAGGCTCCTCATTCTGAAATGCCACAAGTCGGCGTACGCCGACGACCTCAAGTTGTATCTCGTGATACGGAAACCAAGCAATGCTGTTTTTCTACGGCTGCAATTAAAAGCTTTCGCCGAGTGGTGCCAACTAAACCGCATGTCACTCAATGCATCGAAATGCTCTATAATTTCATTCGGCAGACAACGTGCATTGATTCAACACAACTATGTTCTATCGGGGATAAGCTTGAAACGGGAATCGACGGTCAAGGATCTTGGATTACTACTTGATTCCAAGCTTACATTCAAGGACCACGTCGCCTACGTGGTGTCGAAAGCTTCATCCAATCCGGGTTCATGTTCCGCTTCGCCAAAGAATTCAAGGATATATATTGCCTTAAGGCTTTGTACTGTTCTTTGGTTCGACCAATACTAGAATCAGTGCCGAAAATATTCACGTTCACGACATTCAAATACGGCGAATTTCAACTTACCTTGTATTGATGATCTACTGTTCAAGCGAAAGTCGATAAATATGAAACAACACTATTGATGAACACGAGTGGGATGAATATCCCCATCAACATGCCATGAAGTTCATTTTTCATTTGCATCTTTATTTCCGTCATGATATTCGAAACGTCGAACTTGAAGATCACTGCGTGTTAGTGAGAATCAAAGCGTAAAATTCAACGTCAACCAATTGAGTGTTAAATCGTTTAATGGTAAGAGAAGGCATAAAATTTTTGTTTTTGGTGACTTCGGCATTGCAATGTTTAGTATAACTCTTTGACTATGTTTTATGAATCTACTTCCGATCGTTCGGAAACGACATACACCCCCAATCAAATGGTCAATGGGTGAAAATAATAGCCGAACGGAAAATGAACCTAATCTTGTTTTGATTTCCGGTTTAATGATATTCAACCGCTTACCGCCGCACAACGGTCAACGCTCAATGAAACCCATAATGTTTCCTTTTCCGGATACCTGTTCCTTTCATTTTTTCTGAATATGTTAATAAAACACGTTCTCAATAAATTCACTGCATGCGATGAAGATCAATTTGGCTTTCGTGATAATCATCTGAAATTATCGACAGTAAGGAAAGTGCCTGAATGCAGGCTTTTAGAAATTCATTCGTGCTGTTTTCGTTTAATATACTGCGCAAAGTTCACGCGTCTCGACTCTTGTGTTATACTCATTAGGACAGATATAATGTTGAGTATCAACAGAAAAGAATTCATCCGACACTGGGAAAAAGTTAATTCCTCCATTCGTGAATAAATTTTGATAATTTGTGGCACTGACTAGAATATTCGGCTGTAATGTGGTGCCCATACTACCAAAACAAGGTGAACCGCATCGAAGCAATCCAACGAAAGTTTATCCGTTTCGCTCTGGGGCATCTTCCTTGGAATGACGTCCACATCTTTCCCAGCTACAAAAGTCGTTGCATGTTAATACACTTGGAATCACTTGAGGCGAGACGTAACATCACGATGGCATGCTTCATTGGTGACCTGCTTCAAGGTAACATCGACTGTACTTCGCTGTTAAGCTGTCTTAACATAAACATCCGCCGCCGTAATTTACGCTCTCATGTTTTCTTATGAGTCCATCCCTCGCGAACAAATTATGGATTTAACGAGTCCATGCGAAGGATGTGCCGTGTCTTCAACAGATACTACGATGTGTTTGACTTTAATGTTTCACGTTGTAGGAATAAGAGTTGTTTCCGTAGAGTTTTTAATTAATATGTGTAGTGTCGTAATTTTTGGGATAATTACTGTACCTGTTGGCAAATAAATAAATATAATAGGAGCTTCAGATTCTGGAATGGTCAGCTTGTTTAGCAGTACAAAACCCTATTAAGAACTTATGAGGAGTGATCGTACGCATAATAGGTGTAGCTTAAAAGCAGTATGAGTGTTTTGAAGAGCTTAAACGAGAAGTATCCTCTGCGTAGAATGAAATACACACTACAACATGGCGGAGCTTGGTCGAAACCACCCCGAATGGGTTATTTGAACTGATTAAGAACCAAAGATGACCTACGAATTAAAGGGTGTGTCACATCAAATTGCATCACGGAAAAAACGCTGTAGAAATTCGCCCAGTAGACCGATCCTTTTGAAAATTTTAGACAGTAAAATAAAAACTATTAAGCAACTTTTGGCATTTTCTTTTTATTCATACTTCGAGCCCAAGCCCGTATGCTCGCACCTTCCTCTTTACCCCGTCCATAAGGTTCTGTACAACGTCAGGTTGTAGTTTTTTTTTGAACAGAAATCCATTTTCCCTTGAAGTCCGCCTCCGATTTGACAACTATTGGGTTCTTCCGGAGGGCCTGCTTCATAATCGCCCAATATTTCTCTATTGGGCGAACCTCCGGCGCGTTGGGCGGGTTCATTTCCTTTGGCACGAAGGTGACCCCGTTGGCTTCGTACCACTCCAACACGTCCTTTGAATAGTGGCACGAAGCGAGATCCGGCCAGAAGATGGTCGGGCCCTCGTGCTGCTTCAATAGTGGTAGTAAGCGCTTCTGTAGGCACTCCTTAAGGTGAAGGTGGAAGCTAGCCACAAATGGCTGCCACAATGTCGCTCATTTCTTTCATCTCCCTCCCTCACCACTCTCTCCCGAAAATCAATAATTTTGCGAAACAGTGTGAAGAAAATGATCATTTTCGCACACTTCCCATCAAGTAATATCAACCAAACTCTAATCGATGACTCACAAGATATTAAATTTTCATCTGCTTTCGCACCGTATAGTGAAGAACGTCGGAAAACTCGAGCAAGTGCTCTGAAAGTTAAATTTTCGTTTTTCAATCTTCTGCAATGGTTTTGTTTGTATTGGTGGAAGCATCGTTATTTTTTCGACACTGATGCCAAACAACATCAACGAAACAGCTATAAAAACCACTCAATAAAATGTTATTCCGGAGTCATAGCCTTTCATGTCATGATAATCAATAGAATAAAATTGTGTTGATATCAATACAATTATTATTTTTACGTTTAATGGGTCTATAATGTAAGTTTTAGCAACTTTAACATTGGGTAAGAAAATTGTATTGCAGAGCTCGGAACACTGCCACGGCTGCCTATGCTTTCAAAAACAGTAAACGGAAAAGTATTAAATTCAATCTAAATGCCTCGGCCAACGAAGAGAAGGGTTAAGGCTTTCCAACGTGAATATGTGAAAACAATACGATCAACGAATGAAAATATTAAAGAATTATCAACATCGAGTTACTATGCGGAAGAACTTGTTAATACCAAAAGTGCCCCAATTCGCATGTGTTATAAATTTGCTCATGTTACGCTCGCGTATAATCAGAATCATATGCAAATGCACCTTCTATATATATTTATATTTGCAATTGTTCATCGGAACATATCGTTCATACATTTTACTTTAGTATTGAATTGTTATTTGTTTTTTTTTTTTCAAATGTATTCAAAGACTCGTGTCAATGAAGCGCCACACAGTCTGATAAGTGAATTGATCTATTTACGTGTGCTTTGCTCTTCTCTCACAAACACTATTACCCCATTTTTACACGAGGGTTTACCTATACTACTACAATGGCTAGCTTCCACCTTCACCTTAAGGTAAACCTGCCCGTTTACCGTGCCGGTCATCACGAAGGGGGCGCTCCGCTTTCCGCAAGAGCAGATCGCTTGCCACACCATGTACTTTTTGGCAAACTTCGATAGTTTCTGCTTGCGAATCTCCTCCGGAACGCTGAATTTGTCCTCTGCGGAGAAGAACAACAGGCCCGGCAGCTGACGAAAGTCCGCTTTGACGTAGGTTTCGTCGTCCATTACCAGGCAATGCGGCTTCGTCAGCATTTCGGTGTACAGCTTCCGGGCTCGCGTCTTCCCCACCATGTTTTGCCTTTCGTCGCGGTTAGGAGCCTTCTGAACCTTGTATGTACGCAGGCCCTCCCGCTGCTTGGTCCGCTGGACGAATGAACTTGACAAATTCAGCTTATTGGCGACATCCCGGACCGAACTTCTCGAATCACGTTTAAACTGCTTAACTACGCGCTTGTGATCTTTTTCACTGACGGAGCATCCATTTTTGCCGTTCTTCACCTTCGATGATTAGGTTCTCGAAGTATCGTTTTAGTACTCTGCTGACCGTGGATTGGACGATTCCCAGCATCTTACCGATGTTCCGATGTGACATCTCCCGATTCTCGAAATGAGTGCACAGGATTAAGTCACGACGCTCTTTTTCGTTCGACAACATTTTTCCAAATTTACGAAAAATTGACAGTGAAGCATGACCAACGTGATCTATACACTCTTATCTGATTATAAGCGAAAGCAGAAGATATAATTCCTGAAAATTAAATTTCTACAGCGTTTTTTCCGTGATGCAATTTGATGTGACACACCCTTTAGAACCTTTTTGTAATTCATGTGAAATTGATGTTAATTTTGTAAAGAAGTGAGAGTTTTTTCATCTGGTGCTATAGTTATGAAACAATGGATTTTTTTTATTGTTTCGCGCCTGAACACAACAATAAAGTTCAAATGGCCAGTTTTATAAATGAAGATAGGTATTGTTTCCTACACTATATACTTCAATTCAACCGACTTCTTACATATCTCCGGAAAATCTGAAAAAACGAGTGGTTCTATAGTTGTGAAACGCAGTGTATGCGACAGTTTTTCGTATTTCAATTTATACTTCCAAGACGTAATTCTACGTCAAGAAAAAATGCGTTGATTGAAAGAATAAGATGAATTGATTCGATAAAGGACTAGGAAATTATTAGCTGGAGTATAATATACGATCAAGAAACTAGTATTATCTGTCGTTAAAACGCTTATGTTTGTTATGTTGTTTCTTATATATTCAAAATAAATTTTATCCGCAGGCGGCCATCGGATGGACTCGCAACAACTCTATAATCGAATACCGTTGCGGAGGAACTCTAATTACATTTAAATTCGTTCTTACGGCAGCCCATTGCTCAGCAGTGAACCTGACGCCACCAGATACTGTGAGACTGGGAGATGTTGATCTTTCACCAAGTGGCGATGACGTGCATGCGCAGCAGATATCAATCGAGGAAATAATAAAACCTACAGAGTTCAGATCCTCCCGAGCATATCATGATATAGCTCTGATTAAGCTGAAACGTTCAGCCAAGCCAACCAATTTTGTCTGTTCGGCTTGTTTGTGGATAAGGAAGAATTTCAGCTTCAGGGATATGACACTAATGGGATTCGGAAGGACAGACTCACACTCATTCATAAAGAGTACCATACTATTGAAAGCTACGGTAGCACCATTAGAAAAAAGCGAATGCTGGAATCAATTATCACACAATCGTAAACTACGAGAAGGAATAATGGATCATCAGTTTTGTGCTTCAAATCCAACAAAAGATGCATGTACGGGTGATTCAGGTGGTCCTATTTTAGTGGAACTCGTTTCTAGGGACAACAAATTAATTCCGTTCGTAATCGGAGTAATCGCTGTTGGCTCTGGCTGTAGTGATGGTTCTGTTGGTATATACACTCGAACAGCATCGTATATCAATTGGATCGAAAAAACCACGCGAACGAATTTCAGTGATCTCAATGCGTGTGCTCGAAATTCTGGATGCAACAAGGCTAACTAAGATACATGGAGCAACACTTATCATCAACTTATTCTTCCGACCTTTTCAATAATTGTTTTTATCGTTCGCGTTTCGCAATTCGTGCTATTTCATGTAGGGGAAATCAGGGTAAAACCGACACCCTAAGGATATTCAAATAATTTCATGGCCTCCCATGTTTCTGTGACTTCACATCGTTGCAGAATTTCTATTAACCCCTACATGAAACATTCTACAGAATCTGTTGATCATTTAATTTGTAAAATTCTAATATAAAAAAAAACAAACAAATTAATATGCTTCGACTGCAAACAGAAGCTTTTCACGATTATCTTATTGAACCCCATAGCTCTTGCACCTGGATTAAATTTGCGGAACGATTGGTTCGGATCGGTGATCTCATCAACACAGACCATACAAACCAGGTGTCGTCCCTAATGGACTTGAAATTATAAAACAAAACTTTTGAGCATCGATAGGCAACAACATCACAACAGCTGTCTAACAGAATACACTAAACAATGATCTAAGATGAATTGGGCTCACCAAAAGTATCGAAGTTTACAACATTGTTCGTCACTTCAACACTCAAATTCAAGCGTAATTTTACACGGACTGTTTCCAGTTTGCTGATCGGTTCAATTTCGTTCTTACTAATCTAATATTCTTAATAACATAGCATAAGTCATGTGTTAAGACCCTGTTACTAACTCAACTAACCTAGAATTTATGTGGAATATTATATGAACTCTTTCTTGCATAATTTTTCATGTGTTCTGTTACGGCTTTAACACGTTCATCGTCCAGCGCGATTCGGCCGAGTTTCTTGCGGGGCCCAAATTCAACTATCAGTAGCAAGAAAATTACGAAAGAGTCAAGCGATAAACAATGATGCGGATTAAAGCCATCCGAAATACGAGTTAATGAAAAGTATAGTATAAAATCTTGTTTAAATGTTTTTGATTTTATGATTTTTCTACACATCCTAAATTTACATTTAGATACCGTCGATTGGGGTGAGAATGGGTCAAAACGGAGAAAGTTGCTATTAGTAATATCTTGACAAATATGTGAATACAGTAGAACCTCGATTTTCCGCGAGCGGATGATCCGCGGTGCGGATTATCCGCGACTACGAGTTCCCTAGTAAATCTATGAACCTCCCCGAAATTTGCCAGTGAGTGGTAGACTCATGCTCTTTTGTTTTGGTCATGGCTTTCACATTATCTGATCACTGATGTACACAACCTTATAGATGGATAGTTCAATAGATTCTGTATTGATGAAACATAGTTTTCATGCCAAAAATATCTTTTTTTCCCTGCTTGCATCTCATTTTTAGCCCTTTATTGCGTTATCCGCGATTTTCGTTATACGCGGTGATCTAGCCTGATTATTTCGTGGATAATCGGGGTTCTACTGTATTTATGAAAGCTGTGAACCGCTTAGAAGGAGACATATTTTCACAACTTCAAATGCGTAATACTTCACTGTAGTACAAACAGTTATTGTTTAGTAATTTATCAAGGCTTGATTTGTAAATACATGTGTAAATCCTAGGTTGTGAAATAATCGAGAAATGGGAGAACACGAGTGCTACTGCGTTGCGCCGTTCGATGGAACAAGCTTTCCGGCGTGGAATTTCCGAATGCTCTCACTCCTCAGGGCTTGGCAGTCATATTTAACTGAGGATAGTCAGCGGACTATGAAGAAATCCGCCTTCGTATTCAATTTGAAATGAGTTTTGGCTTCTTCCAATAGTTTCTCAGTCAACATGACTCAACAGACTTACGGAGGTTTAGTTGCTTTCTCACTGTAAGACTCGACTATCTCATTCCATTCTTCCACGTCAAATGGACTTCAATGCATATTGAAGTGATTCCTCCCAAATGATTTAGTTTCTCTCTCTCTATTCTCTTTCTCTCTCTCTCTCATGTATCACGTATGCATGTATCGATGTCTGAGTTCAACGTGAATTGACATATCCTCAATGGCGTCGACGGGGGGGTGCGGAGGTGGTGAACCGCCCCCGGGTGCACGATTTAGGGGTGCAGAATGAATCGAATTTATATGAAGAGATCTCGATCATTTCTCAATAGATCGCAAAGGTTTTTGCATCAATTGATAGGAAATATATCTACGCATCTATCATAACGAATAACATTTCATTTTTCTTGAGATAATATTTGAATAATTGTGAAATATCAAGCATTGTCCAAATGCACTATGTGCCCATTTTTGATTGGTCCATTTTCTGCTCCTCAAATCGTACCGACCAAAACGGGCAACTAGAGCAGTAGCGAAATACAATGAAGCACGATTGGAAAGGAAAAAGAAAAAATATGAACGAAACGTTGGTCGCAGTCTCACACATGCGTAATTCTCGAGCCAGCCAGTCAGCTTCAAAATCCCCGCTCCGCTGTCGTAACGATTTAGAGGCGAACTGAAAAGTTTAAAGCCTCTTTAATCCAACATCATCATCATCATCATCGTAACGATCATTCTCATTCAAACCGTACACCACATTGTTTCGCATCACATCAGATCAACAAACCAACACAAGCTGCCATGTCTGGGCATGGCAAAGGAGGAAAAGTGAAGGGAAAGGCAAAATCCCGCTCGAACCGTGTTGGTCTTCAGTTCCCCGTAGGTGTATTCGCCAATTGCTTCGCAAGGGTAGCTAGGCCGAGCGCGTTAGTACCAGTGCACCAGTCCACCTAGCCGGCGTTATATAGTTTCGGCCGCCGAAGTGATCGAGTAGGGTGGCAAAGCTGCTCGCGACGAAAACCCGCATTCAGAACATACCACAATCGGTTCCGTTGCAGCGAGTGGCGAATGGCAATCGCAATCGCAAAACGGCAGCAGGTAGCAAAAGAAAAAAGTTTGTTCTTTATACAAACTGCTTTGGTGGCAAATCCAGAACAAGGCGGCATCGAGGGCGTTCGAAATGTTATTTTTTCAAAACCACGAGTACTAAGTTTTCTAAATTGGAACCATTCCATAAAACACGGCTCTTATCAGGGCCATTAAACCATCCAAAAAAGAGTTTATGAGATACAGTTGAATGCATTCTAAAATATTATCCAAAATAATAATAAAACACAAATTGATTTTTTCTGAATTTGTTTGCCAGGATATGATGAGTATGAAAATTTGGCAGTTGTGCTGAGCTTATTAATGGTTGGGGACTTTCCCGATTAATCAATTTTCAACAATTCTTAAATTGCTTCTAGATTCAAAGTACAGTAATTTACATTTAGTTCGACATTTAGCCAATTGGACGGACCTGTAATGCGACATATTTAGTTGGACATTTTTGTAAACATAGGGTACGGGGTCCAAATTATGACCCAACATGTCCCAAGCTGCACCCGTGGCCGAGTGGTTAGCGTCTCACATTATCATGTCGGGTGTTCGGGTTCGATTCCCGTTCTGGCCGGGGGATTTTTCGTCGAAAAGATTTCCTTCGACTTGCACTGTGGTCACGCGTATTCTAGAGCTTGCCCCTCGGAATACATTCAAGGCGTGTTATTTGGCTTAAGAAATCTCAACTAAGTATTAATAAATGTTATGCATACGTTATGAATACGTTGAGACGGCAGAAGTTCCACAGGGAACGTTAACGCCGTTCAAGAAGAAGAATGTCCCAAGCTGGATGGGAAAAAAAATTCCAACTGTGAAAGCTGTACCACTGTCATCGCGAATGTTCAATTACAGGTTAAAATCACCTCCAATGCGACACTGAGTGGTGCTTCAGCATGTCGCATTAAATGTAATTTACAGTACAACATATCCCAAGCTGGATGGGAAGAAATTCCCCAACTGTGAATCCTGTGGCGAGTGGCAAACGCAATCGCTAAACAGGTAGGTTTAGCCGAACAAGATGGGGATATCGAGTGATAACAAAACAATAAACTCTTTAGATTAAAGATGATTTTGTGGTCCTTAAAAGGACCCTTTTTAGGGTTTGCTTCCGAATCAGCAGTCGGAAAACGCTCTTTATTTGGAGCTGGTATACTTCTTCACCGCTTTGGTACCTGCGGAAACCGCATGTAAGTTCACCGGGCAGCAACAGACTGATTGCGATCTGAATTTCCCACGCCGTAATGGTTGACCGCTTATTGTAGTGGGTCAGACGCGAGGCTTCCGCTACGATACGCTCAAAGATGCATTGACGAAGCTCATGACGCTCATCGCCTTCGATGAGAAATCGGTGTCGGAATGAACCTGCTTCAGCACCTTATGATGTAGATAGCATATGATTCTTTCTCCTTCTTCTTGTCGGTTTCCGAGATATTCTTCTGCGCCGTGCCGAACTATTTGGCGGCTTTTCCATACTAGTCTTCGGTGCCTTCGTGTTTGTTAGAAACAACTGCATGTGAATCCAACGAGCGAACAAATCGTAATGAATAAATTATTCTTTCTTTCTTTCTTTTTTTTTAAGAGGCTTAAACTTTGCAGTTCATTCGCATCTAGCCCATCGAAGAGCCACAATAAAACCAGCCCAGATGGGACTGGCGAAAGGGAAGCCAAAAACAAAAAATCACTCATCAAATCCGTCCGCTCAACTTTCGGTTAAAGAAGAAGGTAGAAAGAGATCCTATGCTTCATAAGATATTTAATATATGCTGTAAAGAAAAGTAAATATTTACTGATCCGAGGACCGAAGCAGTAACGAAGCACAAATGACCTAGACTCCAAGCGAAGGGCGTGTTCCGAAACCAAAAATAAAAGGCCCTTCTCAGAAGGATAGGAAAGAAGGAGTGGAAAGGATTTGGGTGGGATTAGAGGAGTGGAAGGGGGTGGGAGTGGTATGGGAAGGAAAGAGGGGTGGAGGGGAGGTATGGGAAGGAAAGAGGGTGTGGGGTGGGGTGAAATGAAACGAAATACAGTTTGAATAGATAATAAAATATAGTGGTTTTGAATTTAATGGTATATACAGGGTGGGCCATTTAAAGTGGAAGCATCTGGCAACCCCATAACTTTTGACAGAGATGTCAGATTAACAAATGTCATACCACGTTGGAAGCGTCATTTCAGTACAATTTTAACCATGGAACAATACACACCTAAACAACGCGCTGAAATTGTTCAGCTGTACATTCAAAATAACTTCTCAATTGTGTTAACTAAACGTGCGTGGAAAAATAAAAATAAAGTTAAAACATCGCCTGGAGACAACACTATACGTCGATTATATGCCAAATTTATATCGTCTGGTAGTGTTGGTAATGCCAGTCATCTGTCCAGACAACGACCAAGACGTTTCGACGAGAATATTGATGCCGTTCGAGCCAGTGTTGCAGAGACTCCATCGACATCAGGTCGCCATCGTTCGCAAGAGTTAGGCATCTTTTTATTGCCATTTGTTCGTGAAAATGAATTGGACAATTACTGGTTCCAACAGGACGGCGCTACATGCCATACAGCGGCTGCCACGACCAAATTATTGCGCGAAATGTTCCCCGGAAGATTAATATCGAAAAACGGCGATTATGACTGGCCACCGAGATCACCTGATTTGACGCCTCCTGTCTTTTTTTATGGGGATATTTAAAATCCAAGGTATACACTGGTAAACCAAGGACCCTGGCTGCGCTGAAAGACAATATCCGACAAGAAATTGCTGCCATATCGGCCGAAACATTGGGCAAAGTGATGGAAAATGCCGAAAAAAGAGCACATTTTGCGGTCAAGGCCAGAGGCGGTTATTTACGAGATATCATAATCAAAAAGTAGTTAGAACAAATCTCCTTGGACCAAAATAAATGAATTTCAAAAAAAAATTTTAAAATTCCACTTCTTTACTTTGCTATTGCAAAAACAAATCCTTCCACTTTAAATGGCCCACCCTGTAGTAGAGCTGAAAAATGGATAGGTTTATTTAATGTACTAGCTGTACCCTGCCACGCATTGCTGTGGCACATTGTGGTTGCATGGTTGAGTTGAATTTTTCATTTTTTCATGTTGTATCAACAATCTTAGTTGTGTTTGGATGTTTTGGATATTGTATCATAGTTTGAGCTCAATCGGTTCCGTACTTTTCGAATTTTTAACGCGCACACAAACGAACAGAACATTTATATATATAGAGATAGATCAGGGGAATCGATAAATTTTGAATCACTTCGAAACACAATTTCAGTTCATGATTTTGTCAAACACGTGGAAAAAAGATGTTTCCTTCACATAGAACACATATTCATTACTGAATAGTCGATTTTCATTAGAAGCTCAATTTCAGAAACGCACTCTGGTCATATATAAAATCATTTTTCTTCCAATTATCCAATTTTTTATGCCGTAACAACACTCCTTGAAGTGGGTTGTATGTTGTGTACAACTTTGAGCTCAATCGATTCCGTACTTTTCGAGTTTTTGACGCGTACACAAACGAACAGAACATTTTTATAAATATAGAGATTTGTCCTTATTGGTGAGTGTGGCTGTAAAATTATAAAATCAGTTAAGGTATGTAATAAATGGAATATAGATATGAGAATATGTACTAATAGATGCGTGTATATATATATGTATGTAAGTACATACATGTATATACACACATGAACACGCATACATGACCGTGAAGTGGCGAACTGTAATAAATAAACAATTTCAAAAGTATTTAATGTTTCGATTTATATTTTACCAAAGAAGTCGGTTTCTTTCAGAAACGCAATTAGATTGGTTTCTTGGGTCTCGTCTCTACTGAGGATATCTCGGAGACTCTGACCTATACTGCCGTAATCTCGCAAACTGACGCAAGCGCCAGAGGTAAGAATTTTCAGTACGGGACTTTTTGTAAAATTGCATGTATAATCTGCATACGCGTACATTACGAAAATCTGATCAGTACAAAATGTGTATTGTTGATGGAAAAAAATTGCCATCGGCTTGATTTTTGAAAAATGCGGTTTTTTTCAAGCTATGCCACCAACGCCAGTTTGTTGTGGAAACAGCAAATTTAAATCGCTTCTTAGTACATGAT
Source organism: Toxorhynchites rutilus septentrionalis (assembly GCF_029784135.1). Taxonomy (NCBI): domain Eukaryota; kingdom Metazoa; phylum Arthropoda; class Insecta; order Diptera; family Culicidae; genus Toxorhynchites; species Toxorhynchites rutilus. The sequence goes on along the minus strand of NC_073745.1, from coordinate 145,283,811 downwards.
TTGTAAATCTGAAACAAAATTGCTATTATAAAAGTAACATTATATGGGGATGGACTGTTTTTGATTAAAATATTTGGCATGACAGGCTTTTCGGAAAAGTGTTTTTTTTTACAAGAAAGAAGGCATGTGACTTTTATTATGCTAAACGTTCATTACGGAAGATGTTGTCATGTGAAATTTGCTCATCAGAACAGATAAAAAAATCACATCGCATCACTATCAAATTACGTCACATTATAGGGGAAATGGCGCTTGCGCCACTCCGTTTTCAAGCTTTTACGGGGTCATTTTTTCACATTTCTGTAAATTTTCACAATTGTTTGGAAGGATTTGGTATTCTTTATCGATCTATAACAAAAAACGTAAAATGTCAATGTTGGCGCTTGCGTCACTTTGCGAGATTACCGCAGTATATTGTGTCGGACTCGAGCATCTTTGGTACGTTGGCATTCTAGCAGAAGATGGCTAACGGAAACGGGTGCTTCGTTGCAAGCACATTGGGGTTTTTCGGCTCTGTAGAACAAGTGTGAGTGGGCGAAGTTAGTGTGCCCAATTCGAAGACGAGTAAGGGCTCGCCTTTCCCTACTATAGAGACGGTCCTCCCAAGGGAGAGTGGAATTTTTAATTTTATGAAGATGAGTGGGACGTCTGTTTATCCAGCCTATGTCCCAACTTTCACGGACTTGCTGTTTTACCCAGCGGACAATGTCAGATGGAGGACAGGGCATGTCTGGGGGTTCCATTTTGCAGCCCTTGCCGGCCAGTATATCGGCGGCTGTGTTTCCGCGGATTCCTGAGTGACCAGGAACCCAGCAGAAGGAGATGTTTTTATCTGAAGCAACCTCTTCTGTTTTTTTAATCCATGGGTGTTTGCTGTTTCCACTCAGAAGATCGTGGAGACAGCTAGCTGAGTCGGAGAATATTGTGGTAGGAAGAAAATCATGGGTGCATTCTTGGGTAGCTATTAAAAGGGCGAAAGCTTCCGCACTGAAGATGGAGCATTGCGGTGGAAGAGAAAAGCTACCTATGTATCTACTCTCAAAAATTCCACATCCAACTCCATCGGCATTGACTGAACCATCTGTATAAACCTGGTGATTGATTTGAAAATTGGATGTAATGAGGTTATTGAAGCAAGCTTTGATTTTTGGAGAAGGGTCTCCCGCTCGGACAGCCTTAAGAAGATCAAGGTTAATGTTCAGCGGTTTGACGTTCCAATTTCTTCCCGTAGCAGATGGACGTTCACAAATATTGGGGAGGTCTTTGTTTGTGAGGTTGTTGAATAATGTTTTGGCCCTGCGTATTAGTGGGACATTGTGGTCACTGTCGGGAAGTGACAGGTGATGGTCACTGTCACTGTCGGGGAGTGATGGTCTTATTTGTGATGGCTTTTGTCGCCAGGTGTTTGAGGGGAATTCATTACGGCAAGAGTGGGGCTAGTGGGAAAAGCTCCGATTGCAATTCTGATTGCTTTATTGTAAACTGGTTGAATGGTGTTTAACACCCTGTTCCCTCCGCGGCTGAAGGTGCCTATTCCATATAGGATTTTTGGGACCACCCAAACGTTTACAATATTCAGCAGTGTCTTTCTGTGACCAGAGGCTAGGTTGCCTGCAACAGCCTTAATGATGTTCAGTTTCTTTCCGGTGGCTATTTTGGTCTTTTGGGAATGTGGTAAGAAGTTGAGTTTCTTATCAAAAGTCCTCCTAGTATTTTCAATGTCTTCGTTGTGGGGATCGGGATTTTGTTAAGTTGAAGATAGGTTCTCCTACTGCGATGTTTTCCAATGTACATGTGCTTGGATTTCTCCGGGGAAATTTTAAAACCTGTTTTTAGAGCCCAGTTTTGGATGGAGTCTAAGTTTTTTTGAAGCCTCTTTCTCTGATTTAAGCCGAAGCAGCTCGTAGAGATAAGAGTTATGTCATCTGCATAGACTATGATCTTTATGTGATCGGGAATGAGTTCGAAGATGGATTGCATAGCAATGTTGAAAAGGGTAGGTGAAAGTGCTGAGCCTTGGGGGAAACCGTTTTCAGGGATTTTTAAAGAAGACCTATGGTTGTTGATAATGGTTTTGAAAGACCGGTTTTCAAGGAAACTTTTTATTTTAATCCCCCAGTTGAAAAGGCTTTCAACACTGGGTATCTCCATGCCCGATCGAAGGCCTTGGGTAGGTTAAGTGAAACGTTATCTATGTTCTTAGAAGAGTGATGGAGCGGAAATTGTCGAGAAGATGGTTGTTCATGTCTGGTTTCGGGATACAGATCATTAAACCCTCTTTCCAGCAACTGGGGAGGGTTTCACTGTCCCAGACTTTGTTAAGGAGCTTCAGAAGTGCTTTTTTTCCCGAGATGGGGTAGTTTCTTTAGCATCGGGTAGCTGATGTCATCGGGTCCGATGGATCCTTGTTTGACTTTGTTCAGTACCCAATCGAGCTCTTTGAGGGAGAGGTTTTTGTTGAAGTCGAAAATCGATGGGAATTTTTTTCGCATTCCGTTTTGTGGGTTTGAAAGGTTTGGTCGTAGTTTTGATTGGAGGAGGCAGATGCAAAGAATTCACCGAACGTCTCGGCGATGATTTTTCGGTCATTGGTGTATTGACCGTTAATAAGGATATTATATTCTTTGCTTCTTATCTTGCCATGAAGCCTACCAATCTTACTCCATAACTCCTTTGTCGACGTGTTGGGGTTAATTTCGCTGACGAATTTAGTCCAACTATTGTGCTTGGCTGTATTAATGACAGTTCGAGCTTCGTTGCGAGCCCTTTGGAACTCTGTGAGCAGAGTGGGCTTATGGGGGTTATCCGGATGGGCCTTTCTTAGTTTGCGTAAGGCCTTACGTCGACCTTTGATCGCTGCCTTCACCTCAGGCGACCACCATGGGACGCACTTCCAGCCAGGGATGCCACTGGTTCTAGGGATATGCAACATTGCAACCTCAAGGACAACTTTGGAGAACTCCTCGGCGTCCAGTCTTGTTTAGCGGAAAGGCGGTTTTCAATATCAAATTGATAGCCAGCCCAGTCAGCGTATTCAAATTTCCATCTTGGCCTTGTCGGAAACTCTGGAGAAGATTGGCCGAAGGAGATGAGAATTGGAAAATGATCGCTGCCGCAGGTATCACCGTGAATGTTCCAAGAATTTTTTGAAGAGAGTTTGTGTATAAAAGATATTAGTAAACTTCCGAATAACTCCAAGCCATTTTGGAGGCTCGCTAAAATTCTCAAGACCAAGTCTAATCCTATTCCTCCTCTTCTTCAACCTGACAATTCAGAACGATTGATAACACCTGCCGAAAAGGCTAATGCAATTGGCAACCATTTCGCTAGTTCACACAATCTTGGCCAGAACATTACAAGTCCATTTGAAACTTCGGCGAATGATACTGTAAGAGCTATTGACAATATCCATTCTGTACCTCAAGAGAATGAAATCATCTCGACTGCAGAGGTTATCTCGGTTATACGCTCGTTGAAGAATATGAAGGCCCCCGGCTTCGACAGTATATTTAACATTCAGTTGAAACATCTTAGTAACAACTTATATGAAATTATGACTTCTGTCTTCAACAGATGTCTATCACTTGGCTACTTCCCCTCGAGTTGGAAGTTGGCAAAAGTGATCCCGAAACTAAAACCCGGAAAAGATTCTTCTTCTTCAAAGAGCTATCGACCAATTAGCCTTCTCCCAGCATTTTCGAAAGTATTCGAAAAAATTATATTAACGCGCATTCTTGCTTTTGCAGATGAGCACAATATATTTTTGGATGAGCAGTTTGGATTCCGAAAAGGTCACTCTATAATTCACCAGCTTCGTAGAGTATACAATATAATCAGACGAAACAAGTCAGTTTCAAAATCATCTGCCATGGCACTTCTTGATGTTGAAAAAGCATTTGATAATGTTTGGCATACTGGTCTCATTTACAAGCTTCAGAACTTTGGTTTTCCTACATACTTGATAAAAATTATCAAAAATTATCTTTCTGATAGAGCGTTCAATGTTTCTATAAACAATATTTTATCAGAGAAATTCATTGTGAATGCAGGTGTTCCTCAAGGATCCATCTTGGGACCAATTCTTTTCAATATCTACACTTCAGATATTCCCGCACTCCCATCTGATGGGAAACTGTCACTATTTGCAGATGACACTGCCATCATTTACAAGGGCAGAAGTATCACAGAACTAAGATCTAAACTTCAAAGAGGGTTAGACTCTTTGTCTGGATATTTCAATAATTGGAAAATATGCATAAATGCAGCAAAAACACAAGTCATATTGTTTCCCCACAAGAACACTCCAAAGCTTGTTCCTCCTCAAAATATGACAATCAGTCTTAATGGCAATAGCATTGAATGGTCTTCAGAAGTAGTGTATCTGGGTCTAACTTTCGATCGAAAGCTTACCTTCAGAGCACACATTGACAAAACAGACACAAGATGCAACATTTTAATCAGGTCATTGTATCCCCTGATCAATAGATACTCTCGATTATCTCTAACGAATAAACTTGCAGTATACAAACAAATAATATTTCCAGTTATCGCATATGCGATGCCCGTTTGGGAGTGCTGTGCTCCAACACACAAATTAAAACTTCAACGCATACAGAACAAAATTCTTCGTACTATTTTAAACTCTCCACCCAGAACGCGAAATTCGGAGATACATCAGCTGGCCGGGATTAAAACCTTGGATGAAATTATCAATAGTAATTGTATGAAATTGGAACAGAGTTGCGCTCTCTCAATACACGGAATAATACAAAATCTGTATGATTTAGCTACCAGACTTTCTAGTCGTTACCTTTCAAGGTAGACTAGAATTAGATTTAGGTATAAAAAAAGGTAACAAAAAACTAGAAAAGTTTAGGCATGATTTTACAATAGGAATATGAAACAAACGGATAATGTGTATGATGAAAATCTTTACAGAACTTGACATTGCAATTTAAAGATGTAGAACCCTAGGTTGATCACTTGAAATGTAGTATTATATTATAATGTAAATCAAATTAAGAAATAAAAAGAATTTAAGTGAAAAAAAAGAAAAAGAAAAATATATTATTCTCTTTCAAACCGTAAATCAGTGTGGTTGTATGGCATCGTTTCACATCGCATCGCATGACATCAACAAAGCAACACAAGCAGCAACGTGGACGTGTGGACGTGACAAAGGAGGACAAGTTAAGGAAAAGGCAAAGTCCCACTCGAACCGTGCAGGTTTGCAGTTCTCTTTTGGTCGCATTCACTGATTGCTCCGCAAGGGTAACTAGGCCAAACTGATTGGTGCCGGAGCACCAGTATACCTAACAGCGGTTGTAGAGTTTCGGCCGCCGGAGTGCTCGACTTGGCTTGCAAAGCTGTTTACGACAATAAGAAAACCCGCCTACAGAACAGAGCACATTCGGTTCGGTGGCAACAACTAGTTTCAGCGAGTGGCAAACGCAATCACAATACGGCACCAGGTAGAAAAAGGAAAAAGTTTGATCATACAGACTGCTTTGGTGGCAAAACCAGCCACCGTAGAACACGGCGCTTCTCAGGGCCATTAAACCATTCAAAGAAGAGTTATTAAAAGTTATTCACAATACCAATGCATTCTAAAGTGACATAATATGACATATAATATGAACTGAATTATTTTGTTTATGCTTGTTTTTGGACTTACTGGTGGTTGGGGTCTTTTAATTTAATCATTCAGTTTTCACAAACCCATACATGGTTTCCGAATTAAAAGTGGCTTCAAATTACAACACATTGTATGCAGAATGGCATTAACGGATTATCTTGGTAGCAAGAACTGCTTTCTTTGGTTGATAACTGGTGTTGAAAATTGGCGGACGTTACATCTGGATTGTATAGAAAAATAACTAAGGAGCAACTTGATAAGCTATGTATTTCCTGTTGCTCTGTTCTTATTTTAAAGGACTTTAATACGAAGGTCATCCGTCCCTGTATTTACTGTTGGTTTTTCAGAACGCATATAGCTCGTCTATTTCTCGACAGATCGTAGAGTTCGTCTCCAAAACCTCAGTTCTTTTTCATTTTTATTTACATTGTTTGCGGAGACTACAAATCTTACAATTCATTCGTCTCCGAAACCACAGTTTAAGGTACGGTAATGTGATCAATAGTGATAGTAAATAAGCTGATACCCACCTATGCATTCCCTATCACAGCCATCATTTTGATTGTACGATATGTGCATACGCCAAAAGATGCCCGGCGTTGAACATTTAATAAGTACAAAGCCTTCAGAAAAATATCAAGAATAAACTATAAGACAGTGAGAAAAAAAAATGAGAAAGTTTGTAAAAAAAATGCAAAAACACAACACCAAAGGTTCTTTTCAGAATTCCCAACATGTTCATAAAGAGTAAACAGTAAACTAATCCATATTTCAGGTAGATAGGTAGGTATACACGTAGGAGAAGAAAATAAAACAATATATTTAAAATATATATTTAGAAAAAGCAGTCCCCTTTGTACAGTCCTACGTCACTCCGGTAATGTCCCCGACATTACCCACCCGTCTTTTTTTTGTATCGTGCACGAAAATTACTCACACATATAATATAGCGTGCAGTGTTGTGTTTAGAAGCACTGACAAATTTGTGAATTTTGTTGATATATACCCGTTTTTTGTATGTTTTTTTCACAAAATTGAACTCGGAGACAAAGTGAACTAAAATTTTGTTTAAAATTCCTCTCAAACTGCACGCTATTTACTAATACTAACACGAGAACCTTTTTAACATACCTGATAACTGTCTAAGTTCTTTGGTTTGAGTTCAAGGTGGGTAGACAATAAACTGTTCTTTAATACTGTAACTTCTGTTTTTGCATCAGAAATTAATGTTTTCGTTTAGCTTTATATGGACGTAAAAATAAGATTGTACACGCGGGTAACGAGATTCTTGTCAGGGGGCGTAGAAGTGCGGATTGAAATCAGGTTGAATGAAGAGGCAGATTTGTATTTATTAGTCACGACAATTAGAATAATAATTTGCTGAACAGTTCATAAGTTATCCTCGCTCTCGACTCTCGTCAATTCAAATCATGTTGACGGCGATTGCCGAGGTAGTCCTAGTCGAAGCGAAGCTACTGAGAGGAGAGTGGATTTTCATGTTTCATCTTCGAAGATTTCGGGCGATTAATTATCCTATCCGAAAATCCCTTCACTCCCGTAGGTTTTAAACCCAGGATTGGTTCTCGGATGCGCACACTACGATCTAATTGAATTTGTGGAGACCGAAATACACTGAATTCTTCTGAGTGATTTATGAGTGAGCGCAAAAAATTGTGATCATTGATTTAGTGATCATTTGTTTGAAGTTGAATCTGAATCCATTTTGAATGAATGAATAAATGAATATTTGGGGGACCTCGAAAACGAAGGCGTTACGTTGGAGGTACAAGGTTTTATGCATTCCATATTGGATACGAAAATATTCTACTGATGGGAAGAATAATCTTCAGTAGCTTTCCTGCTAATTGCACTTGATTGAAAAATCACAAAACCAAATGTATTTGGTCGCAGTATTATATGGATAGAAAACATTAAAATAAACTCTTTCGCTTGAATGTAATTTTCAATTCCAAGGGGAACTGGCAGATTATTTTTCAGCAACGATAACATCTTTCCGGATTCTTCTCGATGCTCGAAGCCTACCAGTGGTTAATGCTAACTCGATAACCACCAAACGAAAAGAGTTGCGCGCGTGTATATGTGTGCGTGGCGGCTGCTCCGATGTCTCAAGCGAAACCAATTTTCGATGCTGGTACTTTCTTGGTCGCCTTTTCAGTGGCAACACTCTCCTCCTGATGGATTCCCTTCTGGCCTCAGGTGCACAAACAGGCTCTTGGTTACACCGTTCATCAGCGCTTTCATGATGAACGAAGTTAGCTCAGTTGCACGCACACAATACCAGCGCGATTCGCTGCTCACTTACAGCAGTGTGAAGGAGAGCATCACTTCTTAGTGGTGTGTGATAGTGCCGAGCGCTCCGATTGAGAAGCAAGCAGCGGTTGACAGTTCATCAGCACTGGGGTGCATTGTGGTGAATAGAAATAAATAAGATATAAGATTTATTTTTTTTAATTTTATTTTTTTATTTTTTTATTATTATTATTATTAAAACAAAATATTAGATTATTAGTACCAACTACAGAATGGCAGAAGGAGGGGGAGGATCTCTAGATATGGAGATCTCTGATGATGACTCCCCTCTGGTTGAAAAAATTAATAAAGGAACAGCGAAGACACTTAAACGCGTTCCTACATCAGAGGATGTTTCGTCCGGGGACGAGTCTGCTAACTCTAGCAAGCCCCCCTCTAAAAAACTTGCATATATCTCCTCTCCAACCCCCCTCGCTCCTACCCCAGCTCAGATTTCGCCTCCCCATCCTGTTGTCCCCGATCCCCTTCAATCCTCGTCATCTCCTTCTCCTCCTGTTGTCTTCTCTCCACGTGTCAAGGTCTATCCTGAAGATGCACCTGGAACTGGTCCGTGGGTTGTTTTCTTCAGGCCTAAGCCAAACGGAAAAGCACTTAATGTTATTCAGATCATGAAAGATCTGGCAAGATACTCCTCCGTGACAGAAATTACGAAGGTTAGACCGACCAAACTGCGTGTTGTCGTGGCTGATCGGAAAGACGCAAACGGTATTGTCGTCGACCAGAGGTTTACCCTGGAATATCGTGTCTACGTGCCTTCCCATGACGTAGAAATCTCGGGGGTGATAACCGAAACGGGTCTGACGTGCAAATCAATTATGGAAGGAGATGGCAGATTTAAAAAGCTGCCTTTGATTAAGGTTAAAATCTTAGAATGCCGACAACTCGGCAAAGTCTCCCAGGAAGGGAAAGAATCGAAATTTACGCCGTCCGACTCGTTTAAAGTCACTTTTGCTGGCTCCGCCCTCCCTGACTACGTTATGGTGGACAAATTGAGGCTACCGCTGCGACTCTTCGTGCCAAAGCCCATGACTTGCCTGAAATGCAAGTCAGTTGGTCACACAGCAGCTTACTGCGCCAACAAGGAGCGCTGTGCCACTTGCGGAGAGCAACATGTGGACAAATCCTGCAGTGCGATTGAGCAAAAGTGTCCATATTGCGGAGGAACTCCGCACGTGCTCTCGGCTTGTGAAACTTACAAGAGTCGCTGGGAGAAGCAGAAGCGCTCTTTAAAGGAACGCTCGAAGCGCACTTTTGCTGAAATTTTAAAGGGCGCTTCTCCATTGGCCTAACAGCAACAACCTTTAACCGCAAACAATGTCTTCGCTTCGCTGCCAGTTGACGAAATGGAAGCGGATACAGCTAACGAGGGCACACCGTACATCTTCCAAGGGAATCCCCGGCGCAAAAATGTGACCACTCCCAAAGTTCAAGGACAAGCCCCTCCGGTTATACCCTCTGTTAGCATGCCTAAAAAATCGAGTGCAGCGGACAAACAAAACCAGGTTCCTCCTGGCTTCCGTGGGAATAATTCACCTTCGAACGACCCAGCACTCGAAGGGACATCAAAAACCCCAACTGTCCCTATTTTACCGTCAAGTTCAACTTTCCAATCGGGATTTATAAAGTTGACTGACCTTGTGGCTCAAATCTTCACATGCTTTAATGTTTCCGACTCCATCAGAACCCTTGTCATATCAATGCTTCCAGTATTAAATACTATTTTGCAACAATTGATGCAAACATGGCCCCTCCTTGCAATGATTATCTCTCTTGATGTCTAATTCAAATAGAGAGGTCGGAGATATCACTGTTTTACAGTGGAATTGTCGTAGTCTTATCCCTAAATTGGATACATTCAAATTTTTAATTCATAAGTTCAATTGTGATGTTTTTGCTCTGTTCGAAACTTGGCTTTCTTCGCGAGATGATCTCTCTTTCCACGATTTTAATATTATACGCTTGGACCGTGATGACAGATACGGAGGGGTGCTATTGGGGATCAATAAGTGCCACTCATTTTTTCGAATTGACCTTCCACCTATTGGAGGGATTGAAGCTGTTGCTTGTCATGCAAACATCAGAGGAAAAGACCTCTGTATTGTCAGCTTGTATTGGCCTCCCAGAGCTGCGGTTAGCCGCAAGCAACTTGTTGACATGTGCTCACTCCTTCCTGAGCCACGATTGATCTTGGGAGACTTCAACTCTCACGGAACTGCCTGGGGGGAACAGTACGACGACAATCGTTCACTGTTGATATATGATCTTTGTAACAGCTTCAATATGACACTTTTGAACACTGGGGAAACAACACCTGTACCTAAACCTCCTGCTAACCCAAGTGCTCTTGACCTCTCGCTTTGCTCGAATTCACTATCGTTAAATTGCAAGTGGAATGTAATCCAGGACCCCAACGGTAGTGATCACTTGCCAATCAAAATTTCCATCACCATTGGGTCGAATTCTTCTGAATCTATAAACATGGCATATGACCTCACAAGACACATTGACTGGAAAAAATATGCGGACGCGATTGCTCTAGCCATCAATTCCAGAGATGGTTTACCTCCATTGGAGGAGTATAACTTCCTTTCTCGTTTGATCTATGACAGCGCGGTTCGCGCTCAAACGAAACCCATCCCAGGCTCCACTATTCGTCGAAGGCCTCCCAATCTATGGTGGGATGTTCCAAGCTTTATCAGGATAAATCGAACGCATTCAAAGCTTTTCGGAAACGTGGAACCATTAAAAATTTTCAATCGTATTTGGACCTTGAAAATCAATTTAAAAACTTGATCAAAGGGAAAAAACGTGCTTATTGGCGAAATTTCGTGGGAGGTTTGTCACGAGAAACGTCAATGAAAAAATTATGGAAAGTGGCTCGAAACATGAGAAATCGCTCTTCAACAAATGAAAGCGAGGAATATTCACATCGATGGATTTTTAATTTTGCACGGAAGGTTTGTCCTGATTCCGCTCCTGTGCAAAAAATTGTTCGAGATATACCACAAGATAGGTGCGATCTTGATTCCGAGTTTTCGATGGTAGAATTCTCTCTTGCTCTCCTTTCATGTAACAATTCTGCTCCGGGATCGGATAGAATTAAGTTCAACTTGCTGAAAAATCTCCCTGATGTGCCAAAACATCGCTTGTTGAACTTATTCAATCGGTTTCTGGAACATAATATTGTTCCAGATGATTGGAGACAAGTACGAGTTATAGCTATTCAAAAACCCGGAAAACCCGCGTCCGACTTCAATTCGTACCGCCCAATAGCAATGCTGTCTTGTATACGGAAATTGTTGGAGAAAATGATCTTGTTTCGCCTTGATCGATGGGTTGAAACGAATGGCCTACTCTCAGATACACAATATGGGTTCCGCAGGGGCAAGGGGACGAATGATTGTCTTGCGTTGCTTTCTTCAGAAATTCAAATGGCTTACGCCGGAAAAAAACAAATGGCTTCAGTATTCTTGGACATAAAGGGGGCCTTTGATTCTGTTTCAATAGAGGTTTTGACAGACAAATTACACTCTCGGGGTCTGCCGCCTCTATTGAATAATATGTTATATAACTTGCTTTGTGAGAAGCATTTGAACTTTTCTCACGGAGATTCGGCAGTAAGTCGGGTCTCTTACATGGGCCTCCCCCAGGGCTCATGTTTAAGCCCCCTTTTGTACAACTTCTATGTAAGCGACATCGACAATTGCCTTACACAAAATTGCAGCCTAAGACAACTTGCAGATGATGGAGTGGTCTCCGTCGTAGGATCAACAGAATCCGACCTACAAGAACCCTTACAAGATACTTTGAACTATTTTTCAACCTGGGCCATTGGGCTAGAGATCGAATTCTCCACGGAGAAAACAGAGATGGTGGTTTTTTCTAGGAAGCATAGACCAGCAAAACCAAAGCTTCAACTTTTGGGTAAACCGATCACTCATGCTATGTCATTCAAGTATCTTGGGGTCTGGTTCGACTCCAAATGTACTTGGGGGGCCCATATTAGGTATCTGAGTAAAAAATGCCAACAAAGAATAAATTTTCTCCGTACAATTACCGGCACCTGGTGGGGAGCCCATCCCGAAGATCTTATAATGTTGTATAGAACAACTATTCTCTCAGTGATGGAGTATGGCAGTTTCTGTTTTCAATCAGCTGCCAAAACACACTTAATTAAACTCGAGCGAATTCAGTATCTTTGTCTCCGTATTGCGATGGGATGTATGCCCTCAACGCATACCATGAGTCTCGAGGTTTTGCCAGGCCTACTCCCACTAAAAGATCGCTTCAATTTATTATCTCTTCGGTTCTTCATCCGGTGTAAGGTCATGAACCTATTGGTGATCGGAAATTTTGAGCGGCTGATCGAGCTAAATTTTCACTCCGGATTCATGAGTTCATATCATGAATTCATCTCCATGCAGGTTGATCCTTCTTCGTATATTCCCAACCGTGTTTGTTTCCCTGACTACATCAATTCCTCTGTGCATTTTGATCTGTCCATGAAGCAAGATATCCATGGATATTCAGATTACCAACGATCGAGGATCGCTCCAACGATCTTCGATGAAAAATATAGGGGTATCAATTGTGATAATATGTACTTTACTGATGGGTCCACTATAAATGAGTCCACAGGATTTGGAGTGTTCAACGAATTTTTTAGCACCTCACACAGTCTTCAGAATCCTTGCTCAGTGTATATTGCTGAATTGGCAGCAATTCATTGGGCGCTGGACAGCGTCGCCTCACGACCTGTTGAACACTATTACATTGTAACGATAGTCTTAGCTCTGTCGAAGCTAGCCGTTCAGTGAGGCCGGAAAAGCACTCGCCGTACTTCCTTGAGAGAATACGAAAAATTTTGAGTGCTTTATCCAGACGCTGTTATGTCATTACCTTTGTGTGGGTCCCTTCTCATTGCTCAATTCCGGGTAATGAGAGGGCTGACTCATTAGCAAAGGTAGGTGCGACTGAAGGCGATATTTATCAGCGTCAAATCGCCTTCAATGAATTTTACTCTTTAGTCCGTAAAAATACCATCGCTAACTGGCAACGCAAATGGAACGAAGATGAATTGGGCCGGTGGCTTCACTCGATTATCCCTAAGGTTAGCCTCAAACCATGGTTCAAAAGTCTATACTTGAGTCGGGACTTTATTCGCACCTTCTCCCGACTCATGTCCAATCACTGTTCGTTAGACGCGCTACTCTTTCGTTTCAATTTGGCCGGCAGCAATATCTGCGTTTGTGGCCGAGGTTACCACGACATCGAACACGTTGTTTGGTCGTGTGAGGTGTATCTTGTTGCCAGATCGAATTTAGAGAACTCCCTTCGGGCTAGAGGAAGGCAGCCCAATGTGCCGGTGAGAGATGTGTTGGCTCGGTTAGACCTTGATTACATGTCCCAAATATATGTTTTCCTTAAATCTATCGATGTTCGTGTGTGATTATCCTTATATGCTTATACCCTCCATTTCTTCCTTTGTGAGTAATTGGTCCGCTTGCTATAAACAGGAGAATGAAATGTAAATTCACAACAGATGTACGAATAGATTTAAGAATTGAGTGTGTATGATTATCAACATTGTAATAATTTCCTTATACCCCATCCTTTTCCTGAGAAAAATATGTCACCCTTTTAATCTCGAGTCCACCGCGAGTAATCGGTTTCCCACATTACTAACCATAGATTTAAGAAAATTGTTCATATATATAGTTTTAAAAATATATTTAAGATTTCGGCTCCTTTAAACTTATGTAACTGAGCCTGTAAAAATAAACGAATTTATAAAAAAAAAAAAGTTTTTGGATCAAAAAGTAACAAGTATATAACGCGTAGACATTTAATCTCTCGAATGAAGTGCTTATCATACTATTTCAGCTGTTTAAGAGGGTGTTGGAATTTACACCCTGGTATAGAAATGAAAGACGTAGTCCTACGTCAATATACCCAACTGATACACATCAAAATCAAGTTTATTCTATTCATATTGTGGACAACAAACAATAGCTTTGTGGCTCTCGAATAAGCAGATTTTAATCTTTGTCCAATTTCGTCGATGATCATCAATCAGTTTAGTACACATATGATCCGGAACACAACGACCGATTCCACCGGTCGGTGGTGAATACGCACTGTTCAGAGAATACTCTTTATGATTCCATTCTCGCGGCGAATTCATTAACCGAGCTGTGAATACACAAGGATTTGCAGCGGCATTATGGATAGATGTTGGGTTCTCCAGTAAACTTACTATCTTTGAGAATGACCGATTCGATCCAGGCATAGTTGAATGATATCGATGAGGTTTCGAAAACATTGCCTTTACCACCACATCCACTTCCCTTGGAGTTGACTCCGTAAATGATTGGTATATATTTTTCAGACGTTTGGCGAATATAATTGGTAACTGGTCCTCCACGGTCATACTGCATAGATAAATTGTTATTGGTGTCAGAATAAATCCTCGCAATATTGTTCACTTACCTGGCAAACTTCTGGAATTACATTCTGTCTGTTCTCGGTACAAATGATATTAGCTTTACACTGACTGTTTTGCACAACTGTTGTATTTATAATGAAACGATGATCGCGGAACGATGACTGTTCCGTTGCTGAAACAAAAATGTCCTCCTTTGGTGTTGTAGGTTCTTTCCACGGACATGCTGGCCAAACAGGACTATAATGTTCTTTGTCGTCAAGATATTTTTCTAACACCAGCAACGCTAAATTATGTTCTGTCACATTGCGCTGATATTCGGGATGAATTATAACTTCCGAAACGCCAATTCTGGTTAATGATAGCATGACATGGGTTGGTTTGTTAGATCCAGTAACGCAATCAGCCAAAGTGATTGCATGGCGATAATCTATCAGTGCACCGCCACAAAAAGGTGTAATACCATCGCTTTCGTCCAAAAGCGTGGCGTAGAATTCAGGACGAGCAATTTGATGTTGGATGTTGCTTGGCGTATCCTTGAAAAACTTGGTGCATTCTGTATTTCGAGCACACTCAGCGTGACTGAAATTTGTTCCCGTGGTAGATTCGATCCAATCGATATACGATGCTATTCGAGAGTATATTCCAACAGAACCATCACTGCAGCCAGTGCCGACAGATATCACTCCGGCTACGAACGGAATTAATTTGGAGGCCGTATCAACGAGTTCCACTAGAATAGGACCGCCTGAATCACCCGAGCACGCATCTTTTGTTGGAGCTGCAGCACAAAACTGACTATCTAATATTCCATCAGGTAGTTTCCGATAGTTCGAAAATGGCCTCAAGCATTTCTCTTTTTCAAATGGTGCTAACGAAGCTTTCAGTAGAATGGGACTTTGTGCGGATGCGAAATCTGTTATCCCGAAACCCATCACTGTCAAATTATCGAAGTTCAAATCCATCCTCGTCCACAAACAGGTCGAACAGACGAAATTGCTTGGCTTGGCCGCTCGTTCCAGTTCAATCAGAGCTATATCATGATATGCTCGAGAGAATTTGTAGCTCGGATGTTTGATTATTTCTTTGATTTGTATTTGCTGCACATTCACGTCATCGTCGCTTCGTGAAAGATCAATGTCTCCCAGTCTCACGGTATCTGGCCGCGCCTCATCGCCCTGTATAGAACAATGGGCGGCCGTAAGGACGAATTTGAGTGTAATCAGAGTTCCTCCGCATAGGTAGTCGATCTGAGAGCTGTCACGAGTCCATCCAATGGCCGCCTACGGAGAAAAGGTGTTTTTTAATTATATGTAGGAGAACTGGAGGTAAGACGGACAGGTCAAAATGACCTCCTATTAATCTTTGGTATCTTATGTTATCCAAACATAAATGCAGTTTTTAGTTCTAAGTATATTGTTTTCGAACTATTCAGTCAAATGTTTCACCAAAAGTGTTGTTTTAATATATTCACTGGCATGAAAACAGTCCGACAGATTGTTAATTTTTTTGTGATGTGAGTAATGTAAGTAATAATATGGAGATGGTGGAAATATGACGCTGGTTATGATAAGAAGGTTATTTATTTCATGCTGCTCTACACACATCTTTACTTTTACTATACTCTTAAGAAAAATGGTATATATGACGATTTTTAAATACTATTAATGATTAGTATTTTTTTGCCGGACGAATTATTCCTACATATTACGCGATTAAAATGGTAAACAAATGACAAACCGGCAGTATAAGCCATCGGTTCAATGCTGGTTTAACATATACACTAAACATATTTGAAATACCCTTTCGTGGTGATGGAGCCAGTCCGGTTAAAACTCTTTCCGCTGGGAAGGTGTATCTGAGAGCGTTCCACCTATCCCAAGGGTGTGCTAGCATTATTTTATAATCTGTGTTGATATTGATTTGTACTTTGTCATAGGTTAAAGTGCAGCTCGGGAATGCTAACGCGTTATTGCAGTAGGGCTACGATCGAGCTAATCCACGGTCAGATGGCACATTTTGTTAAGGATACTTTGCTTAATGCGATTAACGTGAACCTCAAACCTCAATAAATACGTAATTTATCGAAAATAATAGTTTAGTTAGCATTGATAGTTTAGTAAAATAGTATCTATACAGCCATTCCATGCCGGATCGATATAGTGGTGCTCAGATTCTCGTGAAAATTGGTATGTTCGTTCTTTATGACAAAATATTAGACCCGTATTCTTTTATTTTTCCATTTGGGTGCTCATTTGCATTTCAGGATGGTTCGAAAATTTAATTTTGCCCCTAACGTTTGCATTAAAAAACCTTACCCCGCACTGTCGAAACTACTCAAAAATCAATCATAGTAACCCATGAGTCAGCAGAAAAAAAATTACAGGTCTGTCAGTCGAACTCTAACCGTAATGGCGAAAACAGTGAAGCTACTCCGTTCAGAAGTGTGCGCGTTCAAAGAACGGTAACCCGCCACATCGAAAACGGACTTCGTGTGGCACTTCGTGGACGCCGGATATGCCCGTTCGGGCATCTTCAACATTTTTGCACTATTGGACAACAATCGAAAGAAAGCCCTGTTCCGGACGGCCGACGACCCTGAGCGACAAGAAGTTCCAAAGGATGCTGAAGAAGAAAATCGAGGGAAAAGTGCCTACATCACTGCGTGCGCTTGGCCGGGAGGTCGGTGGAAACAGTCGGCCACATTGAAAAAGTACTTGGCGCTGGTCCACTGGTCTCGGAGCTGCAGGCAATGCACAGTGGCAGCGGCTGGATAAGATGGTCAAGTCGATTTTCCCGGCGAATCACAACGTGGCAGTGGTGATGGCAAGGACTGGCAGGGCACTTCGTATTTTACTTCCCCCACGAAGAAAGTGAGCTCCGAGGTGAAGTTTCACACACCAAGTTCCCCAAGAAGATGCTGCTGTGGCTGACAATCAGCGAGAAGGGGATGTCAAAGCCGCTCTTCTTCAGCTCCGGACTGGGCGTGAACGGACAAATTTATAGTACGAAGTGCCTGCCGGAAGTTGCGCCATTCACCAAGAAATACCATAAGGGCGAAGACGCGATGTTCTGGCCGGATCTCGCGTCGAACCACTGCTCGAAGCGATCATTAGAGGAGATTGAGCGGCTGAATATCGATGTGGTACCTAAGTCGGCGAACCCGCCCAACTTCCCTCAGCTGCGTCCCAGGTAGGGACTGTTTCCCGACCGCTCCCCTTGGGCTGATTGATATTGATGTAAACAACGGGTAGAAAGTTCAATACGCATCCTTCGGTCGACTCAATGGTCCGGTTGGACATTGCTGGCGAAACCTTACAACAGTATGTCGTTTTTCTGATCCGTTTCACCATAGTCTGCTTCGTACATTGAATCGCCTTCAGTGTCTTCCGCAACGGATATGTAAAATTTATCCCTCTCCACAGAACTCAAGTCTTCTCGGTGAACCGAAAACGCTTTGATATTTGAACGTTTTGTTATATGAACAACCGAGGAACCCGGTCAACATCTAGCGGAATCTTGCAGAACGGACCCAACGCAACCAACAGATCCAGATAGTAGCGGATTCCAGACAGCAATCGGGTAATCGGGGCGCCGTGAAGCAGTCCCGGTTGGTGCTGATGGGTAAACGAAAACCCGCTTCTACAGCCATTCCATGCCAAACCGATATAGTGGTTTTCAGATATCCGCGAAAAGTTCTTTATCGCAAAATATCAGACCCAACTTATTTTTTTATTTTTTCGTTAGTGGACCATTTTGGTTTTAGGGTGGTCTGAAAAATAATTTTTTTCCATTCTATACAAAAATTACTTTTTTCAAAAATTAATAACTTTTGAACCACTATACCACTATCGACATATCAAATCAAAGTCATTTTCAGTCTAGTCTTTTTCGAACAATTATCATACTTGCAAAACTTTGTATTTTGTTTTCGTAATTATTGATTGTATCTGTTTTTAGTAGTTTACATGGTTTCTTGACCAAGGGCGCTATATTTTTTTCCCATCAGTTTTACTTCATTAGGCTCATTTAGCAATTCAGCTGTAACAGAGCCGAATTCATATATAACTTTTGTTGGATATTACACTGTTACCATTTTTAGACGTAAGAGTATTCCTATCCATCGATAAACATTTGTTTTATCTATTACACAGTAGCCGTTCAGGCGTAAGAGTATTCCTATTCTATCGATACACAACACATGTCACCTGTTTCGGTGTAAGAATATTCCTATTGTTCGAATGTTCACAGGTGGACTGTTCACAGCGGGTGCAGCAGACCGAAAATGTGAGCGGTAAAAAACTGGAATTACCGTCACATGATGATTGTTGCGTGGACATAGTAGCTAGAACAACACACAAAGATGGTCTGGAGTTATGAGCTCATCATCGTTCGCTATATGTTTATATATTTTCTCTTGAAAGCTGAGGATTTTTTACACAAAATATCTCCAAATCGGAGATGTTTTTTTTATCCCATTTATTTATTTGAGGCTCATTAGCATTTTAGCTGTAACAGAGCCGAATTTTAATCGTGTACATGTCACATGATTATCATATCTATAATTAGCACATTACACACAGTTGCCATTCGCCAGTATTCCTTCTATACCATTACATATGGTACATTCACACAATAGCCATTTAGGCGTAAGAGTTTTCTATCTGTTCTTCCATTATCCAGTTAGACCGGACAGCGGAGACAGTTGATTGATCATTGTTGAGTTATTTATAGAACAGCAGCCCGATGTGTCTTGCAGAGCAGAGCAGTTGTATGGATGAATCTTACTTCGACCGTGGATCGATCTCCATCGCTGATGATTGTTGCGTGGACGTAGCTATTCTGTAACAACACAAAGATGGTCAATGAGGGCCCTGAGTTTTGAACTCACGATCGATCGCTTACTAAGCGAACGCGCAACCATTGTGGCTACGGAGACCAAATCGGAGATGTGTTATTTTTCTTTTTTAAGTTATGATTTTTCTAAGTTAACCTTTCTTATTCTCAAAAATTATTAACGATTTATATGAACCAAATATCAAATTGAAGCCAATTAGCTAGATTTCTTTAGAAAAATGTTATACTAGCGTGAAAATTTGATTTTACCTTCATGATTATTGATTGTATCTGTTTTTTATCGTTTGCATGGCTTCGGGACCAAAAGCGCTATGTTTTTTTTTCATATTTTTTCTTGAAAACTGAGGATTTTTTTACATAACATATCCAAAAATCAGAGATTTGTTTTTTTCGTTTTTCAGTTTTGAGTTGACTGAAAAAGATGCCAATGCAGGTCATTCCGAGTGTCTCTTCCAGCTCTGCAAATTATTATATTAGAGTGGCTTTTTTTTATTTGATGGAAACAAAAACACTTACTAATTTATCTGCAAGAAAGACAATCATCAATGTTACCAATACCGTGTAGTGAAATATATCAATCGTTGGTAGGGATGTGTGTTGCATCTGATATTCATTTTACATACGGTTGGCAATATGCACAAATGTGTACATTCTACTAATGTTTGGTAGGTAGCTTCCTTTACTAAAGATTTTTATGGGTGTAGGGAAGGCAGAAGACTCCTCCGTAGACAATCCTCATAACAAAATTCCTACTTCATGGTCCCAGTAGTAACGAAAGCTTCGCTTTTCAGTTCACAACTGCAGATCGTTTGTTGTGATAAAGAAGCGAAATAAATAATATAATTTCGTAGTACTACGTCAACAACGTGATCGTGTTCTGGACACAACCTCCTATATTATTTTTTTTACATTTTCCAATTTTCTTCAATGTACTCATGAGCAGTTAATTATTCGAATCAACCGCATGGACATCTCATCACCATTGTCCGCATCAACCACAATTCCCCTACGATGCAATCATGAACCAATACAGGCAAACCTGTTTTTGTGCGGGGGATAGGGACCGCCCAAAAAAAGTCGCATAAAAAAATCGTGCAAAACTTCACCAGCAGCTTTAAAAAGTCGTGTTCGGTACTCATTTTGAAAAAAAAATTGTGCGGTAGATAGGGACCGCATAAAAAAAGTTTCCCCCAAGAAAATAACTCAAATCCACGCCATTCACCGTTCAACTTCCTTTTGTTTCCCTGCTTTGCGATGGGACACTTCTTTTCGGTTGCGCGTGGCTGTTTTGTGCTTTTAGTTGCATATCGAAACGTGTTGCTGTTATTATTGTCTTTATTATTATTTATTCATCATTTGACATCAAGGTCTTTATGAAACTTACTACATAAATTAAAATGGACACGCGGAAAAAAAACGTTGACGAAATGTACAAGTAGACACATTAAAATCAAACAAATTGTATGCTACATGAAGACGTCTACAAACAAAATTAATTGGATCGTGTGAGCCATATCGGGTATTCCTGCGTGTAGCTTGGATAATTTGCCTAGATCGCAGAACTCGTTCAGGTGCATATATGCGCATGCGACCCAGTAGCTCAGAACTGTCAATTTCAGCCCGTAGGATCTTCGCTCCGAATACAGCTTGATTGATAGCACGCCGAATTTGAAGGGGTTCAATATGCAACAGAACGCATCGATCCTCATAAGGTGGGAGATTCATCGGGTCACGCCAAGGCAGGTTATTCAGTGCCCGCCTCACAAATCTCCTTTGCACGGACTCAATTCTCGCAATCTACACTGCTTCAAATGGACACCAAACGACAGATGCATACTCCAGAATTGGCCTGACTAGCGAACAGTAGAGAGCACGCAAACACAAGAGATCAACAAAACCTTCGGCGACTTTTAAGGTAAACCCTAATTGACGATTGGCTTTATCAATTATAGCTGTGTATTGCAGTTTGAAAGAGAGTCGATAATCCAATAACACTCCAAGACTTAACTTAACTTTCTCGATGCGTTCAAGTAGTTCTCCACGAATGGTGTAGTTGTATATGATAGGCCTTTTACATCTCCGGAAGGTTATAATCGAACATTTAGCGACACTCACTTCGAGAAAGTTTATAGTGCACCAATACACAAAACGATCCAAGAGCTCCTGCAGCTCTCTGCAGTCAGCTTCATTTTGAACAATTAGAAAAATGTTAAGATCGTCAGCATAAATCAGTAGCCCACCGTTTCGCAGAGGAGTTACCACATCATTGAAGTACAGTGTGAACAGCAATGGACCTAGATTACTGCCTTGTGGTACACCAGAACGTGGCGAGAAAAGCGCCGATTCACAGGATCCAGTTTTGACGCAAAGTTGCCTGTTGGGCAGATACGAATGAAGCCAGTTGCACATTCTCTCCGAAACTCCGAGTCGAAATAGTTTAGCCAGTAGGATTTCGTGATTTACGGTGTCGAAAGCAGCTTTGATATCCGTGTACACTGCATCCACCTGTAATCCGTCGTCCATCGCACCGATGCAAGTCGAAGTGAATTCGCAAAGATTACTCTCTACTGATCGCTTTGGATAAAATCCGTGCTGGAAAGCACTAATGTAGCTTCTGCATGAACTAAACAAGACAGCATTCACAATAGATTCTAGACATTTTGATCCCGCCGACAACGATGTTATGCCACGGTAGTTCGAGATGTCGGTTTTGTCGCCCTTCTTGAACATAGGAATCATATATGACGATTTCCAGACAGTCGGAAGTTTTTGTTGTTGGAGAGAGTGATTGAATATAATTTGAAGAGGTCGTAGTACCAAGGTCTTGCATATCTTAAAAACGCAAGAGGGAATCTTATCCGGCCCGGGATTGTAGGAGAACTTGATTTTATTTATCGCAGACTCTACCATCTCTTCGGTAATTTCGAAAACGTCGAAATCAATAACGTCTCTAAGGGTTCCATTGATCGCTGTTGTCTTTTCGTCCTCAGTAGGAATACTATCCACGAAAACACTTTTAAAATGTTGCGCGAATAGGTCGCACTTCGCTTGTGGAGTTTTGACCGACGAATCTCCAAGATGCATAACGGTTGGCAGCCCGAACTCTTTGCGTTTAGAATTTACAAAACTCCAGAACCGTTTTGGATTTCGGCGAAGATCGTCCTGTCTTCTCTTAACGTAACATTTGTACAGAAAGCGATTGTATCCACGATATATTCGACTGGCCTCATTGAATTGACGTTTAAGGATGGGACATCTTTGGCGGCAGAAGAGTTTCCAAAATTTGACGCGCCTTTTGCGTAGTGTTCGAAGACGATCATTAGACCATGCGGGATTTCTTGGTGGTCTGCTACGTGGCACAGTCTGTGTTATGCAACTCATAAGAATATGGTTGAAGCTGTTGGTGGCACTATCGACATCAAGGGATTGGAAAACTTCCGACCAATCTACTTGTGATAGTAATTGGTTCAGAGCGTCGTAATCAGCTCGGCGGAAGTCGAGTCTTTCGAAGTCATAAGCTTCTTCATACTGGACAGGCGGTTTGCATTCCACAGAATAAATTAAGGCAGGATTATAGCGATCAATCGGAACTATCGGTTCCCGGGTAACGGATACGGAACCGTTGCTCACGAGCGTGCCATTCGAGAAGATGAGGTCAAGTATACGATTCGAGCAATTGCGAATCAAGTTGCGTTGTCGCAGTGCATGAAATGATATATCGTCGAGGAGAATTTGGCTGGCCATATTGATACATGACTGCGACGGATCCACAGAAGCATATTCTCCGTTGTTCGTTTCTAACCAAACCAAGCGTGGTTGATTGAAATCGCCAAGCAGAACCACAGTGATTACATCCGTCTGGGTTCTAAATACCTCAGATACTGCATCAAAATGAAGTTGCACAAAAGAGCTATCCTGACTTCTATCTGGGGGTATGTATAATGCACCAATCAAAATATCACCTCCTACTACCGATACTTTTACCCATAACTGCTCGATAGTTATGACATTACTATAACGGACAGCTGCAGAGCCATACACCTGCTTCACTGCGATTAACACCCCTCCACCACGTCGACGGATGCTGTTAGTGTCACAGCGATCTACTCGAAACACTCTGTAATTACTGCTGAACAGCTGTGCAGATTGGATACAATCATCGAGCCAAGTTTCGGTGAAGACATATATATCATAGTCCAGTTCAGCAGTAGCGAGGAACACCAGGTCAATTTTTGTCCTCAGGCCACGAACGTTCTGATAATAAATCCGAAGCGCAGGAACCAAATCGTTATTCACTGTCAGCACAGACTGAAAAGCTATTTCATCGACCACAACCGCAGGGGCAGGACGACTTTCAGGATATGGTAAAACGAGGCTACGAGGTGTCAATAAATCCGCATCATCGAAACGATGGTTAGGCCTGGAACGCGGAAGCGAATTAGGGCAGAAATTCTTTCCAGCGCATTTATACTTGCCGAATATATGTTGTCGGGAGACCCCATTTCCAACCACGATCTCAGGACCAGGACGACAGCGATGGCTGGAACAACACGATGGCGCGACTGGATCGGGTGGAGTAGAGGTTCCC
Organism: Toxorhynchites rutilus septentrionalis; assembly: GCF_029784135.1. Lineage (NCBI taxonomy): Eukaryota > Metazoa > Arthropoda > Insecta > Diptera > Culicidae > Toxorhynchites > Toxorhynchites rutilus. The sequence goes on along the minus strand of NC_073745.1, from coordinate 145,259,958 downwards.
TTAGTACTGGGGGCAGTGCGTCCTGGTGATGCAGAGAAGGTAGTAATGGTGGATATTCGGCTCCTCACACTAGTCTCGTATCGTTTTGGTCCAATGTCGTCGTAGAGTTGTTCTGAGTTCTCGTGTCGTCCGGAATTGGCTGATGTTCCGTATGGATGCGTACAATCGGCGGGGAGTTTTTTGAGCGATCCTCAAATTCTCTAAAGAGAATATTTTGAGGCCAGGAATCAGAACGAAGTGCAGCATTCTTCATAGTGTTGATGACGCCAACTTTGAATGACACGAATCTCATGGTCGATAGGTCTCTACCTTTGGGCACTAATTTTACCACTCTCGTGATGTATTGATCGTTGTTCATGTTTAGACAATTTCGAACCAAGTCGCTGATCTCCTGTTCTGTAGTAGCTGGATCAAACGCCGAGAGGTACAACCAAAACAAGTCATCGTTGACTTGGATTGTTTTTATAATTTCGTTGGTACTCTTTTTGGTTAGAAATCATGTCATGCAAAAACTTAGAGCATTTGATGAAAGGAGGGGAATGATTTCAAAAGTGGATAATTGAGACGCAAATATGCTTTTTTTCGCACTGAAATGCATAAAAACCATCGAAAAAAACTAAATGGACGATAACTTCGTCAAATATGCTTCTTTTCATACACCGCACAAGAAAAAAAATCGCACAGAAAAAAATCACACAAAAAAAAATTCGCACAAAAAAACCGCACAAAAACAGGTTTTACTGTACAGTTTGAATTGAACATGTATTCCTCTTCAGCTAAACGCTGATTTTGTCAACTGATTGTGTGACAGAGAATGTTTTTTTTTTCCAATAATAGTTTTTTGCTACAAACCTTGAGGGTTTTGTTCTTTGCGGAACCATATTTCAACACGAACAATGAAACAATTATCGGTGTACGTGTCGTCAGCATGGAATGCAATGCTGATATACACTTGACAATATACTCAAAGCACTTACAAATTTCCTAACTAAAGCATGCAAACAACTTTTTGTCTGCATGGAATACTCACAAACGCACTAAACTCTCCTGGTAATACCGAATCACCATTGTGGACGCCGGTGATGACAGGGAAGTCAAACTTAGTGTGGAATCGCTGCACGCAATCTGGAAGCATTGATCGTTAAATGTATCCTCCTTCGAGAGCTATTATCAGCATTACCATCCAGCGAAGTTCTTTTGAAGTAATCCGGTGGCGGATCATCCACAAACGATTGACCTTGCACTGGAAATCGGAAGCCGTTAAATTATTCAATCATCAAGATGGTTCATGTATGATTCACGTGTACCTGTTATCACATAAACGTACAATGTTAAAAAAGCAAATCTCATTTTTAAAATTAAAACAGAACTCGTATTATGGCTAAATGTGCACAGAACAGATTCTTCCACTGACTGCGAAACACCCGAAGAATGGTCAGTTCACCTTGACTGCTTTAGAACAACTGATCTTGTGGAAAAAAAAACAACGTGTGTTTCGGAACATAGGAAATCAGTTTTGAAACAGGGGAGAATCCTAGTTTCGCTAATGAATGCCCCCACTATAAACTGTGTTAACTGTTTTGCCTCACATGCAGAGGCACCATCAGTCCGGAAATGATATAAGCTTCGGGTTGCGATGCGGCCCATAATGCTCGAGTAGGGCAATTTCAAATGAAACCGTCCTAAAGATGCAGATTTTATAAACATATATTTTTCATTCAAATGAAATTTTGTACACTACGTTTCATTACTATAGAATCACTCCATTTTTTCTGCGTTTTCAGAGATATGTAAGAAGTCGGTTGAATTGAAGTATATAGTGTAAAATACAATAACTATCTTTATTTATAAAACTGGCCATTTGAACTTTATTGTTTTGTACAGGCACGAAACATTCAAAAAACTAAAATTTCAGTGTTTCAATAACCAGATGGAACTCTCACACCTTTACCAAATTAATGTCAATTTCACATGAATTACAATCTCATTCGTAGGACATCTTTAGTTCTCAATCAGTTCAAAATACGCACTCGGGGTGGTTCCGACTAATCTGTGTAATGTGCTAACGAGATACATTCTACGCATAGAGTACTGCTCGTTTAAGCATCCTAATCACCCATTCTGCTTGTAAGCTGCATCTACTATTCATACGATCACTTCTCAAAAGTTTTTGATACAGTTTTGAACTGGAAAACAAGCTGACCAGTCCAGAATCTAGAGTCCCTATTCATCAAACCATCCCATGACCTTCCGGATTTAATAAATTGATGCCTGATTACCCAATTATCACATTGTATTAGGCTGTCAAAAAAGACCTGCGGTATTTCCGCGAGGTGTCGTTGTAAGCGCGTAGTTCTAGTTGCATTCATTGTATCGAGTCATACTATAGCTTGTTGGAAAGGTATTTTTGTGCGCTATAATATAGTCTTTGACAGTGTTTTGTTTGGTTAAGTCTTTCGTGAGTTATAGTGTCGCAAATATGGAGCAAAATAAAGAGAAAATCCGACATATTTTACAGTACTACTATGACAAAGCCAAAAACGCATCTCAAGCTGCCAATAAAATTTGTGCAGTTTATGGACCCGATACAGTTTCCATTTCCACCGCACAACGATGGTTTCAACGTTTTCGTTCTGGTGTAGAGGTCGTCGAAGATGCGCCACGCTCCGGAAGGCCTGTCGTCGAAAATTGCGACAAAATCGCTGAATTAGCCGAGAAAGACCGGCATAGTAGCAGCCGTAGCATCGGTCAAGAGCTGGGGATAAGTCATCAAACCGTTATTAACCATTTGAAGAAGCTTGGATTCACAAAGAAGCTCGATGTATGGGTGCCACACACGTTGACGCAAAAAAACATCTTTGACCGTATCGACGCATGTGAATCGCTGCTGAATCGCAACAAAATCGACCCGTTTCTGAAGCGGATAGTGACTGGCGATGAAAAGTGGGTCACTTAAGACAACGTGAAGCGCAAACGGTCGTGGTCAAAGCCCGCTGAAGCGGCTCAGACGGTGGCCAAGCCCTCATTAACGGTCAGGAAGGTTCTGCTGTGTGTTTGGTGGGATTGTCAAGGAATAATCTATTATGAGCTGCTTCCCTATGGCCAAACGCTCAATTCGGACCTGTACTGCCAACAACTGGACCGCTTGAAGGTAGCACTCATGAAGAAGAGGCCTTCTTTGATAAACAGAGGCCGCATTGTCTTCCATCAGGACAACGCCATGCCACACACTTCTTTGGTGACGCGCCAGAAGCTCCGGGAGCTCGGATGGGAGGTTCTTTTGCATCCGCCGTATAGTCCGGACCTTGCACCAAGTGACTACTACCTGTTTTTGTCCATGGCGAACGAGCTAGGTAGTCAGAAGTTAGCCACAAAAGAGGCCTGTGAAAATTGGTTATCCGAGTTTTTTGCCAATAAGGAAGCGAGCTTCTATAACAGGGGTATTATGAAGTTGGCATCTTGTTGGGAACAAGTCATCGAACAAAACGGCGCATATTTGACTTAAAACAGATGATTGTAATTAATTTTATGAACAAATGAAAATTCAAAAAAAATACCGCAGGACTTTTTTGACAGCCTAATATTTGATGCGAAAACATCAGTAACCGATTCTGAAGTACTTCGTTGCACTCCCGATTGTTCATTCATGTTGATGGTAAGTTATCCAAACCAGGCCTTTATATAGAAATAAACGGCATGATCCGCAATTTTTTTTAAATGTTTCTAAAAGGATATTGCATCCCATTGACTTAAGTTTCTCAATCATTGGCACGGTTAAGAATCGTTTTTCAAATGAACATTTCTGACCGATTTTCGGAAACGATCTACAACACGAGAAAAATAGGTTGCAGTCCACTGTTCGTTTTTTGATTGTGGAACACGAATAATATATTAAAAGATTGTTGTTGTTGTTGTTGTTGTTGTTGGATTGCATTAACGTTCCCAGTGGAACTTTGACCTTCTCAACGTAGGTATTACTTGCGTCATTTTTATTAGTAGTACTTAGTTGAGATTTCTATGCCGGATAAAACGCCTCGAATGTATTCTAGAATGGCAAGATTTGTATTGAGATATAAAAAAAGATATTTTAATATCGCTACGTTTTGTATTAAGCCACATGTCTTCAAATGTTCAACGTAGCTCCTAAATATGTATTTTTACCATAATGATATAACTGGAAAAGTTGTTGGATATGATAAGCAAATTGATAAAATTTCAGGAACATGACGGTATAACACGACAAACTTATTCAAAGGGTATATTTACTACAGGGTCTTTCAGATTAAACGATCACGCAACAAATTTTAATAACTCCTACAAAAAAGAACTGATTTTTATTTTAAAAAAACGGAAAAAAGCTTATTTTAGGTCATTTTCGATGTGAGCAACCCTATTCTAAACGGTGAACAAAATTCTTCATGCACAACTTCAACATTACGACTTCGATGCTATTGAAAATCCGAGTTATTTCTTCTTTAAGTTTTCTCCAAATTTTGTGGCTTATTAACATAGCAACGGTCCTTCACGTACCCCCAGAGGAAGTAAACGACGACGAGAAATGTTGAAATTATTACCATAAGAGGTCAAAGTTTCATTAAGGCTTCGGTTGCTCGAGTAATACGATTTCACTAAAAATCCACGTTTTTGTAAATTGTACATCTTGACACTGAAAAACTATCCGATCAGACTGAACGAGTAGCCGAATATTATCGCTCCGAAGTGGGGAATGCAGTGTTACCATCGACGGAGCGAAAAAAAAATTGTATAAGGATTTATTCGATTTTTTTTGCGTGAGCGTTTAATTTGAAAGACCCTGTAAAAAAAGACAATAAATTAGATATGTTTTTTAAATATCTCGAGAATGGCTGCATTTAGAATGAAATCGATAAAGAAGTTTTTGTTTAATTTTAATCACATCAGGATTCATAGTTTGTGGCTAAAATTGATTGTTAACATACCAAAATTCTAGGTTTTGAAAATTCATAAAAATTCGGTGTTCCACAAAGTTTGTCGAAAATAGTTTTACCATCACGGACTCATTTTTTGAATTTTCTGCATGACTTCTATTTTATATGAAAAAAATAGAAAAAAAATAAAAAAACGTTTTGTAGATATTGCAAATTAAAGTTTTTTCGTAAAAAAGAGTACTATTTTTTTCAGTGCATATTTTTTGCACGTTTAACATCAATACTCTATAACTCTTTCTAAGACACTATTTCAATACGATTCATAGTTCTTGAGATATAAATTATCAAAAATTTCTCTTACAAAAATCGATACACCCTATTGAAAAGTTACGCTTGAGTAAACAAAATTCCAATTGCTGTGGAAAACTCACATTTCCTCCAACCCAAACGGAATACAAACTTTCATTCGAATCAAAAATACTCATGTTTGTAATTTGTCGATTTCTTTCAATACAATACAAACTTTCATTCGAATCAAAAATACTCATGTTTGTAATTTGTCGATTTCATTTGAAATTGTTCATACTCTCATTAATAAACAAAACCAGATGTCATCCGATATTGAAAAAATCACTGGAGGGTTGTATGCGAGACATGACCGCATAGTTGAAGTTGATTTTAGTTGTGGGGTATTGTTTGTTCACTGCACCAGTGTGTTTAGGAATTACCTTGTTGTCTGAACAATTCCATTTGATTACCCAATTTTCAGGGAACATATAGTGGAATGTACAAATGTACGATAAATCATATTCTTCACTCGATAGATAAACCTCATTTCTCTATTTTTTTATTACATTTGTTTATATTTTTATTAGGCTCATTTAGCAATTCAACAGTAAAAGAGCCGAATTTATTTTATAAATATTTTATCTCATGTCGTTTTTCTGCCATTTAGGCGTAAGAGTATTCCTATCTTATCGATACGCATTTTTGCCTATTATTCAGTAGGCATTCAGGCGTAAGAGGATTTCTATTCTATCGATACACAACACATGCCGCCTGTTTCGGCGTGAGAATATTCCTATTGTTTGAATGTTCACAGTTGGACTATATACACAGCGGGTTTGTTGATATGAGGCTTCCATTGTTGTGTTATAAATAGCACCAATTACCGATGCAGCAGACCGTAATGTGAGCGGTAAGGGACTGGGATTACCGTCACATGATGATTGTTGCCTAGACGTAGTAAATAGAATAACACACAAAGATGGTCAGTTGAGGGCCCTGAGTTATGAGCTCATGATCGTTCGCTTAGTAGCGGACACGCAACTAGTTAGGCTATAAAGACCCCGTTTTCTGTATTTCATTGTATTGTCCTCTATTTTATTTAGTTATTATTAATGGAGACATTATATTTTACGATTCATTCGTCTCCGCTACGATTTCTGAAGCGTATCCTCACGATGCTAGATTGCATAGTCTGTGTTTGGGAATACCAATCAAGCCGTACAAATCTATACGACACAATTGCGTGCGTGAAACAGCCACCGCAGCTTGCTTGGATTGTTATAAATGATGCTGCGTTAAATTATGCAGATTTTGAACGCGACCAATGAGAACGCGTGGTTTCCATTGCTTGAGATTTTTATTCTATTTTTATTTTTATATCCATAAAACATATTATTTAATTCATTTTCATTGTAATGAATTGTTATGAAGTTCCCAAATTGATTGAGGCAAAACTCTCGTAAGTCCATCAGGAAATCATTGAGCAACAATTGTGAGTGAAAATGCCGCCGCTGCAAACTTGTTTCTTCGATTTCATTACACTGCCCGATTTTTATATTAGTTTCGGGGGAACACCTAACGTTATGCACGATTGATTATGTCATCTTCTGATATTATTTCTTCTGAATTCAGAAGCCGCCACAGCTTGCTTATATCCTCATTGGCCTTTACTAAGCTTCTATTCTTCGTTCTATAATCAATGGAGACATAAAAAATCAATGGAGCCGAAGAAGGCAAATCTGCCAAACTCTCCAGAACTTACGCCAACAGAAAAAACCGGGCGATTATGGAGGGCAGACTCGGGAAAACAGTAAAGGTCTTCGGAAACAACATTAATAAAAATTCAACGCTTTTTCGGACTGAACTGAAAATTTGAACACGCCTTTATTTTTGCTGCCATTAAAAAACTGCGTATTCCATGATCTTTAAAATCCAAGATAGCGGATCACATTTTTTCTCATAACCCTAATAATATGGATATCAAATGAAAAGGCTTAACCGGTGGAATACAGTTATTGATTCAAAATGAAAATCCAAAATGGCCGCCACTACAAAAAAAAGTTGATTTAGATGTATACAAGTAATGGACTTGTCTTGGAGAACACGCTACATTATTAACAACATAAATCCAAAAAAGTCGCAAAATGGTCGACTACCTATTTTTCGCAATCCCCACAATATTGGTATCGAATGAAATGATTTGACTAATAGAATACTGTACGTCATGAATATATTCCGAAAAAAATATAGTGAGAAATGAGAATTAAAAAAAATTAATGGTTTTATTGTAGAAAAATATACTAATGATACAGATAATGTACTAAAAACACTTTTGAAGGTCAATGGTTATCAAAAGCTAAAAAAGTTGATGGGTCTGAGCTTAGAGGCACAGACATGATCTTGACATAAGACAGTGATTGTGTGTAGTGATTGCATTTGAATTGAGTTTCTTCATTGTTCAAAATCTGTATTTTTTCTCTTTTGATACATGAAATGGAAGCCCTGAAAAAAATCGTTTCCTGTATAAACTTGTATCTTTTACGGGTTAGATGAGATGACGTGGTAGAATCCGGAACCACATTCTGTTTAAAAATGTACACAGAAATACCATTAAAGTCATTACTACTTTTTTCTTCTGTTTATTCATTTATGCAGAAGAAGACAAGGAGTCATCATTTATGATTTTCAAACACAAGTCTGAATAGTTAAGATCTACGTAAATATAAACCTAACTTAAATAAATCTATAACTACAGAAATGCGTTATAGGTAAAAATCACATTTTCTCCTTCGTTACCACGTTGTCCTGAACAATGTTTGTAGGGGGTTGTAATAACTTTATAGTCAGTTGAAGTATATTAAGTATCCTATGGCTATTAGTGATTTCTTGGGAAGGTCGTGTAGCTGCTGTAGTGAACTGATATCATTGGGTGCTAAGTTCTGTTTATGTATAGGAAAGGGTGAGGAGAATGGGCAAATGCATTCGATGAATTGAAGCGGGCTTCTAAGGAAGATTTACATGGGGAACATAATATTAAGATGGCGACTACTCAAGCTATCATAATCTGATATGCGTGAGTATACCATTTCGAACTTCTAAATCAGCAGCCAGTTACATTCATTAATTGCATTTTTACATTACCAAACAACATGCTCGATATTATGACATCATGGACAATAATTACATAATTTGTTAGTAGCAAGACCGACACGAGAAAGACGTGAATGAGCCCGAATTGATTGAACTTTGGGGATAATAAAGTAAAACCATCTTCTTCTGCCAACTGATTAATGCCTATCTTCGGCAAATGGAGAATATGTGATAGGAATGCTGATAATAGCGATGGCCGTGAACTCCAGTAAAACCATCTTCTTCTGCCAACTGATTAATGCCTATCTTCGGCAAATGGAGAATATGTGATAGGAATGCTGATAATAGCGTGGTGGCCGTGAACTCCAGACTCGAAGCGAGAGCTGTAGATAATCAAAAATGGATTTGCTTGGAGCAGGTGTGGACGGCGATCACACTTGGCGACCGTACTTTATTTCTATGTGCGTTGTACATTCCTCCCGACCGAATACGAGAACGCGAGCTCTTTGAGACACATTGTCAGTCGGTTTTCTCTGTCTTGGAAACCGCTAAAGCAACAGATGAAGTCATCTTAATGGGCGACTTTAATCTTCCAAGAATTTCGTGGAAGAAATCCTGCAACGGCTTCCTTTATCCGGATTTGGCTCATTCGACCATCCCTCCCAATGCTTCTTTCTTGCTTGACAATTACAGCTTAGCCACTCTCTCGCAAATCAATTACGTTACCAATCAGAATGACCGTAGTCTGGATCTCTGCTTTGTGAGTGCGCAGGACACAGCCCCACTCCTATGCAGAGCTCCTGCTCCTCTTGTTAAGCACACTCCTCATCATCCACCTCTGCTGGTTACCGTTGGTACTAAGTTGTCACAGGATTTCGATATCTCACCTGTAGCAATTTCTTATGACTTTTGTAATGCCGACCATTGTGGTATCAGCCAGTTACTCTCTAGCTTCAACTGGGACGATATACTAGACACCGTTAACGGCGAATCTGCAGCTTTAACATTCTCCAACGTTCTGGCATATGTTATCGATAGATATGTGCCGAAAAAGAAATGCCACCATGCATCCCGCAAACCATGGCAGACCTGTGTGCTTCGACGACTGAAATCAATGAAGAGGGCCGCCTTGAGAAATTTCACCACACACCGCACACAAATTCTTCAATATCAATATGCGCGAATCAACCACGAATATAAACGTGTTGCGAAGCAATCTTTCCTACATTATCAGCGTCGTGTACAGAGAAAACTCATATCACATCCCAAACAGTTTTGGAAATTTGTCAACGAGCAGCGCCATTCAGCCGGTTTGCCATCGTCTATGGCATTCAATGGAATCGTGGCCTCTACGCAACGGGATATCTGCAACCTTTTCTCAGATAAATTTGCCAGCGTTTTCACCGATGAGAGTTTGAGCGACGAACATATCAGGCATGCTGCTGGCTACGTCCCTCTCTCCAACCAAACCCTGAGTAGAGTTGACATCAGTTTGGAGATGATTTCTAGGTCGTTCTCGAAACTCAAAGCGTCGTTCAATCCGGGACCTGACGGAATCCCATCAGCTTTTCTCAAAACGCATATGAATGACTTGTTGACCCCGCTGCTCCAAATATTCCAGCTTTCCGTGTCCACTGGCGTTTTTCCGACCTGTTGGAAACTATCGCATATGTTCCCAGTCCATAAGAAAGGAAATAGACGGGACGTCAATAAATATCGTGGCATTACTTCGCTTTGCGCTTTGGCTAAATTGTTTGAACTCGTTATTATGGAATCGCTCAACGCTCTCAGCAAGCCGTACATTAGCACTGACCAGCACGGATTCACGACGGGTCGCTCCACCACCACAAATTTACTGTGTCTCACCTCCTACATTACCAATTCTATGTTACAATACGCTCAAACGGACGCCATTTATACAGATTTGACTGCGGCCTTTGATAAATTGAACCACCGTATAGCTGTAGCCAAACTCGACAGGCTTGGGATTAACGGCAACCTTCTGCAATGGTTCCAATCATACCTCACTGGCCGCCGACTAGCCGTCGTTATTGGCGACTGTCAATCCTCTCTATTTGCTGCTACTTCTGGCATACCACAAGGTAGTCATCTGGGTCCGCTGATTTTTTTTATCTATTTTAACGACGTAAATTTGGTGATTGAAGGACCACGACTGTCATACGCAGATGATCTGAAAATTTACCTTCGGGTCTGCTCAATTGAAGATTGTCACTTCCTTCAGAGACAGTTGGATGCTTTCGCCGATTGGTGTATGCTCAACCGCATGGATGTAAACCCCGCTAAATGCTCCGTCATCTCGTTCTCGCGCACGAGAAAGAACATATTGTATACGTATGTCTTGCGTGACTCAGAAATCGAGCGCGTTAGTGAAGTCAAAGACCTAGGGGTAATATTGGACACGCAACTCTCGTTCAAACCGCACATCTCGTTCATTGTCAATAAAGCGACCAGAACTCTAGGATTCATCTTCAGAATTGCCAAAAATTTCACTGACATCTACTGCCTCAAATCTCTCTACTGCTCTCTATCTCGCTCTGTTTTAGAGTATGGTTCTGCAGTTTGGACTCCTCACTACAACAATGGCGTCGAAAGAGTTGAGTCTGTTCAACGAAGGTTCGTGAGATATGCACTCCGCAGATTGCCGTGGACGGACCCCTTCCGATTACCGAGTTACGAGAGTCGTTGTCAGTTGATTAACCTGGAACTTTTATCGGTCCGTAGAGATACAGCCAGAGCTCTGTTCATAGCTGATGTTTTGCAAGGACGCATCGACTGTCCCGTTCTCTTGGAGAACATCAATATCAACGTCCGACCTCGAGCTCTCCGGAATAATGCGATGCTAAGATTGCCCGTACAACGTACGAACTACAGCATGTTTGGTGGATTTAGTGGTTTGCAAAGATTATTCAACAGAGTGACCATGTTGTACGACTTCCATTTATCCCGAACGCTTCTTCGCCGGAGGTTTAGCTCTTTTTTTCTGAACTAGTTTAATTTACCATAGGTTTTTAGTTTCGATGTTAGTTTTATTATGTGACGAACTTATGTAGTGTAACATTCATGTTTAGATATAAGTAACATCATTGGGGCCTTCACAGCCTGTTGATGAATAGACAATAAACGAATAAACACGTATCGACACCCAATGTGAGCTTACGCCCGTATGTAGGCAACAAAATTGCTTGTTGCTCGGGGAGGAAAGCGAGTGGTTAGCGCAATCGAAAAAACATACCCATTTCAATCGCCAAATTGTTAAACTTTTTACTATATTTTCTATTCTTTGTCTGAATCAAAAAATGCTGGATAAATTTCCTGTTTAATGGTATATAACACAACATATACAAGCAAATCTTTTTTTGTGCGGGGATAGGGACCGCACAAAAAAAATCGCGTAAAAAAATCGTGCTAAACCACGCCAGTAGCTTTAAAAAATCGTGTTCGGTACATATTTTGAAAAAAACTTTTTTGTGCGGTACATTGAGACCTCATAAAAAAAGCTTCCCCCAAGAAAATAACTCAAATCCACGCTCAAATAACTCAAAATCACCGTTCAATTTCCTTTTGTTTCCCTGTTTTACGATGGGACAGTTTGCCTTTTCGGTTGCGCGTGGCTGTATCAAAACAGAGTAATTTTTGATACTCCAATACAAATAACGAAATTCGAATTTTTCACTGTTATCAATTAAAAGTAAGCAACTCAATATAATTCATGGAAGTATAAAGAGCTATAAACTAACATAAAAATGGGTGGGTTATATCTATGATATAACCGCAAGGATGACGTGGAACTACCTTAGCTTAGCAATCATTCGTTTGTATTGACTAAATTCTTGATTTAATGCAACAGTTTCTAAATTCAATTGAGTTTAATATATTTGCTCTGTGAGTGAAAAAAAATGAACAAATGCCATGTAAAGTCAATTCATTTATTGTGATTGATTGTTCTTCGTTACAAGTAAATTTAATGACGGACCTTTTACGTTTGGTATGATGACTAGAACAAAATATATGTACGGAAGAATTATCAAACGTTTGATGAACCAGCCTAAGGCTGAAAATCTTTCCAATAAAGACAAAAAAAAAATATCAAACGATTATTTTATTTTACATTTCCCTCTGAAGTTTGAATCCCAAAAGTGTACATAATTCTCGAATCTCGAATTTGCTGGAAACTGGGAAGTTCATTCGCTTCTAGTGTCTGCACGATTTTCCCAGGTTCCTAAGTTTAGAAGATCATGTTAGGACAGACATATTCCACTCTGCACAAAGGCAAGCGAGGACAAAAGTACTCGCAGTTTGCATTTATTTGCAGAGCCGATTTCCCCAGAAACCTCGGTTTTGAAGTCTGTGTTAGGGAAACACATTTCAATCGGAACAAAAATACCCCCGACTTGCATGAATTTGAAATACCGATTTCTCCAGGCGCCTTGGTTTAGAAATCTCTATTAGGGAACACATTTCGGTGGGAACAAAAGCTCCCCCTACTTTCGTGTGTTTGCAATGCCGATTTCGCTGCTTGCTTTTGGTCTGTGTTAGGGAACATTTTTCGATGAGAACAAAAGTCCCCCTACTTTCATGTATTTGCAATGCCGATTTCCCCAAGGCTGCTTGGTTTTGATGGCTGTGTTAGGGAAACCGTAAATCGGGCCAATCAAAATGATGCAGTTAGGGCGTTTAGATAACGCCTAATATTTTACAGTTATTCAATTGTTTATCTAATGAAAAACAATATTTTGTTAGTTGCGATAGATGCGTAGAAATATTCCCTATCAATTGATGCAAACATCTCTCCTATCCAGTACGAAATGTTCGAGCTATAAGCATTCGAAATCTTTCATTTTTTCCTGCATGTTCTGTGTTGAGGTTTTCATTTTACCCTCCATATATTCCGGTTAGACGTAGTCCCACGTCAAAACGTATTAATCGATTGTGGTTTCATTGGAGTAAGAATCGGAACATAGCATAACTGCATGCTCGAAGCAAACATGTTTTTTACATTTCATGCAGTTGTTGCGTGTTTTTTGGTTTTTTTTATCAAAGAGAAGAATGTATAACGTATTCTTGATAATTACCAGATGATAAAGGTTCTTAAATATAAAGTTTGCATATTTCTAATATTCTTTTTCTCTGTATTCTTGGTAAACTAAGAATTAATGCCTTTTTTTAGATGGGGCATAAAAAGATTATATAAAAGGATTTCTAGTAACTTCCTTTTCTTTTTCTTGTTTTCTTGTAGATATTTTCCATTATAAAAAAATATCCCCGAAACTGTAACTGTTAAAAATTACCATAAGCCACCGATTAGTTTATAGTTTACTGTTTACAATTCTTCCACAAGTGAAATTCTTTCACAAGTGTGTATATGTATGACCATTATATTTAGCGAATAACTATACGAAAGTCAAACATTCATATTTTGCTTTTGAACGTATGAATCTAACTATTCGTCGTTAACTATCTATTAACTATCGACGAATAGTTAATATATGGATCCGTTCAATCCAGTTACAAAAGGGACTGAAATCAAACAAGAATAGTCCGGTCATTATCTTATGCAAGTTACAATATCGGCCGGTGGACGTTCTTTTTAAAAAAGGTTCACACCTGCTTCTATCGGAGTCTAAATACAAACTGCTTTTATTTATTGCTCGGAATTGGATTTACAATGAAAATGCTTATTCTACAAAAACCTACACCTGGCGACAAATCGATCGGACGATCGATTGCACTTACCTAGCTCGGCACAAAATGTGTACTTTGGTGCCCTCGTTCGATGAGGTATTTATGTCAGCAATATTTATATTTTGGTGCAATGTGTATCTGCGTTTAACTTGCATTATATTCAATGAATATTCCACGTCACTAAGATTAATTTATACATTTCATTCAACAATATTCTAGAATATGAAAAATGGCACTTGTCCAAAAAAGTTACTCGTATACTCGCGTCGGTGTGTCAGACCGAAAGTTTTATAAAAGTGGCACACGTCCCCATTGTACCAACACATACGATACGCTAAACGATGACGAACGACGAATAACGAAGCTAGAGAGAATCGCAAAAGTCGTATGTTTGCTATTTTCTGAGAAATGAACGAATTATAGATTTCTCGGTCTGACAGACCAATGCGCGAGTATAGGAGTGTTAATGAATCGTTACATTTTTCGTAGAGTGACCCCCCTATATAGAAATCAAAGACATAGTCCTATGTCAAAATAATTAAGCAAGTAGTAGTTAGCAGTTATCACACCCCTTTCTTCATCAATCTAGGAAATTTATGGGATGAAAATTGAGAATAAAATAGTAAGGTATATGTTAATGACAGATAATTTATTATTATTATGTTCAATCACACCGATTAACTTTAAAAGTGTTTTTTTTTTACTTATTTTATTTTATTTACAAATTAAACCATCATCGCCATAGTTTTGTAACGAAAACTATAAATACATTACTCTAACATTCCTATCAGTAGATTATTTATTTGATGTTTGTGCTCTGGATTAGTTCTAAATATGGAAAGTATGTTTCAATTTCCAGGCCTCATCGAACAAAACAAAGGTAAGTAGAAAAAAATATCGACTCGGCACTATAGAATAAAGCCCAATTACGAGCCAAATGAGAATTAAAAACAACATATGCTGACAGAAAATAACCGCTTTACGAGAAGCGATACTGTGACACGAGGACTTCTTATCACTTTCTCTTGTAAAATGAAATTTAGCCTTTCGGAAGCATAACACGCGACTAGTGTTCTCAGTATTTTATCAAACTGCTTCCCGACTGCATCTCGGCTTGTGTTAATTTGCTGCCAGCTGAATCAATGTGATCATTTTTTTTTTCAACGATGGCGTGGGCTCTGGTCATCCTGGTTTTGATGCAGTTGTTCAATCTCGGATCAACCGAAAGCAAGTATAATGTGACTTATGCAGGTACGTTATTTTTATAGATTCAAAAAAAATTATAATACTTAATTCATCAACACTCACATTGGCGAATGCAGATTTGGACAAATGCAAACAATTCAACGCAATCAATGGATATAATTACCACTCGTTCTTCAAACTGGAGGATCTCGTTAATCATAACTTGGACAACGAGACCATCGTCAATCTTCGTCTGTTCGTTGTGGCCGCAAAGGATGCTCACATTCTACTATCGGATATCGATTCCATATCTTCGAATGCTCAAGTCTACGAGATAGGTAGTGGGCGATGAGGGCGTAGCTGCTAGAAATACGCTCCATTCATGAAATTCTAATCGTTTGCAATTCTTGCTTCGTTGTAGTTATCGGCGCCGGCGCAAACACGTTTAGTGAGATAAGAAAACAGCGCAAGAAAAATCCGCTGAAGACAAAGACGACCAAGAATGTGTTGTCGCCGATAGATCCGCTGCCTCTGAGGATTCGTATCACCAAGGACGGGTTGATTGAAGTTGGTATCGAGGGTCAGGATTTGCCGCTGATGTCGGCCACCGATAAGAATCTGACCACGGTTCAATATCTTAGTTTCAGCTCGTGGGGGGCAACGCAAGCCAAATGGTTCTATGATTGTCCCTCCGATACCGATTTGAGTAAGTGTGCGTTCAATAAGTTATATGTTTTTGCACATCAATGCATTTCCAGTAACTCAATTGGGAGAATACGACCCTGGGGACTTTCCTATGACACCCAGAGAAAAACTGATCTTCGATCTTCAAATGAATGCTTCATTCGATGCACCGAAGGTGCCGACAACAGTCGAGATGAGTAAGTTAGTGTTCACCCGGGTTGCATACAATTCGTGGAAAAACACACTCGAGACCAGATTTCAGGTAAAGTTACGCTGGTCTGACATTCGTACGACGTGGAATCCACAAGACTATGGGAACATTACAAAGATAATTGATTTTTTCTATGTGTGGACACCTACCTTGTTAGCTAAAAAGTAACATTTCATTAAACATTTGTACGATTTGATTCCATCCTGAAAGAATAATTCGTTGCAGCGAAGCGGAATCGCAACTCACCTTTTTATCCGCCAGCGATTATTTGGTATTTACTTACGACGGCTTTTTTGAGATGGCATCCAAAGAGATATCAACAAGTACCTTCTGCGAATTGAAAGATTCCTTCAAATGGCCTTATGAAACTAATTACTGCGAATTGGCACTTAGCTCGGAGGATGCGTGGACTCCGTTGAAAATGGTTCTTAAAGAAGCGGTGAAGATGTTTCTTCAATTAACCTTCAATTAATTAATTTCAATCTCACTTTTCATCTTCCCATCTACAATTTCAGATCTTGCATCCAAATATGATCCAATCGGATTGGAATGTGATCAGCATTACCAAACACGAAAGGGTAAATACCCAAGAATTGTATCTGCATGATGACGGTAGCCCTCGGAAAGAGATCATATTGAAATTACACCTGAAGCGAAACAACGAATTCTACGAGACAGTTTTGTACGCTCCATACTTCAGTAAGTGGTTGCTTTCTATCGATTACATAACCCAACTGTTATCGACCTATTTCAGTGTCTAACGTCCTGATACTTGTGTCTTTCTGGCTGGAAGGCATGCTACGAATTATCACAAACGCATTCGGTATCCTGATCTTGGTTGCATCCTTCCTCCAGATGTCCGAGTTCATTCCACAAACATCGAGTCCCTTGATTTGTGAGTATTTTATGAGAATATTTTAGACCTACGTAACCTGGTGAAATGAACGATTTTCAGTCAGTTTCTTCAGCTGCACGCTGTACTTCGGCTGGATTTGCGTAGTGTTGTTTGTGTTGGATGAATGGTTACGAGTCTACGGCCCAAAAATGGCGCCGGATTCGTGGCTGGCTCGTGTCATAAGTTATCCAAACCTGAGAACGGTGTTGCAATTGAACGGGGGTTCCGTAAGTGTGATACGATACTTTGAGTTACCGTCATTTCCGTCAAATTTGCGTTTCAGGATTACGATACTCTCCATAAGAAAAACTTGGAATGGCGCGATTTTGTCAAAGTACTGGATAGGATAGTGTTCATAATCATGACCGGCGTTATGGTGGCATCGTGCTTCAGTAAAATTTAATCAGTAATAAAAGAATTCCAGTGAATAAGTTAATCCTTGCTGAAAAAAATTGGTTACTGAATCACAACCATTTTGGGATGACATGATCCATTTTATAATTTCGGATATCGATTTTCTGGTTCGTTTTCGACCTGCACACCTTCTCCTCCACTATTTATTATATAATAATGGCAGGAATAAGGCTGGAATTCAAGGAATGGAAATGCATTTTCAATAGATCAATTTAAATAGCAGAAATTTTGATTGATGATTGAAACTGTTTGGAAACTATCATCGTAAAAGTGTTTCATTTCGCATGCGGAAGAACGCTCGCAGATACTCAATTGAAACCCGTTTCGTTTCACCAAAATGGACTGTCCTGGACCGCCTTTAAAAACAGAGTTATTTTTTTTTTATCCAAAATATATATTTTATTAAGGCTCATATGGCGTCAGCCTAACGGGGCCGGGAGTTCAATATTTCGACAATGTTTGCTTACAACTATGTTAGTAATATTTAACCGATTACTCGCGGTTGGCTCGAGGTTAGTATTACAAGTGTTCTCATAATTGGTATGTTGCAGTCTTCGATGCTCTGTACGTGTGCCCGACATGGGATACTTCCTATTGGGATGCAGCTGACCATTCATCAGCAACGCCCCCCTAGTCTGTACCCCATATCTAGCGTGGTGCGTCTTTCTCGACTCGAGGAATCCAGGATAGAATGGTCACTAGCCGGCGCAATCATCAGCTCGTGTAGAGTTGTCATAAGCGGTACAACCTTTGGCTCTTGTTGAATGATCAGTGGACTGCACAACCTTTGGCCCGTGTATCTGTAAAGAGTGTGTGTATGTATTGCCGCGACTAAGTAAAAGTTTATCGTTTGGATAGGAGGGATATGAAACGGGGACACAACGAAGGAAACATCATTAAACGTTGACATCGGCGTTTCTGAGGAACAGGTATAGATGAAGCAGAAGATCCGGATCACGGCTACCTAAGATATCCCGGACGGGGATATCCGATTGTCTGCCTTGTGCTCTCAGTGCTCTAGAGAGCTGAGAACGAGCAGCTTGGAACCGGATACACGACCAGACAACATGCTCGATGTCGTGGTAGCCATCGCCACAATCACAAAGATTGTTTGCTGCGAGCCCAATGCGATAGAGATGCGCGTTTAGGTTGTAGTGATTGGACATAAGCCGAGATATCACGCGAATGAAATCACGACCTACATTCAATCCCTTGAACCATGCACTCGTCGAGACCTTAGGGATAATCGTGTGTAACCAACGACCGAACTCATCACCACTCCACATGCGCTGCCAACTTACGAGCGTATACTGACGAGGAATGTGGAAAAATTCATTATAAGCAATTTGCCTTTCAAAAAGTGTGCCTTCTAAAGCGCCCACCTTAGCTAGCGAGTCCGCTTTCTCATTCCCCGGAATCGAGCAATGAGAGGGAACCCATGCTAAGGTAATCTTGAATAATTTTTCGACCAAAACACTCAATAGTTGTCTTATTCTTGTTAGGAAATAAGATGAGCGTTTATCAACCTTCATTGAGCGGATTGCCTCTAATGAGCTGAGACTGTCTGAAAAAATAAAATAGTGGTCGATGGGCAATGTTTCAATGATCCCCAGTGCGTAGTATATCGCACCCAGTTCAGCAACATACACGGAACAAGGATCTTTGAGTTTGAAAGAGGCACTGGAATTTTCATTGAAGATGCCAAAGCCAGTGGACCCGTTTATGAATGAACCGTCAGTAAAGAACATTTTATCAGATCTAACTATGCCCCCATATTCTGCCGAAAATATCGGCGGAATAGAATCTGAGCGTAGATGATCTGGGATTCCATGGATTTTTTTTTGATTGCATGGACAGATTAAAAATGACAGAGGAATTGCAAAAGTATGGGAAGCAAACTTGGTTGGAGATGCCTGGTGAAGGGTGCACGTCGTGGGTAAGGTACTCATGGTATAAAGACATAAAACTTGACTGAGGAATCAGTTGGAGTAGATTTTCGAAGTTATCAATCACCAATGGATTCATGATCTTGCAACGGATGAGAAATCTGTAGGATAATTCTGTGAACCGAAGAGTAAGCGGGGGTACTCCTGCCAAAACTTCGAGACTCATCGTATGTGTCGAATGCAAACACCCCATGGCTATACGCAAGCAACGATATTGTATTCTCTCCAGCTTGAGAATATGAATCCTGGCAGCTGATCGGAAGCAAAAACTGCCATATTCTAACACTGACAATATCGTTGTTTTGTACAACTGAATGAGGTCTCCTGGATGGGCACCCCACCATGTTCCGGTTATTGTTTGGAGAAAATGTGTCTCCCCCAGGTACACTTAGAATCAAAATATACACCCAGGTATTTGAAAAACATAGAGTGTTGGATCGTTTTGCCGGATAGGTGAAGCTGGAATTGGGCGGGTTCGTGCTTCCTAGAAAAAACGACCATTTCAGTTTTCTCCGTAGAGAATTCGATACCCAGCTTGAGGGCCCACGTGAACAGATTGTTCAGGGTATCTTGCAACGACTTTTGCAGAGCGACGGGATTAGTACCCGTGATGGAAATAACTCCATCGTTTGCAAGTTGTCTCAGCGTGCAGTCTCTAGTTAGACAATCATCCATATCATTGACGTA
Organism: Toxorhynchites rutilus septentrionalis; assembly: GCF_029784135.1. Classification (NCBI taxonomy): domain Eukaryota; kingdom Metazoa; phylum Arthropoda; class Insecta; order Diptera; family Culicidae; genus Toxorhynchites; species Toxorhynchites rutilus. The sequence continues at coordinate 145,239,948 of NC_073745.1, read as the reverse complement.
AAAACTGTACAAGAGAGGGCTTAGGCAGCAGCCTTGTGGTAGGCCCATAAAACTGTAACGAGAAGATTTCGAGCTGCCATGATTGAAAAACATGTGCTTTTCTGACAGTAAATTGTACAGGAAATTATTCAGAATTGGTGAAAGTCCACGATTATGAAGCTTCTCTGAGAGAATTTCCATGGAAACTGAATCAAATGCCCCTTTGATATCGAGAAAAACGGAAGCCATTTGTTCTTTGCGAGCAAATGCGATTTGGATTTCAGAAGATAGCAGCGCGAGACAATCATTTGTCCCTTTACCTCGGCGGAAGCCAAACTGCGTATTTGACAGCAAACTGTTCGTTTCGACCCACTTGTCCAAACGAAGTAGAATCATTTTCTCTAACAATTTACGAATACAGGATAACATTTCAATCGGCCTATACGAGTTGTGATCGCAAGCCGGCTTGTTGGGTTTCCGTATGGCTATCACTCTCACTTGTCTCCAGTCATGCGGGACAATATTCAGCTCCAGAAACTTGTTGAACAAGTTCAGCAAACGCTGTTTTGCCAAGTCGGGAAGATTCTTCAACAAGTTGAATTTAATCTTGTCCGACCCCGGAGCTGAATTGTTACATGAGAGGAGGGCAATTGAGAATTCCACCATCGAAAAATTCTCATAATCGCTTTGAAGTGGAATGTCGCGTACGACGTTTTGTGCAGGAACGGTGTCGGGGCAAACCTTCCTTGCAAAGTTAAAAATCCAACGGTCAGAGTATTCCTCACTTTCGTTTGTATGGTTCCAGCCACGCATTTTCCTAGCCGTATTCCAAAGAGTGCTCATAGCGGTCTCCCTTGACAAACCATTGACGAACTTCCGCCAATATCCACGCTTTTTTGCTTTAATCAAACCTTTTAGTTTGGCTTCTAGAGATTGGTACTTTAGAAACCATTCCACTAATCCAGTTTTCCTGAATTTTTTAAAAGCGGATGATTTTTCAAGGTAGACCTTTGAACATTCCTTGTCCCACCAAAGTGATGGAGGACGACGTCGGAAAGTGGTAGCCGGTACACGTTTTTTTTTGGGCTTGAAATGCGCTTTCGTAAATCAAACTCGATATAAAGTTATACTCTTCGAGTGGTGGAAGTTCATGCATTGAAACAATTGCTTCAGATATTATTTCCGCAAATGTTCTCCAGTCAATATTCTTCGTGAGGTCATACGAAATATTGACTGACTCACGAGAGCTTGATTCATTAGCGATCGATAAAATTATTGGTAGGTGATCACTACCGTGGGGATCTTGGATTACCTTCCACATGCAATCCAGGGATAACGAAGAAGAGCATAGAGATATGTCTAGCATGCTTGCCCGTGCAGGAGGGTTGGCTATTCTGGTTGCTTCCCCAGTATTCAAAACTGTCAATTTGAAGTTGTCGCACAGATCATAAATCAAAGTGGCACGGTTGTCATCGTAGAGTGATCCCCATGCTGTTCCATGGGAGTTGAAATCACCTAAGATTACCCGCGGCTCCGGCATTGCCTCGATAGTATCAAAGAACTGAAGAAACTGGCCTACCGTAGTTCTGGGAGGGATATATATCGAAGCAATGCAGAGGTCTTTGCCATTGATTTGTGTCTGGCAAGCAACAACTTCAATGCCTGTCATCGATGGGAGAGTGACTCTATAGAAGGAGTGACATTTTTTAATCCCCAATAGTACGCCACCAAACGAGTCATTTCGATCGAGGCGAAAAATGTTGAAATCGTGGAAATTCAGTTCGTCGGCTGAAGAAAGCCATGTTTCACAGAGGGAAAATACATCACAGTTAGAACTATGAATTAAAAATTTAAATTGATCTAGTTTAGGGATGATGCTTCTGCAATTCCACTGTATTACAGTGGTCAAATCCTTGACCTCTTGCACTGAATCAGGCATCGAGGGAAATGAACGCTGCCAAAAAACCACATTTTTCTTTCAAAAATGTTCTCACAATCGGAAGCAAACATAATACTATGCTTTTAAGAGGGTCGTTTATATTTAAAGCATTTAAAATGTTGTCCACCAGGTCAGAAAGCGCAAGCAAGCCAGATTTTGGCTGTTGCCTCGACCGCGAAAAAGGAGCAGACGTGTTGGGTGCTGCTCCGGGAAGTGCTGAGGACCCCTGGTGCGTAGAAGAACCGCTTAAACCAGGATGTACTTGCTACGGTCTATTCTCAGCACGTTCAATTCGAGTTTTCATTCCAACTTGGGAAGTTTCGGTCGTCTTTCTGGGGAGTGATGGAAAAGAAGTAATTTTTCTTTTCCTGACGGCACCCTGCGATGTACCGGAACTTCCTGCATTGGGAGCGTCAGCAACAGGCTCGTCGTTCTGCAGAATGGAGTAGTGATTGTCCTGAGTCGTTGGAACGGGACGCTTAAGCATTTCTGCATAAGTCCGCTTGGAACGTTCTTTTAAGGAACGCTTGATTTTTTCCCCTCGTTGTATGTACACCGGGCATTAAGTAAGATCATGAGGAGTCCCGCCGCAATGAAGACACTTGCGCTCGTTAAGAGGTTTGGATTTTCGTCTAAAGTATACGATAAATGGGCCTTTGGCGCCATCAGGGTATTCTTTTAGACGAAAATCCTGCTTCTCGTCTTTTTCCTCATCTTCAGAGCTTTCTATCTCGTAAACAGAATTTTCCTCCTCATCTTCTGTTTCATCCTCCTGCTCTTCAGGAGGAGGTTCATTATCTGATATATTCTTTGGCGTGGATGGGGGATCCTCCCCGCCCTCTGCCATATTAATAAAAACGAAGAAGTAAACAACTGTTCGATATGAACAGAATATAATAATTTCGAAAATATAAATTAGTAAAAGAAATTATATTTCTATATTAGTTATTGTTGAAAATTTTATTTATTTCAATTTTTGTTATTATGTGTAATTTGAAAATGAAAAAAGTTCCAATAAAAGTTCAACGGTGATGTAAGAAATGAACACCCCTAATGCCAACGCTTGCCGATATGATAAACACAAAGTTAAACAATGGTATAAATCGAGCACAGAAGCTATACAGAATGATGGAAGAGGTAAGAGGAAAATAAACTTCTACTTGCCCCGCTGCTGTGTAGCGTGTGTGATGATGTGACTTGCTGCCGGATTGTCTCGATAGCGCACCACTTTTTATGAGCTTTACTCGCTCGCAGCGCACCAGATGAAAAAATAAACACTAGAAACGGATGTAAAAATAACACCTGTATCGGATCAAATATAGGTTCGACCGATCTGCTTGCGAGTTGTCGAAGCAAAGCCAAACAGAGTTATAAACGCATGTATAAAAAGATTGGATAATTTTCGGGTGGCGATAAGAAAAAACTTACAAAGGGACATCGTCGCAATCAGAGTGGAAGTACCAACCGCCAAAGGAAGATCCGACATCGTAATTGCGTCGGCTTACTTTCCTGGCGACGTTCCTGAAGTTCCCCCACGAGAGATAGCGGCGTTTGTTAACTACTGTAGGGAAATCAACAAGGACTTCATCATCGGATGTGATGACAACGCTCATCACACAATGTGGGCAAGTACCGACATTAACTACCGAGGTGAGTGTTTTTTAGAATTTCTTTCGTCAAACAACATATATATTGCTAACAAAGGAAATGAACCAACATACATCAACCAAATCAGACAAGAAGTGTTAGACTTAACGCTGTGTAGCCCGGTTATTCTTGACAAGATTCATAACTGGCACGTTTCCGAAGAGGCGTCTCTGTCTGATCATAGACACATTATTTTTGAATGGGATGGTGGCATGACAGTTCAGAGAGAATACCGAGATCCAAAAAAAAAACAACTGGGATCAGCATTCCCTTGAATCAAAGACTGATCCAAACTAAAATCCTGGGTATATAACTGCGAAAGCATTGAAAGTACTCCAACCGTTGCTACACTCAATAAAACTCTGGCAAAAGACCACTCAAACGGTCTAGGTTCCCTTAAAAAAGACAACAGTTCGTTTACAAAAACTCCCTCAAAAGTACTAGACTTACTGATGAAAACTCACTTCCCGGGATCTACATCTGTCCACTCGAATACAAATCCTAGCTATAATAGCAACACAAAAAGCTCACAAGTCCTGAAAGTGCAAAGGATGTCACTAACATAGTTGCTAGGTTAGTCTTCACGAGGGCCAGAGTAGTCAACGCGGTGAGATCCTTTCTACCTTACAAATCTGCTGGTGCAGATGGGATTTTCCAGCCCTGATCTCTCTAATCGAGATTTTTATGGCAAGTCTGATACTAGAGCACATTCCTTCGATATGGAGACTTGTTAAAGTAGTTTTCATTCCAAAAGCGTGGAAACGTGACAAATCACTCCCAAAGGCATTCAGACCAATTAGTTTATCATCAATATTGCTGAAAACTATGGAAAAAGTTATATATGAATACATAAAGTCTGTATTCATGTCCAAATGCCCATTATCTAAATACCAGTTTGCCTACCAATGAGGCAAATCCACAGTAACAGCACTACACACGCTTGCAACAAAAATTGAAAAATCTCTCTCGACAAAAGAAACCGCTCTATGCGCGCTTCTTGACATCGAAGGTGCCTTCGATAATGCTTCTTATCTATCAATGGCACAAGCTATGAGAAAAAGACACTTAGATAACTGCATAGTCCAATGGATCCTGGGCATGCTCACTTAGACGAATCACCTCGGAGCTGGGCGGGTCGTCGACATCTGTGAATGCAACGAAAGGTTGCCCACAAGGAGGGGTTCACCTCTCCTTTGGTCACCTGTAGTTGACGACCTTCTGATAAGTTTAGAGGTCAAAAGATTCGAAGTTGTGGGCTTTACCGATGATCTAGTCATAATGGTACGTGGCAAGTTCGACGACGTTTTATCGAGCCGAATGCAGATGGCCTTAAACTTTACAATCTTGGTGTAAAGAACATTGAGGTATAAAAAACATTGATGCTGGTGCCCAAGTCGACACCGTCTACACAGACTTGAAATCTGCCTTCGATAGAGTTGATCATGGAATACTGTTGGAACGATTAGGGAGAATCGGTATCTCCGCGGATATTATCAGCTGGTTCAAATCATACCTCTTAAATCGTAGGCTCACTGTTAGCATTGGATCGGTAACTTCGGAACATTTCTCGAATTTATCTGGAGTGCCACAAGGTAGCAATCTGGGTCCCTTGCTATTTTCAATAAGCTATCTGTCATACTACCACCCGGCTATCGACTGTTTTACGCTGACGACGTCAAAATCTACATGGTCATGAGGAGTATTGAGGACTTTTACGCTTTACAACGGCTGCTGAATCGTTTCACTGAATGGTGTACACGGAACATGCTAACGCTAAGCATTCATAAATGCAACGTTATCACGTTCCACCGCAAGCTTGATCCGACCGAATACGATTACGCAATTGACGGACAGTCTCTCGATCGTGTATATCAAGTGCATGATCTCGGAATCATCCTAGACTCAGCATTCACCTTCCGATCATACTACAACGACATTATTTCTAGAGCTAACCGCCAGCTGGGATTCATGTTTAAAATATCCCAAGAGTTTAACGACCCACTTTGCCTCCGGTAGTTTGGTGCCCATACCAGTCAACATGGACCGCAAGAGTCGAATCAATACAGAGGAAATTCGTTAGATATGCCCTCCGACGTCTTCCGTGGCGAGATCCATTGAACCTTCCCCGATACGAAGATCGATGCAGATTGCTGGGACTGCAGACACTGGAACAGAGAAGGAGTATTGACCAAGCTGTGTTTGTTGCAAAAATTTTCAACGGAGAAGCTGACGCGCCGGAATTATTAGGACAACTTAACATCTACGCTCCTGAACGACTGCTTCGCCAACGAAACTTTCTGCTTCTTGAGCCCCGAAATACTTTGTACGGCCTCCATGACCCTGTGCGATTCATGTCGGCAAGTTTCAATGAAGTTTTCGCTCACTTTGATTTTGGCTCTACTGCGTCCGCATTCAAACACAGACTCACAGAACTGAATAGGATGAACCACTGACAACGACATTAACTATGGACAAGGACCCAGTTCCCAATCAGTTTTTTGTTATTTTTTTATGATTTGACCACAGTTGACGCCTATTATTATTTACATTCTTATATTTGTTGTGTTCAAAATGTGCTACTTTTTTATACTTATATATGTTTTGCATGTGAATGAAAAGATACGGGGTTTTGGCTTTCTCTTTTTGGTTTTTCCCCATCTTAATTCATTAAGACAACAAAAAGTCAGATGGATAAATAATAAATAATAAATAAATAAATAAATAATAAATATCACAGAAGGTCTGAACATAAATCCCTCAAAAACAACAATTATTCCTTTCACCAAAAAGAAAAAACTGCATCTGCAGTCTTTACATCCTGGGGGAGATGAAATAATAAATAAGCAGCGTTTCAGTAAAATATCTAGGTGTTATCTTAGATGCCAAACTAAACTGGAACGCGCACTTAGATTCAATAATCAGCAAAGGCCAACTCAGCCCTATGGGCATGCTCTAAATTGATAGGAAGAACATGGGGCCTTAAACCAAAAATGGTTATGTAGGCCTACACTGCAATTGTGCGGCCTAGGATAACCTGTGCCTCATTTGTATGGTGACCAAAGACAAAGGAGACTGTAGCTACACAAAAGCCAAACAAACCCCAACGACTAGCATGCGTTGCAATTACTGGAGCAATGCAAAGCACTCCTTCAAAGGCATTGAAGGCTATCCTTCACCTGGTACCTTTGAACCAATATGTTCAGCTAGAGGCTAAAGAAAGCGCTCTAAAGCTTAAAAGATGGAAAAAATACTAGACAGGGACAAAACTGGTCACTTGAGCATCCTGAATCTCTTACCCATTGGACCAGCTTCAGAGATGAACAGTGATTGGATGGAACCAAGGACTAATTATGACATTCCATACAGAGTGATCGAACATTCTCGTTCAGTATGGGAAGAAGGTAGTCCCAACGTTTGTAATGATTCAATCATGTTCTACACTGATGGGTCGAAAATGAGAATCAGAACAGGTGCCGGAGTGTATGATCCCAGAACAAAAATCTCTGTGGCTATGGGAAACTGGCCAACAGTTTTTCAGGCAGAAATAACTGCAATAATAGAATGTATAAATGTCTGACTCAAAAGAAAATATAGACATGCTAACATCTGCATATTCTCAGACAGTCAAGCGGCACTCAAAGCTCTAAATGCTTTTGAATGCTCTTCAAAAATTGTCTGGGCATGCATTTCCCTTTTCCGGCAATTAAGTCAGATAAGTTCGGTACAACTGTACTGGATTCCTGGCCATTGCGGTATAGAGGGCAACGAGCGAGCAGATGAACTTGCCAGGAACGGCTCAAACTCACCATTCACTGGCCCAGAACCATTCTGTGAACTTTCTGACTG